>NW_026712192.1:6044614-6644614 GCF_030504385.1 Musca domestica | reverse complement strand
ATTAAGAATATTGAAATTGGAAATTTCTATCTTTTGTGTGGGAAGTACCAGAAGGAGAGGACCAATATTGTCCATCTCCGAACTCGATCTAAGTTTGATAATAATCGGACACTCCCATCGAGAGATATCATCCGCACTAGCCAGACAGACGGACGAACATCGCTAAATCGACTCTTAATGAGCTGAAACGGATTTGGTCCTAAGAGACCAAGGGTCTTAAACCGTTATTTCGGTGAGGCACGTTTTGGACGTATCAAATGATTGAGGGTATAAAAATGAGGACAATTTTTGCGTATTTTAGGGAACATTGTTGTAAATATTTTTTTGATATACAGGGCGAGATGAAAAAAATGCAACTAACTTCAGACTGCTATCATTTCTAAGCCATTCGTCCGACAGCTGTTAAAATTATTCCAGTTACAGCTCATTATATGATTTACAAGCGAACAAAAGCATTTTGGTGAAAATTTTCCAGAAAAAAGTTATTCGTGCTGGAATTCAAGCGTGATAGTGTGATTTCTTTATACTTGGCTGGAAAACCACAAGTGGCTATCGTTAGAGCACTCCACCATTTAAATGTGAATAAATCGCTCGTTACCGTGATACTGGTAGCGTAGCCCGACGTCAAGGAAGTGGACGGAAGAAAACAGCAACATCAGCAGAAATGGTTCGAAAAGTAAAGAAGCGACTTGATCGAAACCCGCTTCATTTCCAGCGCAAAATGGCCACCAAAATCTCCTGATACCAATCCGTTGGACTATTGTCTCTGGAGTATTTTGGAAAGCAAGGTTGGCACTAAAAAATATCAAAGTGTTAATCAACTCAAGCAAGTGCCTCGCCGAGAATGGTCCAAAATACCGCCGAGCAACATTCGGGCAGCGTGTGATGGTTTCATTGGCCGTTTGAAGGCCATAATTCGTGCCAAAGGTGATCAATCCGAACAAATCTAAATTTATTCTAAAATTTGATGCTATTTCCGACATTTTGTTGCAGTTTTTTTTATCTCGCCCTGTATATGAATTCCTGTCATTAGGATAAGATTTAGACTTTTAATGTCTTTTTGGACCTATAGTAGAATAGTTGAACTTGCTATGATTCCGTTTAAAGGGAGTTTTCACACGGGAGTTTTGACTCGTTTGAGGGTTAAAATTTATAAATATTCCTCACATTTTTAACAGCAATATTTCCCAAGACACCAAATGCCTAAAATGTACGCATGCGGAGGAATCAAAATCCAAAATGTTCCAAAAATGTGGAAGGGGGAGGAATTTGTCCCCCTTTATTTAGGTTACAGTGCGAGGTAAAACTTAAAAAACTCCGATACTGGATTTTCACTTTAATTATTGAAAATGTTGAATTTTGTTGGACAGTGTAAATAAAGCATTTTTATACCCTCCACCATAGTATGGAGGGTAGTTTAAGTTTGTTATTCCGTTTGTAACACCTCGAAATATGCATTTTAGACCCCACAAAGTACATATATTCTTGATCAGCATAAAATTCTATGTCAATATTATGTCTGCTGGACTTTTGGTATTCAAAATGGGCCATGTAGGTCCACGTTTTTGTATATTCCCCATATAACGGTACCTCCCGATATTTTTGTGACATTATTCACCGGAATTGTTTCAAATTTGGTATTTGACGTTTGAAATGGATACTACAGCTTATGACAGGAGATTGTTTGTGCAGGTCCACGTCTTCGTATAGCTTCATATAACTGTACCTCCCGATATTCGAAATTTTGATGATTTAAGCGACATTATGTATCGGAATTGTTTCAAATTTGGTATTTGAAGTTCGTTTGCCTAAGACAGAAAATTTTCTGTGCAACTCCACGTTTTGGTGTAACACCCATGGTGCTTTCCTATAAGCGGTATTCAGAGGATTTGAACTACATTATAAACAGATTTTTTTTCAATTTTAACATTTGAATATTTTTACAGCTTATGACAAAAGTTGCCTATGCAGGCAGACATTATTCATCGGAATTGTTTCAAATTTGTTATTTGAAGTTCGTAATGGAACAGATAGAAAATTGTCTGTGCAGGTCCACATTTTGGTATAGCCCCCATATAATAGTATCTCCCTATATTGATGATTTTTGCTACATTATTCACCGATTTTTTTTTTCAAATTTTCGGATTTGAATGTTGTAACGACTTATGACAAAATTTGCCTATTCAGGTCCACGTCGGTGTAATATGATGGCTACATTTGGTATTTTTAAGATTTTAACAGAATTTTTAACGGATTTTTTTTTTGAAAATTGCCAAATTTGTTCCCTATGGTGGAGGGTATTCAAAGTTCTGCCCGGCCGAACTTACAGATTTTTTACTTGTTCATCTTTACTTTCATAATCTGTTGGATTTTCCCATTGATTCTTGAAAAAGTTGAATTTTGTCGCACAGTGTAAATAATTCATTATTTATTTCACTTGTGCCTAAGATTTAATATTCCATTCACTTCATATTCCACAGTAAATTTTGGGAGAAGTGGATATTGGACATAAAACCATATGCATTTAAATTTAAACCCAAATATATGTATGTGTGTATATCCACAACGCAGTACATCAAAAATGTATTGTTTTAATGTAGCAAAAAAAAATAAAAAATAAGTTAAACACAATGTAATGTATATAATTATATTTTTATATTAATTAATGTAAGTTATTTACATGAAAATTCTCCGAAATGTTTTTTTTTTTTGCGCAAACAAAACATTTAAATTATATTCGACAATGTGTAAATATGTAGTTTAAAGCAGCGATGAGCTTTCTGAACAATCCGCCGCCACAAGTGTAGGTACTTATTTAAACCGTAGACATACGCATAGCCACATTTTGCATCATAAAATAAATATCCCAAAGAAATTGCGACCATAAGTGTAGATTTAGTGGTTTTAATTTTGGTTTTTATTAAAAGGCATAAAATGGCACAGCACAGACGGCATAACTTTGTTGAAATTTCGAGTGTCGTCAAAGAATTTCGCCTGCAGCCGCAAATGGCAAATAGAATGGTTTGTTTTGTAAATATTTATACGAAGACAGAGAGTTTATTATTTTAAGGTTATTTACGAAGGAGATTGAATGTAAACGCCTGCCCATGCAGATATGAATGTTGATAAATCAGACGAAAGACAGGGATAGAACTGCAAATATATTGACAAGTAGCTATAAAATTTTATACATTTTGAAATTAAATAATGATTGTAAATAAAGGTTTTATAAGTCATGGGCTCAATGAGGGTCATCATGCCTACGAAAAATCTCATGGAATTGATGGCAAATACTTTTACATAGAATGAAATCATTTTCAAACACAGCATACTTCAATATTTTAAATTAATTTCTTGGATTACAAACACTACTTGACAAAGCATAACCCAAAAAACTTATCGTTCACACATCGTCGGTGTCAAGCTCTTCCCCATTGACATGTTGAGATATAGGTGATTTTTAAGATTTTCCGGTTTGATGCTCTTTCTGGGATTCGATATTTGTTCTAATTTTCGAAATATCCACAAAAAACGTTAAATTTTCAGGAGTTTTCCAAACTTATGCATATTTTAAAATACATGAATTTTTAGTACCATCCACAGTTGGAAAAACCAGTAAGGAAAAGTCAAAAGTCGAGTGGGACCGACTATATGATAATCTACACCACTATGTATATTTGGTACAGCTCCCGTAACAAAAGAATTTATTTGAATACCACCTTTAGATCAGTTGTAATTTGCAACAGAGGGAACTTATTTGTGGGAGGCATATCCAATTCTGAATCGATTTGACGGAGACATTTTTATCTTTTATACCAAATAACACTGGTATAGAGTGCATGATATCACTTCGAGTGGAGTTATATTAAAAAAATATATATATCGGGGCCGAGTTCCACCAATTGGAAACGTACGCCCGAAATTCACTATATTTGGGGGATATTAGCCATTGTATGCACATTAAACCTGAAATCGGATTAAGAATACGTATTGGAGTTAAATCCAAATCTTGGCAGATCTCGATAAAATTTGGCAAAGTTATTTCCGAACCCTATAAGATATCTGTTACCAAATATCATTGTTGTCGAATGCATATTACGAATGTGAGGGACTTAAACACCAAATCGGATGAAACATATATATGGAAGCTGTAGCTATATCTGAACCGATATTCTCCGAATTCGATGTACTTGCTTCTAGACTGAATTCGGTCGGATGTAAACAAATTCGGGTAATTTGGAGTGATATTGGCCATTTTGTGCAAAATAAACCCGAAAAAGGTTGAAGATATACAGGGTGAGATAAAAAACTACAACAAAGTCAAACGCCATAATTTTTACATTTTTTGTTTAAATTTTATTGAATAAAAGCAAAAAATGTCGGAAATATTATCAAATTTTAGAATAAGTTTAGATTTGTTCGAATTGGTCACCTTTGGCACGAATTATGGCCAATGAAACTGTCACAAGCTGCCCTAATGCTGCTCTGCGATATTGCTTGATGCGATCGACACTTTGGTATTTTTTAGTGACAACCTTACTTTCCAAAAGACTCCAGACACAAAAGTCCAACGGATTGGTATCCGAAGATTTTGGTGGCTATTGTGCGCTGGAAATGAAACGAGGAACCTCATTTTGTAACCATTCTTGGGTGGCACGTGCTGAGTGCGTTGGTGCTGAGTCCTGTTGGAATGTCCAAGGTCTGCGGCCAAAATGCTTGCATGCCCAAGGCTTTAATACACCCTCCAGAACATTTTCGCGATAATATTCGGCATTTATTCTAATGCCACGGTCGATTAGTACGAGCGGAGAGCGACCATCGGCGGCCCACACCATCACCATGGCCGACGCCTGAGTTCTGGTGGCCAACCGAAGGTGCACATTTTCAGCTGACCTCTTTGGCAAGTAAACGCGATCATTTTGTTTGTTTACAAACTACTGGACAACGAATCTTTTCTCATCGGAGAAAACCAAATTCGGCGGTTCACAACTTTCGGCCAAGCGAAACAACTCTTTAGCTCTTTTGAGTCTATTTTCTTTCTTGCGCGGTGTAAGTTCTTGCACTTTTTGAAATTTCAATGGCCTTACCTCGAGCTCATTTTTCAATTTTTGCCGAATTGAATATTGCGATATGTTCAGTTCACAGGCCATTTTTCGGCCACTGCGACGCGGGTTTCGATCAAGTCGCTTCTTTACTTTTCGAACCATTTCTACTGATGTTGCCGTTTTCTTCCGTTCACTTCACGGTAACGAGCGATTTATTCACATTTAAATGCTGGAGTGCTCTAACGATAGCCACTTGTGGTTTTCCAGCCAAGTATAAAGAAATCACACTATCACGCTTGAATTCCATCACGAATAACTTTTTATACCCTCCACCATACTATGGAGGGTATATTAACTTTGTCATTCCGTTTGTAACTCCTTGAAATACTCATATAAGACCCAACAAATTATATATATTCTTGGTCAGCGTAAAAATCTATGTCGATTGAGCCATGTCCGTCTGTCTGTCTGTTGTAATCACGCTATCTTTCGAACAAATCGGGATAGAAGGCTAAAATTTTGCAGACATGTTTATTTTGCCAGTAGGCAGGTTACGTTCGTAAATGGGCTATGTAGGTCCACGTTTTTATATAGCCCCCATATAACGATACCTCCCGATATTCGGTATTTTGATTGTTTTAGTGACATTATTCACCGGAATTGTTTCAAATTTGGTATTTGAAGTTCGTAATGGATACTACAGCCTATGACAGAAAGTTGTCTATGCATATCCAGGTCTTCGTATATGCCAATATATTCGGTATTTTGACGATTTTAGGTACAATACTCACCGAAATTGGTTGAGATGTCGTATTTTAAGTTCGTAATGGATACTACAGGCTGTAACAGAAAGTTGTCTATGCAAGTCCAGGTCTTCGTTTTGCTCTGATGTAGCGGTAGCTCCCTATATACGATATTTTGATGATTTTAGCTACAAGTTTCGAATTTGAATATGGTAATGGCTTATAACAAACAAAGCCTATGTAGATTCACGTCGTAGAGACCCCATAATATCGGCTATATTCGGTATTTTTAAGATTTTAACAGAATTTTTAACGGATTTTATTTTTTGAAAATTTCCAAATTCGTTCCAAATGGTGGAGGGTATTCAAAGTTCGAACCGGTCGAACTTACTACTTTTTAACTTGTTTTTTTTTTCTGGAAAATTCTCACCAAAATGCTATTGTGCGATTGTAAACAATATAATGAGCTGTCACTGGAACAATTTTAACAGCTGTCGGACGAGTGGCTTAGAAATGACAGCAGTCTGAAGTTGGTTGCAGTTTTTTCATCTCAATATAAACGAATATTTGTCATATAGACATTTCCGCCCGTCTTTTGTCCTACCCTTACTAATTTTCATTTCGATTTTTTATACAATTTTATATTAAAAAAAACTCCTGCTTTCGAAAGAGTTCATAATTGACTTGTTTGCCATTAATTTACATATTTAAAGAGAAGTCATAAATTCTAAAAATAAACATTCACGAACTCATACAACAGGATGGTGAAGCCTGTGAAACCCATCACACAACAATACAAAAGAGCATACGCTTTGTTCATCACTACTATGTGTCAATGTTGTGACAATGGTGACATATTTTAAACGAAATATGCGTGATGCCAAGAAATCAAATCAAAATCGCAAAAAATACAGAATAATATATCAACAAAAATAGTAACCTGTTACGAACTGACAAAAGATGCTGAGATTAAAAAACTACCGTACATTGACCTCTGTCAATACAGCTGAGGTGACAATGAAGAACAATGACCATCTCTCTGCTGTACTATATATTTACTACAGGTACGACAATTTGGTTTTTGTTGGTCTTACGAAAAGTTTGGCTAACTTAAAATGGAATCAAATAATGACAATTTATGATTTCGATTCAAAGAAGACTTGTTACTCTGCACTTTTTACATTTGCCACTTTGAGAACAGATAATGATTTGGGGAATAGTTATTTTTCCTCATGAAGATACTTTATCCGGTCATGCGCAATGTTCAGTTGGGGAAATGTATCTCTGTTGAAAGGAAAGTGTTCCCCAATGAAGGGGTGGAAATAATGGGAACGCAAACTGTGCCCATGGGAAGGGTGAAAAAGTGTTGCTGATGTGAAAACAGCTGATGTTGTGTAAACAATAAAATTAATTTGTAATACAGTTCTTACAGAGAAGTTTTATTTAAGGGGCAAAAGAGAGGGAGTGAGCAAGAGAGTACACGACATTTATTCATGTAGGCCGGCATTTAGTTATATGGAAATAGGGGTAATGTTTGTAAGAGAAATGAGAATTTAAATTTGACACATTTATCTCTTTTAGTTAAGAGAGCTGTGAGAACAGAAGTACGACAATTTAGATTTATCGAAGAGAAAAAAACTAGTTAACCCGTTAGCCTTATATTTCAAAAGAAAAGAAAAGAAATGAAAAGAAACAATTATTATCATTTATAACTTTTGTTGTATCACCGCAATTTTATACCCTCCTCCATAGTATGGAGGGTATATTAAGTTTGTCATTCCGTTTGTAACACCTCGAAATATACATTTTAGACACCACAAAGTATATATATTCTTGATCAGCATAAAATTCTATGCCGATTTAGCAATGTCGGTCCGTCTGTGGAAATCACTCTAGCTACCGAACGAATTGAAGTAGATTGATAAAATTTTACTCATATGTATGTTATGTCTGCAGGACTTTTGGTATTGAAAATGGGCCATGTAGGTCCACGTTTTGGTATAGCCCCCATATAACGTTTCCTTCCGATATTCAGTATTTTGATGATTTTAGCGACATTATTTACCGGAACTCAAAATATGTATTTAAAGTTCGTAATAGATACTACGGCTTACGACAGAAAATGGGCTATGTAGGTCCCGTCTTCATATTGCCCCCATATAACGGTACCTCCCGATATTCGGTACTTTGTTGATTTTAGAGACATTATTCACCGGAATTGTTTAAAATATGGTATTTAAAATTCATAATGGGTACTACAGCCTACGACAAAAAATTGCGTATGCAGGCCCAACGTCTTTATATAGCCTCCATATGACGGTACCTCACAATATTTGGTATTTAGATGATTTTAGCGATTTTATTTTCCGGAGTTGTTTCAAATTTCGTATTTAGAGTTCGTAATGAGAACTACAGTCCATGACAGAAACTTGTCTATGCAGGTCCAGGTCTTCGTATAGGCCCCATATACAGGGTGAAATTAAAAAACTGCAACAAAATCAAACGCCATAATTTTTACTTTTTTTTATTGAATGAAAGCAACATATGACGGAAATAGCATCAAATTTTATAATAAGTTTAGATTTATTCGAATTGGTAACCTGTGGCGCGAATTATGGCTTTCAAGTGCTTGCTTGAGGAAGCGGTAGTTTGAGGTGATCGGCACTTTGATATTTTTTAGTGCCATCCTTGCTTTCCAAAATACTCCAGGCACAATAGTCCAACGGATTGGTATCCGGAGATTTTGGTGGCCATTGTGCACTGGAAATGAAGTGAGGAACCTCATTTTGAAAGGATTCTTGGGTGGCGCGTACAGAGTGCGATGGTGCTGAGTCCTTTTGGAATGTCCAAGGTCTGCGGCCAAAATGTTTGCGTGCCCTAGGTTTTAATACACCCTCCAGAATATTTTCTCGACAATATTCGGCATTTATTCTGATGCCACGGTCGATTAATACGAGCGGAAAGCGACCATCGGTTGTTCATCATTGCTGCCCACAACATCACCATCGCCGGCGCTTGAGTTCTGGTGGGCAACCGAAGGTGCACTGACCTCTTTTGCAAGTCAACACGATCATTTTGTTTGTTTACAAACTACTGGAGAACGAATGTTTTCTCATCGGAGAAAACCAAATTCGGCAGTTCACCACTTTCGGCCAAGCGAAGCAACTATTTAGTTCTTTTGAGTCTATTTTCTTTCGGTTGCGGTTAAGTTCTTGCACTTTTTGGAATTTCAATGGCTTTACGCCGAGCTCATTTTTCAGTATTTGCCGAACTAAGATAAGAAATTTGAAACAAAAATTTTTTGTCATAGGTTGTAGTACTCATTTCGAGTTTCAAACTTTTAATACGAAATTTGAAACAATTCTGGTTAAAAATGTCACTAAAATCATCAAAATACCGAATATCGGGAATTACCGTTATATGGCGGATATACGATATCGTGGACCAATATGGACTCAGAAGGAACCCCTGGTGTGGATTTTGAAACAATTCCATTGAAAAATGTAGCTAAAATCATGACAATACCGATAATCGGGAGGTTATATGGGAGTATACGATATCGTGGACCTATATAGACAATTCTCTTCTAAGGAATAAAGTGCTCACAAAGAACTCCTTGTGTAAAATTTCAGACAATTCCATTGAACAGTGTGGCTTAAATCATAAAAACATCGAATTTCGGGAGGTACATTTTTATGGGGGGATATATGAAATCGCGGACCAATATAGAGAATTATCTTCCAGGGAGTAAAGTACCCGGAAGGAACTCGTGGTGTGGATTTTAAGACAATTTCATTGAAAAAATTGGGTAAAATCTTGAAAATACCGAATATCGGGAGGTACAGTTATATGGGAGGATATATGATATCGCGGACCTATATAGATAATTATCTCCAGGGGGAATAGTGCTCACAAAGAACGCCTTGTGTACAATTTCATACAATTCCATTGAAAATGTGGCTAAATCATCAAAATACCGAATATCGGGAGGTTATATGAGGAACTACTCAGAAGGAACTCCTGGAGTGGATTTTAAGACAATTCCATTGAAAAAATTGGCTACAATCATCAAAACATCGAATTTCGGGAGGTACAGTTATATGGGGGATACATGATATCGCGGACCTATATAGAGAATTATCTTCGAGGGGGAATATTGAAAATGTGGCTAAAATCATCAAAATGCCGAATATTGGGGGGTGCTGTTATATAGCCCATCTTCGAACTTGACCTGCTTGCAGACATAATACTAGTCTGAGCAAGATTTTACCTTCCTATCTTAATTCGCTCTAGCGTGATTACAACACACGGACAGACGGACAGGGCTAAATCATCTTAGAATTTTGCGCTGATGATACTTCGATGAGTTACAAACGGAATGACGAACTTAATATACCCTCCATACTATGTATGGTGGAGGGTATAAAAACTTTTCTTACCCCTTCTCGCCAACACAAACAATTGTGCAAAATTTGAAAATTATAACTTCAGCAATGTCGTCTGGGCCAATTAGCCGATAAGCCAGTAAATCACCCGAAACCCTCACAATTAGATAATTTTACATAAAATTTGTAATGTTCCTCGGAAAGATGTGATGCTCATTCCCTTGCTTTCATTTATTGAGAAATGGCTAAAAATATAATCATTTCTGATTATATTTCTTGGAAAGACTTTTGATCACGTCCTTAGACTTCCCACCACAACAGGATTTTCATCAATTTAAAATTTCCGTTCAATGGAATCAAAGACCACCAGATTTACAGTCAATTTTGTGTTGTTAATATTTTTTTTATCAAATAACCAGAATCAAATGATGTTGTCTTCGTCTAACCCCAACATTTTTATAAAATTTCCTTATTTATTTATTTCTTTTGATTCTTGAAATAATTCAGGAAATGGATGGAGCTGAAATAAAAGAAAGACAAACAAACAAATAAACGAACGAATGAGCGGACAAACAAACCGACGAACGGACAAAACAATATCGAAATCAATCGTTTGTTGCTTTAATGTTTCCGTTCATATTGCATCCTTCACTGTTTGTCTGGCTTAATGTCGATTTGTAATGTCGATGGTAAATATACTTTTGGGGATTTATGTACGTATATATTTCCGAATTCTATATACGTATAAAAACACATTCGTCAAATTGCACGTTCAGCTACTTAAGACAATGTTATGTTCGTTTTAAAAAGGAGTGGACACTGCGAGTAATATGTGTATGTGTGTGTGTGATAATATTTTGTGGGGATAATTTATTTCATAGCAATGCGTCAAGTGGTACCACATATAGTACAGTTGGTAAAATAGTACAATAGTAGACATTGTATATGTTTTTATACCCAACAATACTATGTGCTGGGGGGTTTGGGCCAAAGAATTGTAACACCTCGAAATATGGGTCCGAGACCCATCGTGAGGTCTTGATTGTTCTGTCGGAGTTTTCAATTTATTGGCTTGGTGAATAAAACGACAACTATTAAGCTTATCTTCTATGTACAGGGTGAGACGAAAACAACTGCAACCAAATTCAGACTGCTGTCATTTCTAAGCCACTCGTCCGCCAGCTATTAAAATTATTCTAGCTCATTATATTGTTTACAAGCATACAAAAGCATTTTGGGGAGAATTTTCCGGAAAAAAAGATATTCGTGATGGAATTCAAGCGTGATTGTGAGATTTCTTTATATTCGGCTGGTAAACAACAAGTGGCTATCGTTAGAGCACTCCAGCATTTAATCTTTTGTGTTTCGGACTATCGCTCGTTACCGTGATACTGGTAGCGTAGCCCGACGTCAAGGAAGTGGACGGAAGAAAACAGCAACATCAGCAGAAATGGTTCGAAAAGTAAAGGAGCGACTTGATCGAAACCCGCGTTGCAGTGGCCAAAAAATGGCTCATAAGCTGAACATATCGCAGTATTCCATTCGGCAAATATTGAAAAATGAGCTCGGGATAAAGACATTGAAATTCCAATAAGTGCAAGTACTTACACGGCAACATAAAGAAAATAGACTCAAAAGAGCTAAAAAGTTGCTTCGGCAAAGCGAATGTGGTGAACTGTCGAATTTGGTTTTCTCCGCTCCGATGAGACATTCGTTGTCCAGCAGTTTGTAAACAAACAAAATGATCGTGTTTACATGCCAAAGAGGTCAGCTGAAAATGTTCACCTCCGGTTGGCCACCAGACCTCAAGCGCCGGCCATTGTGATGGTGTGTGCCGCCATAACAGCCGATGGTCGCTTTCCGCTCGTATTAATCGACTGTGGCATCAGAATAAATGTCGAATATTATCGCGAAAATATTCTGGAGGGTGTAGTAAAGCCTTGGGCACGCAAACATTTTGGCCGCAGACCTTGGACATTCCAACAGGACTCAGCACCATCGCACTCAGCACGCGCCAACCAAGAATGTTTACAAAATGAGGTTCCTCGCTTCATTTCTAGCGCACAATGGCCACCAAAATCTCTGGATATCAATCCGTTGGACTATTATGTCTGGTGTGTTTTGGAAAGCAAGGTTGGCACTAAAAAATACCAAAGTGTTGATAAGCTCAAGGAAGTGCTTCGCCGGGGTTGGGCCAAAATACCGCAAAGCAACATTCGGGCAGCGTGTGATGCTTTTATTGGCCGTTTGAAGGCCATAATTCGTGTCAAAGGTGACCAATTCGAACAAATCTAAACTTATTCTAAAATTTGATGCTATTTCCGACATTTTTTGCTTTCATTTAATAAAATTAAAAAAGGAATGTAAAAATTATGGCATTTGACTTTGTTGCAGTTTTTTTTATCTCACCCGGTATTTTATCTCACCTTGGAATCTTCGCCCAGAGGAAACCGCTGAGGCTAGAATCTTGAAATTTTGCATGAGGTCCAGTCTTGGTGCTGGGTTTTTGGAAATTAATACTAAAAGGATACGAAAATTACTAAAATGTACTAAAATTTGAATACTTTATATTAGAGAAACTGAATGAGCTAGAATTCTGAAATTTAAAATGAGACTCACTGATGAAGTGCGATGGTACTATTTGGTATTATGTGAACGAATAAAGAAAAAATATGAAATGTTGGTATGAGAATCAGGGTAGGAAAGTAAGTTTGATATATGAAGGTGGTTTTGGAAATGTGTACTAAGTATGGGAACTGTACTAAATAGTACTCCATTTGGAACAGTTTGGTTAAGGGTAAACGGATTAAGCTGGAATTTTGGAATTTTGAATTGGGGTCCTTATTGGTGTTAGGTTTATGATGATTTGTTTGAGGTTGTTTTGGAAATGTATACTATAAGTGCACGAAAAGTAGAAAGTAGTACTATTTTTGGTACAATTTGGCATTGGGTGACAGATAGAGCTTGAAATCTGAAATTTGGTATTTGGGTCGCTGTTCATGGATATATAAACGTGGTTTAGGAAATGTGTACTATAATTGTACGAAAATTACTTAATGGTACTAAAGTTGGTATTGAGATTTGGCGGTGGTTTGGAACTGCGTACTGTACTTGTAGAAAAAGTACTAAATGGTACTAAATTTGGTTGATTGAGTAAAGAGATAGAGCTGGTATGCTGAAATTTGATATTGCGGTCTCTGTTGGTATCTGGGATTGAGATCAGGAGGTGAGTTTGCAAATAAATGCTAAAATTATACGAAAAGTACTAAATGTTACTAAATTTTGTATTGGGTGAACAGATAGTGCTTGGAATCTGAAATTTGACATAAGGGTCACTGTTCATTTATAGCCTGGACATATGGAGATGATTTCGGAATTATGTACTATATATATGCAATAATTAGTACTAAATTTGATATTGGGTGCAGGGATATAAGTGGAATCCTGAATTTTGGTATTTAGGTTTCACTTGGTATATGGTATTGAGATTTGGAGGCAAGTTTGCAAATGTGTACTAAAATTATACGAAAAGTACTAAATGTTACTAAATTTGGTATTGGGCGAAGGCATAAATATAAAATTCTGAAAATTTACATTACCGATGGCGTCTGCGTTTGAAATTTGGCGATGGTTAGGAAATGCGTACCATCATTGTGCAAAAAGAACTAAATGGTACTAAATTTGGTATAGAGTTGGAATTTTTATATTTGAAATTGTTGGTATTAAAATTATACGAAAAGTACGAAATGTTACTACTTTTCGGTATTGAGCGAATGTATAGAGCTGGAATGTATAGAGTTGGTAATTCGTTTTGAGATCTGGTGGTGGCCAATTTTTATTATAAAAATATGTTGAAATAATTTAAGACAGAAAAGAATTTAAGTTCGGCCGGGCTTTTAATATCTTCCACCATTTGAAAGGAACTTGAAAAATTTCAAAAAAAAAAAAAAAATTCCGGAAACTACCACTGAAATGAATGAAAACTGTTATACGGAGACTATACGAAGACGTGGACATGCTTACGACATTTTTTGTTATAGGCTGTAGTGCCCATTAGCTATTAGTACCCATTACGAACTTCGAATACCAAATTTGAAACATTTCCGGCGAATAATGTCGCTAAAATCATCAAAATACCGAATATCGGGATGTTCTGTTATATGAGGGATATGTGAAAACTTTAAAACAACTTTAAATACGAAATTTGAAACGATTCCGGTGAAAAATCTTACTGAAATCATCAAAATACCGCTATACGAAGACGTGTACCTGCATACAAAAGTGTTTGGCATAGGCAGTAGCACCCATTGCGAACTCTAAATACGAAATTTGAAATAATTCCGGTAAATAATTTCGCTAAGATCATGAAAATACCGAATATCGCGATCTACCGTTATATGGGAGCTATACGAAGACGTGCACCTGCACAGACAATTTTCTGTCTTAGGCTGTAGTATCCATTACGAAGTGCAAATAAGAAATTTGAAACAATTCCGGTGTATATTGTATATCCGGTGTATATTGTCGCTAAAATTGTCAAAATGCGAAAGATAGGGAAGTACAATTATATGGGGCTATATTTAAACGGGGATCTATTTTCAAAACCAATACCACTTTCAATACCAAAAGTCCTGCAGACCAAACACACATTAGAGTAATTTTTTTTTAAACCTACTACAATTCGATTCGAAGCTAGAGTGATTTCTTCAGACGGACGGACATCGCTAAATCGACATAGAATTTTATGCTGATAAAGAATATGTATGCTTTGTAGGGTCTATCATGAATATTTTGAGAAGTTACAAACGGAATGACAAAGCTAATATACCCTCCATACAATCGTGGGGGGTATAAAAAGGGCTAACAATAACATTTTAGGGTGGATTTTTCTAAAACGGGCTAACACCAAAATTTGAAGGTGGACTTTTCCCTGTCAAAGAAGCGGACACTTGCTAGTTTATATATACAGGGTGAGATAAAAAAAAACTGCAACAAAGTTAAACGCCATAATTTTTACATTTCTTAATTTTATTGAATGGAAGCAAAAAATATCGGAAATAGCTTCAAATTTTAGAATAAGTTTAGATTTGTTCGAATTGGTCAACTTTGGCAAGAATTATGGCCTTCAAACGGCCAATGAAACCGTCACACACTGCCCGAATGTTGCGGTATTTTGGTTCATTCTCGGCGAAGCGCTTGCTTGGGTGATCGACATTTTGGCATTTTTTAGTGACAACCTTTGCTTGTCTGGAGTAGACACAATAGTCCAACGTATTGGTATCCGGAGATTTTGGTGGCCATTGTGCGCTGGAAATTAAGCGAGGAACCTCATTTTATATCTATTCTTGGTTGGCGCGTTCTGAGTGCGATTCCTGTTGGAATGTCCAAGGTCTGAGGCCAAAATGTTTGCTTGCCCAAGGCTTTAATACACCCTCCTCTAATACACCCTCCAGAATATTTTTGCGATAATATTCGGCATTTATTCTGATGCCACGGTCGATTAATACGAGCGGAGAGCAACCATCGGCTGTTATGGCGGCCCACACCATCACCATGGCCGGCGCTTGAGTTCTGGTAGCCAACCGAAGGTGCACATTTTCAGCTGACCTCTTTGGCAAGTAAACACGATCATTTTGGTTGTTTACAAACTGCTGGACAACGAATGCTTTCTCATCGGAGCGGAGAAAACCAAATTCGGCAGTTCACATCTTTCGGCCTAGCGAAGCGAATCTCTTTAGCTCATTTGAGTCAATTTTCCTACTGTTGCGGTGTAAGTTCTTGTACTTTTTGGAATTTCAATGGATATTGAAAAATGAGCACGGGGTAAGCTCATTTTTCAATATTTGCCGAATGGAATATTGCGATATGTTCAGTTCACGAGACATTTATCGGTCGTTGCGACACGGGTTTCGATCAAGTCTCTTCTTTACTTTTCGAACCATTTCTGCTGATGTTGTTGTTTTCTTCCGTTCACTTCTTTGACGTCGGCCTCGGCTACCATTATCACGGTAACGAGCGATGGTACGAGATACAAAAGATTTATTCACATTTAAATACTGGAGTGCTCTAGCGATAGCCACTTGTGGTTTTCCAGCCAAATATAAAGAAATCACACTATCAGACTTGAATTCCATCACGAATAACTTTTTTTCTAGAAAATGCTCACCAAAATGCTTTCGTACGCTTGTAAACAATACAATGAGCTGGCTCAGAAATGACAGCAGTTTGAAGTTGATTGCAGTTTTTATACCCTCCACCATAGCATGGGTATATTAAATTTGTCATTCCGTTTGTAACACCTCGAAGTATACATTTTAGACCCCACAAAGTATATATGTTCTTGACCAGCATAAAATTCTATGTCGATTTATCAATGTCCGTTCGTCTGTCCGTCTGTGGATATCACTCTAGCTTCCGAACGAAATGAAGAAGGTTGATAAAATTTTGCTCAAATGTGTATTATGTATGCAGGACTTTTGGTATGGGTAATGGGCCATGTAGGTCCACGTCTTCGCATAGCCCCCATATAACAGTACCCCCACGATATTCGGTATTTTGATGATTTTAGCGACATTATTTACCAGAATTGTTTCAATTTTGGTATTTGAAGTTCGTAATCGATACTACAGCCTAAGACAGAAAACTGTCTGTGCAGGTTCACGTCTTCGTATAGACCCCATATAACGGTACCTCCCGATATCAGGTATTTTGATGATTTTAGAGACATTATTTTCTGGAATTGTTTCAAATTTGGTATTTGAAGTTCGTAATCGATACTACATCCTAGGACAGAAAATTGTCTGAGCTGGTCCACGTCTTCGTATAGCCCCCATATAACAGTACCCCCGGATATTCGGTATTTTGATGATTTCAGCGACATTATTCACCGGAATTGTTTCGAATTTGTTATTTGAAGTTCGTAATGGAACTACAGCTTAAGAGAGAAAACTGTCTGTGCCGGTCCACGTTTTATAACCCCCATGGTACCTTCCAATATCCGGTATTTTGATGATTGTAGCTACATTACAAACAGATTTTTTTTCAAGTTCCGCTTTTGAATATTGTAATAGCTTGTTACAAAAGTTGCCTATGCAGGTCCACGTCGTCGTATAGACCCTAATATACGGCTACATTCGGTATTTTTAAGATTTTAACAGAATTTTTAACGGATTTTATTTTTTTTAAATTGTTAAATTTGTACAAAATTGTGGAGGGTATTCAAGCAGCTTTTTTACTTGTTTCATCTCACCCTGTATTCCCAACATTATATTGAATTCCAACTTAATATAATACCAATTTATTTTTAAATTTCCATAAACACTTCATGGCATTATTATCTTTTTCCGCAGCTAAACAATTATAAACGGTGTGAAATTGAAATAAATGTACTTGCGTAGGTGTATAACGGTCCAATTTAAATGTCAATAACAAAAAAACCATGTTGTTTGTAAGTGTGAATAGATTTTGCCCATCGAAAATAATAAATAAATAAAATCTATGCGTTACATTTCATTGCACTTTGCACATTTCAAATATTTACAATGACATGGCCGGTGGTTATATCAATATTTGAATATTTTACACTGTCCTGAATATGGTCTATATGTGCTACATACATGCATTCATGCTAACCAGTGAAATACCTGATTCGCATTAGCCTTATTTGTGTTGAATTGAATGGCGAATTGCTTTCACACAAACCTAGATTTTCATTCATTTACTGGCCCATTTTCCATAGATGATGCTATTGGTCAATGAATGAATGGTCGAATGACTCATTCATTATTTAGACCAAAGCATGGCCTTGCTAATTGCTTTTACCAAAGGTCATGCAGCGGATGGATTTGATGAGTTGTGCGGAAATTTGGTGCCCGCTGTCGACGATGATGTGGATGATAATAATGTCATTGTATTCGGTGCATTTAGTTGTTTAACGCTCGGTTTCATGGAAGATTGTTAAAATTAATTTGTTTTTATTTGAAATAAATTGAATTACTTAAACAAATAGACACACACAGATGTCGAAGGTGTTGAACCGCTGTAATAAATTACATTTTATTGCAAAACCAAATATGTAAACATTTGAAAAATAAATTGAAAGTGCCATGTAAATATTAAATTAATCATTTTCTAAATTTGAGACAAAAAAACAGTCTACAAAAGAGAGGAGATAAGTATGAAGGACTCGTGTGAAATTTAGGTCGGAAGATAACCAAGAATTTTGAAATATTATTTAACTTAAGACGCCTATCCGGATTTTTTAAAGGCTAAGTCTGGGTTTTTCCTAGGTTGATAACATTATTTCTGGGAAACGAGACTTTATGATTTTGGTAATATAGACCTGACCAAGTACATTTTCTGACCCAGTTAGCTGTAATAAGACATTAGGGGTTATCAATGGAAAGAAGTCTTATCATAGATCCAGATTTTGATATGGCCCCATATTACGGTACAGCCACTTTCATATATGTGTACCATAAATGCAAGTGCTGCTACTTCTATACAACAGTTCGTGTTGGACCTGTTATACCGTCTGCCATACTGTGGTGGTCCGACAGAACTTGATGCTTTTTTATACCCTCCACCATAGTATGGAGGGTATATTAAGTCAGTCATTCCGTTTGTAACACCTCGAAATATACATTCTAGACCCCACAAAGTATATATATTCTTGATCAGCATAAAATTCTATGTCGATTTAGCAATGCGCGCCCGTCTGTACGTCTGTGGAAATTACTCTAGCTTCCGAACGAATTGAAGTAGATTGATAAAATTTTCCTTAAATGCATATTATGTCTGCAGGGCTTTTGGTATTGAAATGGGTCATGTAGCTCGACGTCTTCGTATAGCCTCCATTTAGCGGAACCCTCCGATATTCGGTATTTTGATGATTCTAGCGACATTATTTACCGGAATTGTTTCAAATTAGGGATTTAAAGTTCGTAATGGATACTACATCCCAAGACAAAAAATGGGTCATGTAGGTCCACGTCTTCGTATAGCCCCCATATAACGGTACCCCCGACCCCCAACGGTCCACCTTTTATAACCCCCACTGTACCTCCCTGTATTCGGTATTTTAATGATTTCAGCTACAATATTAACAGATTTTTTTTTAAGTTTCGCATTTGAATATTGTAACAGCTTGTGACAAAAGTTGCCTATGCAGGTGCACATCGTCGCATAGACCCTAATATACGGCTACATTCGATATTTTTAAGATTTTAACAGAATTTTTAACGGATTTTATTTTTTTGAAAATGGTGGAGGGTATTCACAGTTCGCCCGGCCGAACTTACAGCATTCTTACTTGTTACTTGTTTAGTAATTAACCAGTAAGGAAAAATCCAAAGTCAGGCGGGGCGACAATATGATACCCTACATTCTTTCAATTCTTTCAAGTAGATCATACCACCTATCTACATTTGGCTTTGGAGCAATTAAAGTTTGTTATAGAGTGCATGATATCACTTGGAGAAGGATTATATTAAAAAAATATATATCGGAACCGAGTTCCAAAAAAGGGAAACGTTCGTCCCGCAATTCACTCCATTTTGGCTGATATTCACCATTATTTGCATATAAACCTGAAATCGGATTAAGGATACTTATGGGGGCTATATCCAAATCTTAGCCGTTCCCGATAAAATTTGGCAAATGTATTTCCGAGCTTTATACATAAGATATCTGGTACCAAATATCATTGTTGTCGAATGCATATGACGAATTTGAGGACTTAACCACCAAATCGGATGAAACATATATTTGGGAGCTATAGCTATATCTGAACCGATTTTCTGCGAATTTAATGTACTTGCTTCTAGTCTAAATTCGGTCGTATATGCCGAAATTCAGGTCATTTGGACTGGTGCACAACAAACCTGATAAAGATCGGATAAAGATATATATAGGACCTATATCCTAATCTGAACCGATCTCGATAAAATATTTTCGAACAGTATATGATGTCCAGTAAAAAATATCATTCTTGTAGAGTGTATATTGCGCAGATTAGAGACTTAAAACCCCGAATAGGATGAATCATGGGAGCTACAGCTATACCGGAACCGATTTTCTTCAACTTTGATGTACTTGCTTCTGGACTGAATTTGGTGGGATGTACCAAAATTCAGGTCATTAGGACTTATATTGACCATCTGATGCACAATTAATCCGAATTCGGTAGAAGATATATGGGAGCTATATCTGAACTTGAACTGATGCTCACTAATTTCAATAGGGTTCGTCCTTGGGCCAAGCAAATATTGTTTGCAAAATTTCATCTCAATCGGATAATAAATGCGACCTGCATTTTGTTCAGAAGAATGCATGGACAGACGGACGGACGGACATGCATAAATCGACTTAGAAAGTGATTCTATGAAAATTCTCAAAAGTAACTATGGGTCTGTCTCGCTTCCTTCACCATGTTACAAACAAATGCACAAAGACATATTACCCTTGCCGCTATGTGATGTAGGGTATAAAACAGATATCAGATAACGCTTTCCATGAGGAAAGCAGGAACATGTCAAATTAAGTCCGTATACAAGAAGAGTTTGTTTGTCGGATTTATTAATTTCATAGCAAACGCCAAACGTGTAGAAACTGCAATCTTTTGAAGTTGAGTGGCATTTCTGTTGCAATTACAGAATTTGAGGTAGCAACATACTTTGCCGTAATAATCGTATCCTCCATTAAATTGTTGTGTAGTTTTTTACTGTTAACCTAATGCCATTGCAAAGGTTTTGTGGGTCAATTAAAATTGGTAGTACATACCGTGTTTAGTGCATCAAATGTGTGAAATCGGCCGAGAATATATATGTGGGAGCTATATCCAAATCTTAACCGATTTCTAATTAATTAGTCAAATTTATTATTGCAACCGAATTCCGCCACACATTCTGAATTTCATTCGAATCGGACATACATATCGTATTTGGTGTATAACATACAAGAAATCGGCCGAAACATATATATGGAGCTATACCCAAACCTTAAACGATTTCAATATAATTTGAAAATTTTTTTGTAGTACCAAATTTCGTCTCTCTGTCCGAATTTCATTGGAATTGGACATATGTATGGTGTTTTGGTGCATCACATATGTGAGATCGGCCGAAAATATATATGGGAGCTAAATCCAAATCTGAACCGATTTCAATAAAAATTTACAAATAAATTTTTTTCCCAATTCCGTTACTCATTCCAAATTTCATTAAAATTGGAGATACATATCGTGTTTGGTGCACCAAATACAAGAATCCGGCCGAAAATTTATATGGGAGCTATATCAAAATCTGAATCTATTTCAATATATTTTGGCAAATAATTATACCCTACAACACTATGTGTTGGGGGTATTATAAGTTTGACTGGGCTAAAAATTATGTAACACCTCGAAATATTGGTTTCCCACATAGGAAAGTACATATGGATCTTCCTAGCTCGCCGAGCTGAGTCGATCTAGCTATGTATGTCCGTCCGTCCGTCTGTCCGTCTGTCCATGTTAATTTGTAATCACTCTACAGGTCGCAATTATGGCCCGATCTTCACGAAATTTAGAATGGAGCTGGGGATAGGGTCAGAATAGAACCCTATTTCTTTTAGAGAAAATGTCGGGTTTTGCATGTAGCTAGAGTTTAGGACGGGGAAGAAGCCTACCAATTTTGGTGGTCATCGGATAATATTTAGCGGGTAAAATAGACCATATCTTTTGTGTTGAAAAAATTCAAAATTTTTCATTAAACCGCGAATATTTTAAATCCTGGCGAAATCACAAAGCCATGTCAAGGTTACTTCTGATCTTTACACTGATGTTAACATCCAACAAAACGGATATATAGCAAAATATGTGCGATATATATGTCTATCCAAGAAGATATGCTTGAAAGATCTCTTATATGTCGAGAACGGCTGAACTGATTTCGACAGTTCTCATTAATTCAGAATGGTCCCTTGACAAGAAAGAAAAAACGTCTAAAAAATCGCATAAAAATATCTCTCTAAAGATGAAAATATTGATTTTGTAAAATTTTCTCATATTTTTTCAATTTTGTCATATTTTTGGCATATTTATATTTTGAATTAAACATTTGGTAATATTTCTACAGCAAACAAAACTAAGTAGTTAGGATATCAGGATATCATATACAGATCGCATTTATGGCCCGATCCTTACGAAATTTTGCATGGGGATAAGATGTGGGTCAGAATAGAAGCCTACTCTTTTTGGAGATGATCGCCATATATTTAGGGGTTGAAATGGACAAAAAAATTGCAAAATTGTCGGCATGTCGTAATTATCGCCCGATCCTCACGCACTTTTGAATGGGGGTTACCGCACATTGCAAAAGCCAAGCAGTTTTGGATGGCCATCCAAAAATATTCAATGTGTGAAGGAGTTTGCAACTTTTATAGACAAAATACGAAAATGCCCATTGCAGTGACTTTTTGGAGAATTCACAAATACAGGAAAGACACACTTCTGACTAATTCGTTAACGCTGATTTAGTTGAAGAATATAGTCAAATGTCTGTATCTCATATAGATGCGTTTCAGTCAAAAACCAATAATAACTGTTAATCTTTTGCCACTTCTGAGAGATTACAGGTCTTTGGGAAATATTAGTTCCAGATGTAGGAAGACCATTTACGTGCAACATCTACCAATAAATTTGAAATGAGCAAATTAGTTTAAGTTGCTATTATTCGAAAATTAGAGAACGAATCCTGATGGTTTTCTTTTATTATTTGTCACAATATCTTGTGGAATTCTTTCGAGTATCTCGCCTATATAAACGGTCGGCCCCGCTCGACTGTAGCCTTTGCTTACTTGTTTTTTTATATAAAATCCATCACACGTTTCAAATTTCATTTAAATTGGGAATAATACATGGCGTGCTTGGTGCATCAAATGCTTGAAATCGACCTAAAATATATATGGGAGCTATATCCAAATCGGAACCGATTTCAATATAATTTGCCAAATTTATTTTTGTTCCAAATTCCTTTCCACAAACCAAATTTGGAAACTGGATCTAAAATCGATCAATAGATATGTGCATACAAAAAATATTTATTTTTGAGGTACCTCCGAATCTAATGCCACATCTCCAGTTCCAAGTGGAATTTCAAAAATTTATATAGCCTATGTTATTTTCAGGCGATATTGTTGTATACATGGAAATTATCAGGAAAATCTGTTTAGCGGGTTTCGAGTCTATAAATTACAAACAAAAATGTTCCTCTTTTATAGATATGGAAGATGTTATGGGAAATTTAGAAAAAATTGTCTAAAAAAGGTTTTTGCATAATACAAAATGCAGGTATAAATAATACTGGTAAGATTGCACTTCTGTAACAAAACCACATTTTTTTTTTGTTCAATCTGCTCCAAAATAACATTAAATCAAAAAAAACGTTTAATTGCTTTTAATTTAAATTGGACAAAAGGATACGAAGACAAATGAGAAAAAGGCTGTGTCAGTTGTACTTATTACCCGGCTGCATGCATTTACAATGAAGATGGATGCTTATAATAACATTGAGGACTACATCTATATTTCATGTCGGTCGGCCAATGGCCCTCGAAAGCCTGTCTATGCTAATTTTGAACTTATGTTGACCTCTTTCTAGGTGATGAATTATTGCCGAAAATGAAAAGAAAAACTCTGGCACATTTCTTTATGGGTTTCCAAAAAAAAAAAAAAAAAAATAGACAGGCACGTCTCAATGTCTATTCCTATGTCTTATTCTACGTTTTTGTCTATTTGTTGTAATTTTTTCGTTACTTTGCATGTAACCAGACATTGTAAAAAAAGAATAAAGATAAGATTGGTAACTATGCGATAGATTACTTTCATCAACATGATTTGCTATTTTTGTCATTTATGGGCGGGCGATAGACAGGCCTTGGATTTGAACACCAGCAGCAGCAACGTTAACGTACTTCTTTGGAAAAAGTTTTTTTTTGTTGGAGACAGAAATATTAAATGTCATAGAAAAATCCACAAAGTAAGCATGGCACTTTGGTTTTGCGACCCAAAATTGTGTCTCCCTGAATACACCCCTAAAATCCGATATCCAGTCGGTTATTGATGTGATGATTAAAATTGAAAAGTTAATGTTCGGCATTCGGCATGTCTAAGTAGATTTTTGTCAGGCGAAATGACCGTATCTGTGGGATGTATATGCTCCTCGGCTGCCAATAATTGAAGGATTTACTTATCTGACAATTCTTTTGTTGTTATGGCCATGAGGACACCACTTGGACACGTCTAAGAAGACATTATTTGAAAAAAAATTAATCAAAAATAATCATTGTGAAATGTGCGATATATAAATGAATATGGACAGATTTATGAGATGACGTGTGTGGAAAATAAATTTGTCGCATTCACAACGGAGTACAATTTCAGTCAAGTGATATGAAATTAAATGCAAAGGTTCTAATATGGGACTAGGAGGTTCTCTTCACTTTAAATCAGAATCATGTTTTGCCTTATTCTCTCGAAACTGAAAACTTTTAAAATTCCCCAAACACTTGTGAAGAGAAGACGGGAAGGGCATCTTTTGTAGAACATCTAATGATGTCTCTTTCTAGACAAATAAAATTGCCGCAATTAAGGATTATATTTCGTACGGCAGGGGCTCCCATCTTCAATGATACAGATAATATAGTATAAGATCACATTGACCCAACATAACAAAATATGCTTAAGAATAATATGATAAGTTTACCAATATACAGGGTGAGATGAAAAAACGGCAACCAATTTCAGACTGCTGTCATTTCTAAGCCACTCGTCCGACAGCTGTTAAAATTATTCCAGTGACAGCTCGTTATATTGTTTACAAGCGTACAAGAGCATTTTGGTGAGAATTTTCCAGAAAAAAAGTTATTCGTGATGGAATTCAAGCGTGATAGTGTGATTTCTTTATATTTGGCTGGAAACCACAAGTGGCTATCGTTAGCATTTCCATACGAATAAATCTTTTGTGTCTCGTTACCGTGGTACTGGTATCGTAGCCCGACGTCAAGGAAGTGGACGGAAGAAAACAATAACATCAGCAGAAATGGTTCGAAAAGTAACAAGTTAAAAAGCAGTAAGTTCGGCCGGGCCGAACTTTAAATACCCTCCACCATTTGGAACGAATTTGGAAATTTAAAAAAAAATCCTTAAAAAAATTCTGTTAAAATTTTAAAAATACCAAATATAGCCGTTATATTGGGGTCAATACGACGAGGACCTACATTGGCATTGTTCGTCATAATCCATTACCATATTCAAATTCGAAACTTGAAATAAACGGTGAATAATACAGCCAAAATCATCCAAATATCGTATATAGGGAGGTACTATTATATCGGAGCTGTGCGAAGACCTGGACCTGCATAGACAATTTTCTGTCACATGCTGTAGCATCCATTACGAACTTCAAATACCACATCTCAAACAATTTCGGTGGGTATTGCACCTAAAATCGTCAAAATACCGAATATAGGGAGGTACTGATATATGGGGCCTATACGAAGACCTGGACCTGCATAGACAGTTTTCTAATTTGTAATTTGAAATAATTCTGGTGAATAATGACGGTAAAATCATCAAAATATCGAATATTGGGAGGTTCCGTTATATGGGGGCTATAAGAAGACGGTGAATAATGTAGCTAAAATCATGAAAATGCAGAATATAGGGAGGTACCGTTATATGGGAGCTATACGAAGAAGTGGACCTGCAAGGACAATTCTCTGTCCTAGGGTGTAGCATCCATTTCGAACTTTAAATACCAAATTTGAAAAAATTCCGGTGAATAATGTCGCTAAAATCATCAAAATACCGAATATCGAGAGGTACCGTTATATGGGGACTTTATGAAAACGTGGATCTACATGGCCCATTTACGAAGTTAACGTGCCTACTAGAAAAATAAACACGTGTGCAAACTTTTAGTCTTCTATATCGATTCGTTCGAAAGATAGCGTGATTACAGCAGACAGACAGACGGACATGGCTAAATCGACTTAGAATTTTACGCTGATCAAGAATATAAATACTTTGTTGGGTCTGACATGAGTATTTCGAGGAGTTACAAACGGAATGACAAAGTTAATATACCCTCCATAGTATGGTGGAGGGTATAAAATGCGACTTGATCGAAACCAGCGTCGCAGTGGCCGAAAAATGGCTCGTGAGCTGAACATATCGCAATATTCCATTCGGCAAATATTGAAAAATGAGCTCGGGGTAAAGCCATTGAAATTCCAAAAAGTGCAAGAACTTACAACGCAACGGAAAGAAAATAGACTCAAAAGAGCTAAAGAGTTGCTTCGGCCAAGCGAAAGTGGTGAACTGCCGAATTTGGTTTGCTCCGATGAGAAAACATTCGTTGTCCAGAAGTTTGTAAACAAACAAAATGATAGCGTTTACTTGCCAAAGAGGTCAGCTGAAAATGTGCAGCTTCGGTTCGGCCACCAGAACTCAAGCGCCGGTCATGGTGATGGTGTGGGTCGCCATAACAGCCGATGGTCGCTCTCCGCTCGTATTAATCGACCGTGGCATCAGAATAAATGCCGAATATTATCGCGAAAATATTCTGGAGGGTGTATTAAAGCCTTGGGCACGCAAACATTTTCGCCACAGACCTCGGACATTCCAACAGGACTCAGCACGCGCCACCCAAGAATGTTTACAAAATGAAGTTCACCGCTTCATTTCTAGCGCACAATGGTCACCAAAATCTCCGGATACCAATCCGTTGGGCTATTGTGTCTGGAGTATTTTTAAAAAATGCCAAAGTGTCGATCACCTCAAGCAAGCGCTTCGCCGGGAATGGCCCAAAATACTGCAGAGCAACATTCGGGCAACGTGTGACGGTTTCATTGGCCGTTTGAAGGCCATAATTCGTGCCAAAGGTAACCAATTCCAACAAATCTAAACTTATTTTAAAATTTAACAGTATTTCCGATATTTTTTGCTTTCAGTCAAAAAAATGTAAAAACTATGGTGTTTGACTTCATTGCTGTTTTTTTATCTCACCCTGTATATATTAAAATTATAAAATAAAAACATAAAATTGAAACAAGTAGAAAAGCTGCCGAACTTTGAATACCCTTTGAATACCCTCCACCATTTGGACAATTCTCAAAAACAATAAAATCCGTTAACAATTCTGTTAAAATCTTAAAAATACCGAATGTAGCTGTTATATTAGGATCTATACGACGACATGGACCTGCATAGGTAACGTTTGTTATAAGCCACCATAATATTCAAATGCGAAACTTAACAAAAAAATCGGTGAATAATGTAGCTAAAATCATCAAAATATCGAATATCGGGAGGTACCGTTTTATGGAGGCAATACGAAGACCTGCACAGACAATTTTCTACCATAGGCTGTAGTATCCACTACGAACATCAAATACCAAATTTGAAAGAATTCTGGTGAATAATGTCGCTAAAATTAACACAGTACCCATTATCGGAAGATACAGTTATATGGAGGCTATACGAAGACGTGGACCTGCACAGACAATTTTTTGTCATAGGCTGTAGTATTTATTTCAAACTTCAAATACCTAATTTGAAAGAATTCCGTTAAAGAATGTCGCTAAAATCAACAAAGAACCGAATATCCGGAGGTACCGTTATATGGGGGCTGTACGAAGACTTGGACCTACATGGTCCATTTTCTATCCATTACGAACTTCAAATGCCAAATTTGAAACAATTCCGATGAATATTGTCGCTAAAATCATCAAAATGCTGAAATTCGGGAGGTACCGCTACATGGGGGCTATACCAAAACGTGGACCTATATGGCCCACTTTCAATACCAACAGTTCTGCAGACATAATATTCATTTGAGTAAAATTTTATCAATCTACTTCAATTCGTTCGGAAGCTAGTGATTTCCACAGGCGGACAGACTGAGAGACGGACGGACATCGCTAAATCGACATAGAATTTTATGCTTATCAAGAATATATATACTCTGTGGGATCTAAAATGTATATTTCGAGGTGTTACAAACGGAATGACTAACATAATATACCCTCCATACTATGGCGGAGGGTATAATATTGAGTTGAAATTGCTTAACTTTGACTATAAGTTTTTTAAATATTCAATTTCGAAAATAAAAACATAAAATTTAAAAAAGTGAATTTTTATGTTTGTCAAAGCGATTTAATTTCAATATTGATTCATTTGAATGGAGACATGGTTTTGACGTATTTTGGTAATACGGTCGTACAAAATGTTAGATGGTGACAAGGACTGTATTTCTATATGCAGCACAATTATTATGGCACTTGCCTTACATTTGCGTATACATGTGCTCTTCTTATGTACATATTTGGATGCTCACATTTACGTTTGATTTAAGAGTTTATTAAATATTAGATTAAGCCTCAAGAAATTCCTAATAACAAATTTGAATATTTAAATTATGTACTTATGTTAAACATAATAGAACATTTCTTGAAGTATATGTACACATTAAAGGTACACATTCGTATCGGTTTTGTGTCAATATTGACATTCGAATACAACTTTGCAGACATAATAAAAATAAGTTGCCACGTTATTTAAAGACATTTTGCTCATGACACGTCTATTGAAATATTTGAACAGTAAGAGAATATCGAAAATATGAAAATACAAAATAAATAAAACGTGCATTGTGAGTCACTGCTGATGCGAAAGATGACAATGAACTTCTGTGAAGCATTTCAATGGTAGAAAAATTGGCGAATGAAATAATTATACCCACCACCTTGGAAAGGAGGGTATATTAACTTTGTCATTCCGTTTGTAACATTCTTAAATATTCGTCGTAGACCCCTTTAAAGTATGTATATTCATAATCAGCATAAAATTCTAAGTCGATTTAACGATGCCCGTCTGTCTGTCCGTCTGCCTGTCCGTCTGTTGAAATCACGATACAGCCCACATTATTTGACGTAGAGCGCCAAAATTTAGCAGATTGACAATTTGTATTGTGTCTAGGATGGTTGGTTTTGAAAATGAGATATATGGGTCTACGTTTTGGTATAGTCCCCATATAACGGTACCTCCCGATATTCGGTATTTTTATGATTTTTGAAACATTTTTTTACGAATTTCTCTAAAAATTGGTAGTTGTAGTTCATAATGGGTCCCAGTTCGTGTGGTGAATCATTGTAATTATAGATCCACGTTTTGGTATAGTCCCCATGCAACGGTACCTCCCGATATTCGGTAATTTGGTGATTTTTGCCACATTTTTTCACGGATTTGTCTGAAAATTGGTATTTGTAGGTCATAATGGGTTCTAGCTCTGGTAGCGAA
Organism: Musca domestica; assembly: GCF_030504385.1. Classification (NCBI taxonomy): domain Eukaryota; kingdom Metazoa; phylum Arthropoda; class Insecta; order Diptera; family Muscidae; genus Musca; species Musca domestica. The sequence continues at coordinate 6,615,102 of NW_026712192.1, read as the reverse complement.
ACATTGCATGTATGGGTCCACGATTTGTTATAGCCCCCATATAACGGTACCTCCCGATATTCGGTATTTTGATGGTTTTTGCCACATTTTTTCACTGATTTGTCTAAAAATTGGTATTTGTTGGTCATGGATACTAGTTCGTGTGGCGAAACATTGCATGTATAGGTCCACGCTCTGGTATAACCCCCATATATCGGTACCTCCCGATATTCGGTATTTTGATTATTTTTGCCACATTTTTTCACGAATTTGTCTAAAAATTGGTATTTGTTGGTTATAATGGGTTCCAACTCCGGGGGTGAAACATTGCATGTATAGGTCCATGATTTGGTATAGCCCCCATATAACGGTACCTCCCAATATTCGGTATTTTGATGGTTTTTGCCACATTTTTTCACTGATTTGTCTAAAATTTGGTATTTGTAGGTCATAATGGGTCCTAGTTCGTACGGCGAAACATTGTTATTATAGGTCCACGTTTTGGTATAGCCCCCATATAACGGTACCTCCCGATATTCTGTATTTTGATGATTTTTTGCCACATTTTTCACGGATTTGTCTGAAAATTGGTAGTTGTAGGTCATAATGGGTCCTTGTTCGTGTGGCGAATCATTGTAATTATAGATCCACGTTTTGGTATAGTCCCCATATAACGGTACCTCCCGATATTCGGTATTTTGATGGTTTTTGCCACATTTTTTCACGGATTTGTCTGAAAATTGGTATTTGTAGGTCATAATGGGTTCTAGCTCCTTTGCGAAACGATTTGGTATAGCCCCCATATAGCCTTATTTCCCGATATTCGGCATTTTAATGGTTTTTGCCACATTTCTTCGCGGATTTGTCTAGAAATTGGTATTTGTTGGTCTTAATGGGTTTTACCTCTTTTGGCGAAACACCTATACATAGTCCACGTTTTTGTATATCCCCATATAGCCGGTTTTCTCGATATTCGGTATTTTGATAATTTTTTGCACATTTTCCCATATATATATCTCAAAATTGGTATATGTGGGTCATAATGGGCTCCAATGTTTCCTTTACCCTAAGGTGGAGGGTATTACAAGTTTGGCCCGGCGGAACTTAATGTTTTTATACCCTACAACACTATGTGTTGGGGGTATTATAAGTTTGATTGGGCCAAAAATTATGTAACACCTCGAAATATTGATTTCCCACATAGGAAAGTATGTATGGATCTTCCTATCTCGCCAAGCTGAGTCGATCTAGCTATGTATGTCCGTCCGTCCGTCTGTTTATGTTAATTTGTAATCACTCTACAGGTCGTAATTATGGTCGGATCTTTACGAAATTCAGAATAGAGATGGGGATAGGGCCAGAATAGAAGCCTATTGCTTCTGAAGATGATCGCATAATATTTAGGGGTTGAAATGGACCAAATACTGAAAAATTTCCTGATTTTGCAGTTGCTCTACAGGTCGCAATTATAGACCAGTCGACGCGGAAGTTAGCATGGGGCTAGAGCTCAGGGCTGGTCAGAAGCTTTCCAATTTTGAGGGTCATCGGGTAATTGTGTTAATTAAAAGTCCAATTTTCCATTAAACCGCGAATATTTTCAATCCCGGCAAAATCACAAATAGACGAAAAGGTAAATTCTGACCTTTACATAAATGCCGATAGTAAATATATCGGATATAAATAGCGAAATATATACAACGTGTATATACAAAGGAAGGGGATGCTAGCTAGAATGCTTATATCTCAAGAATGGCTGGACCGATTTTGACAAATGTTGTCAATTCAGAATGCCCTCTTGGCGTAAAATAATAAAATCTAAAAAAACGCATAAATAGATGCAAATAATGATGTTAATATAGATTTTGTAGTATTTTGTGACTTTTTTTTATTTTTTCATATTTTTATCGCATGCGATTTTTTCAATTTGACTTATAATATTGAAGTATACATTTTGTAATATTTTTTCACCTTACAACACAGGTTGGGGTTTTTATATACAGATTGCAATTATCGTCCGATCCTCACGAAAATTTTCGCAAGGGTAGGGTTAGGTTAGAAGGGCTAGGCCTATAATTTCAAAGATGTCCACAATATAGTACACGATATCTCGCATGAAATTAGAGTTTAGGATAGTGGTAGAATAGTGGTCCACTTTTGTGTGAAAAAAATACCAAATGAACCAAAAACAGAAAAAAATTCCAACAACTAAGAGCACGATGGAGTGCGAAAATATTAAGCAAATATCCCTGGTCAAAATGCTAAGAGTAATATCTGGGCAATGCTCCGTGACAAAATCTTCCAAGATTCATTTGTACATAAAGGGCTTTTTAACATATTGTAGTGTTGTAGGGTATCACATGGTCGACCCTGCACGAATATAACCTTTACTTACTTGTTTTACTATAAATTGTTTCCAAATTGTTTTTGAAATATTTAAATTATGCACATGCATACATACTTACGTAAAAACATATAGGCACATTCGGTGTAATTGTCCCTTTCCTTAGCGGCTTTACTTAATTCAGCTATTTTTCTTCCAATTTTTCGCCGAATATTCTTATAAAACTTCTAGCTTATGAAACTCTAGGCCTCACAACTTATTAGACTTGTTTCATACGAAAGCTTTACATAATTTTATTCAATTCAATTAATTACAAAGTATGAGTAAAAGATATGCTATTCAATATTTTCAATTAAAGCCAACACACATTCTCCCATATGTACGAGTGTGTATGGGCGTCTGTATTAACATATCTGGCAATGGCATAACTTCAGCATCTTCAGGCTGATATGAAGAAAAATGACTTGTCTTTCGATGAATATTATTTTTGCTCTTTCGAGTGAAAAAAGTCAAATAAAATGAATCTGGGTTTTTCGTAGAAATCCGCTTCAGACGCATTCAATTGGTAAAATTTTATTGAAATATACACGCACACACACATACATATATGTACTTATATGCTCATTACAAGAACATATTATTTTCAATTAAGTATTTTTTCGTGGAAAATGAAATAACAAAAGAGGTAGAATTTTTATGGAAAACTTTTTCAGTTCACTTGACAGTACACCACCATAAGGAGTATTATGCAAAGTCTCATGATACAATTACAAGAAATTAACAGCAAATACTAGCAGAGGTGACTCTACATTAAAACCAATAAAAAAAGATTAAGTTCGGGCCGGGCCGAACTTTTAGTACCCTCCACCTTAGGGTAATGGAAACAGTAGAACCAATTATGACCCACAAATACCAATTTTTAGACATATTCGTGGGAAAATGTGTCAAAAATCATCAAAATACCGAATATCGGGAGGTACCGCTATATGGGGGCTATACCAAACCGAGGACTTATACATGCAATGTTTCGCCAATGGAGCTAGAACCTATTATGACCAACTAATTCCAATTTTTAGACAAATCCGTGAAAAAATGTGTCAAAAACCATCAAAATACTGAATATCTGGAGATACCGTTATATGGGGACTATACCAATGCGTGGACCTATACATACAATGTTTTGCCACACGAACTAGGACCCATTATGACCTACAAATATAAATTCTCAGACAAATCCGGTAAAAAAATGTGGCAAAAATCATTAAAATACCGAATATCGGGAGGTACCGTTATATGGGGGCTATACCATGGACTTATACATGTTTCGCCACCGGAGCTAGAACCCATTAAGACCAACAAATATCAATTTTTAGAAAAATCCATTAAAATATGCGGCAAAAATCATCAAAATACCGAATATCGGGAGGTACCGTTATATGGGGGCTATACCAAAACGTAGACCTATACATACAATGTTTCGCCACACGAACTAGGGCCCATTATGACCTACAAATACCAATTCTCAGACAAATCCGTGAAAAAATGTGGCAAAAATCATTAAAATACCGAATATCGGGAGGTACTGCTGCAATGTTTCGCCATCGGAGCTAGAACCCATTATGACCAACAAATACCAATTTTTAGAAAAACCCACGAAAAAATGTGGCAAAAATCATCAAAATACAGAATATCGGGAGGTACCGTTATATGGGAGCTATATCAAAACGTGGACCTATACATGCAATGTTTCGCCATCGGAGCTAGAACCCATTATGACCAACAAATACTAATTTTTAGAAAAACCCACGAAAAAATGTGTCAAAAATCATCAAACTACCGAATATCGGAAGGTACCGTTATATGGGGGCTATACGAAGTCCTGGACCTGCATAGATAATTTTTTGTCTTAGGCTGTAGTATCCATTACGAACTTCGAATACCAAATGTGAAACACTTCCGGTGGATGAGGTCGCTAAAATCATCAAAATACCGAATATTGGGAGGTTCTGATATATAGGGTCTATACGAAGACCTGTACCTGCATAGACAATTTTCTGCCATGGACTGTAGTTGTCATTACGAATTTTAAATACGAAATTTGAAAAAACTCCGGTGAATAATGTCGCTAGAATCATCATAATACCGAATATTGAGAGGTACCGTTATATGGAGGCTATACGAAGACCTGGAAGTGGATAGATAAGTTTCTGTCACAGGCTGTAGTACCTATTAGGAACATCATATACCAAAGTTCAAACAATTTCGGTGAATATTGTATCAAAAATCGTCAAAATTCCGAATATTGGGAGGTTCTGATATATAGGGCCTATACGAAGACCTGGACCTGCATAGACAATTTCCTGTCATGGACTGTAGTTCCCATCACGAATTCTAATGTCCCTAAAATTGTCAAAAATATCGAATATGGTGAAAAGGGGTACCATTGTATGTGGCAATGCGATATTGTGGACCTATATAGACATTTCTCTTCCAGAGGGTAAAGTGCTTAGAAATAACTTCTAGTATGGATTTTTGACAATTCCATTGAAAAAATGTAGCTAAAATCGGTACCACCCTATATTCGGGATATACGGGGATATACGATAGAGCTATATAGATAATACTCTTCCAGTAAAGAGGGTAAAGCACTGAGATAGAACTCCTTTTGTGGATTTTCAGATAACTTCATTGAAAAATTTGATACAAGAGAATATCGGGGGTACCGTTATATGGGGGCTATACGATATCGTGGACTGATATAGCCCATCGAGCATGACCTCTCTGCAGACAAAAGACTGATCTGTGCAAAATTTTAGCTTCCCATCTCTATTTGTTTTGACTCTAGCGTGATTTCAAGAGACGGACGGAAAAGGCTAAATCGCCTTAGAATTCTAGCCTGATGAATAATATATATAAAGGGTGAGATAAAAAAAGCTGCAACAAAATCAAACACCATAATTTATATTTTAATTTTTATTGATCGAAAGCAACAAATTTCGGAAATAGCATGAAATTGTAGAATAACTTTAGATTTGTTCGAATTAGTCTCCTTTGGCACGAATTACGGCCTTCAAACAGCCAATGAAACCGTCACACGCTGCCCGAATATTGCTCTGCGGTATTTTGGGTCATTCTCTCTCGTTGGTATATTTTAGTGTCAACCTTGTATTCCAAAATACTCTAGACACAATAGTCCAACGGATTGGTATCCGGTGATTTTGGTGGATATTGTGCGCTGGAAATGAAGCGAGGAACCTTATTTTGCAACCATTCTTGGGTGGCGCGTGTTGAGTGCGATGGTGCTGAGTGCTGTTAGAATATCCAAGGTCTGCGGCCAAAATGTTTCCGTGCCCAAGGCTTTAATACACCCTCCAGAATATTTTCGCGATAATATTCCGCATTTATTCTGATGCCACGGTCGATTAATACGAGCGAAGGGCGAATTTGCACATTTTGTTTACAAACTACTGGACAATGAATGTTTTCTCATCGGAGAAAATTATTATTTCGATGAGTTACAAACGTAATGGCCAACTTTATATACCCTCCATGCTATGTATGGTGGAGGGTATAAAACAAATTCATGTTGGTAACTTTCGGTGCGTAAGAATGTGATGAAGCTAGCCTTTTGAAAAATCGCACAAACAATCAGTCAAAGTTGTTGTAAAACCACTTGGAAATATATCCTCCTTTTCATCATTTAAGAGATAACTAATTTAAGTTCCCCAGTGGCCTCAACATCACCATCGCTGAACTTAAAAATATTCTGCGTATCATCAGCACTTTTGCAATGCCTTTCGAAAAAAAGACCGAAAACACTCTCTAATGAAGTAACATTGTGACCGTAGAGATAATTTTGTTGCAGAAATTAAATGCAGTTGTGGCACGTAGATGGTGTTACTCGCAGTAGAGTACAGAATTCTTAATTCCCCATTCAACAGTGCAAATTCTGCTAAATTACATTTCATCTATTTTGGCCCTTAATTGCATTCCACGGTTTTCTTTGCTTTTTCGTGCAGCAAATGAAAATGGATTATAAATTCGAAAAAAAAAAGAAATTTTTTTTTGCGGAATGTAATGAAGTTTTGTGGATACCTTGTTGACCTCCCATGCTATCGTATAAACCATAATTTTGCACTATGATGTACTTTGAGGCAATGGCTTGGTAAATTGCATAGATCCTTTGCGAATAGTGGATGACACACAAATGAAATTTAGTAACACAAAAAAGGATTATATGAGTCATTTGCGGAGAAATCGTGAAAAAAATCATCAGAATATTGCTGCTATAACCGAGGATGTCATGGAAGCACCCTCGACATCGACCAACGACGTGCCACGCAAATGGGTATCCGTCGAGGGTCCTTGCAGCTAATTTTGGTACAAGATTAGAAGATGTTTCCGTACAACGTCCAGATGGTGCTTCAGCTGTTAGCTGCTGACCACCAATCGTGTCTAACATACGCTCAACCCATCCTTAATCACCACCAAGAGGAAGAGGATTTTGCATCAAAAATAATCATTAGTGATGAGGCCCACTTTCATCTTAGCGGGTACCCAAATAAGCAACATTTACGCTTCTGGGGCACTGAAAATCCGCGTGTAACCCACGAAGAGCCATTACAACTGCTCACCCTCACTGCTGGAGGAGTCATCGGACATTTTTCCTTCGAAGACGTCGGGGGCCAAACGGTTACAGTGAATGATGAGCGCTACAAAGCACTGAGCAACAACTTCCTTTTGCCGCAGCTTGATGAGTTGGGATTGGAAAATATGTGGTTCCAATGGGATGGTGTAACGGCACACACTGCACGTCCCCCAATCGACATGCTGAAGGATGAATTTCCAAATACGCGGAATGAAATCGCAACAAAATAAAAAACAGTAAGTTTGGACAGGCCGAACTTTGAATACCCTTCCGCCAATACGGCTCCTCCCGATATTCGGTATTTTTATGATTTTAGCAACATTGTTCACCGGAATTGTTTCAAATTTGGTATTTGAAGTTCATTATGGATATTACAGCCTAAGACAGAAAATTGTCTGTGCAGGTCGGCGTCTTCGTATAGCCCCCATATAATAGTACCTCCCAATATTCGGAATTTTGATGATTTTAGCTTCATTATTTACAGGAAATGTTTCAAATTTGGTACTTGAAGTCCCCAATGGATTCTACAGCCTAAGACAGAAAATTGTCTGTGCAGGTCAGCACAGCCCCCAATATTCGGTATTTTGATGATTTTAGCTTATTAGTCACCGATTTTTTCAAGTTTCGCATTTGAATATTTTAATGGCTTATGACAAAAGTTGCCTATGCAGGTCCACGTCTTGGTATGGACCCCAATACAACGGCTATATTCTGCATTTTTAAAATTTTGGCAGAATTTTTAACGAATTTTATTTTTTATACCCTCAGCCATATGCCAAACAGAGGGTATATACAATTTGATATGGTCAAAATGTGCTTAGTCGAAATAACGGTTTTAGACTCTAGGTCTCTTTGGACCAAATCCGTTTCAGAACATGTGGAGTCGATCTAGCGATGTCCGTCCGTCTGTCTGTCTGCCTGATGCGCACGATAACTCTCGAAGGGAGTATCCGATTTGGTCCAAACTGGGTACATCGTAATATTTTTGTCAAACTTAGATCAAGTTCGGAGATGGGCAATATCGGTCCACTCCTTCTAGTACCTCCCCCACAGAAAGTAGAAATTTTCAAAAAATATATTTTTTGCACAGAAAGAGAAAGGATAATCCGACTTTGATCCAACTTTGCATATCCTAATATTTGCGCTAGTGCTAGGTCAGGTGTGAAAATGGACAATATCGATCCACTCCATCAAGTACCTTCCCCACAAATGGTCAAAATTTTTAATAATTACAACTCTCATCAAATGTGATTTAAGAGTCCGATTGTCTTCAAATTTCAAACATCCCAATATTTGTATTAACCCAAGGTCTGGAGTTAAGATGGGCAAAATCGGTCCACTCCTTCTGGTACCTCCCCCACAAATGGTCGAAATTTGCAAAAAAAAATATTTTCTGCACAGAAAGGGAAGCAATAATCTAGTTGTGCTCTAATTTTGCAAATCCTAATATTTGCGTCAGTTCTAGGACTCGTAACAAAATGGATAGTATTGGTCCACTCCTTCAAGTGCCTCTCCCACAAAGGGTCAAAATTTTGAATAATTATAACTCTTAAAAAATATGATGTGAGAGTCCGATTGTCTTCAAATTTCACACATCCTACTATTTTTATGAACCCAAGATCTGGTAGTAAGAATATAGTAATATATATTTTGAATATCCCTGAAGTTCATAAAAAGCGAAATCAACATCCATTCCAGACATGGTACATCTCAACATTTCCATCAACACAAGATCTGTTATAAAAATGGTAGAGATCGGACCATTTCCTGCTCCACATAGGGTTCAAAATTAAAAAAAAAAAAAAAAAAAACATAACGCTCAAAGGAAGCGACATAAGCATCCAACTCTCTTAAAATTTCACACATACAAACATTTTTGTTAATACAAGATCTGTTGTGAAGATGCTATATACCTGCGAACCCCTTCTGGTACCTCACCCACAAAGGGACAAAATTTTCAATACTTTTATCTGTCAGAATCGAACATTGACTGGGGGTATACATCTGTCGACAAAACCGACTGATACTTTTTTAATTGTTTTTTTTTTTTTTTGTTTTGGAAATTTCTAAGTTCGTTCAAAATGTGGAGGGTATTCAATGTTCAGCCCTGCCGAACTTACTGCTTTTTACGTGTACTTTTTCTGTTTCTCTTTCTTTTTCTCTTCTTCGCGTCATCTAACCTCACCTATGGTAGCGTTACTATTGTTGACATAATTTTGACAGGTCCTAGATAAATGAGCATTTACGGATTATTATTGATCTTTTCCAGAACTACCAGAATGAAAAACTTTTTACTAAGATAACCGATTTTCCCTTTATGATATCGACAAAAATTGCAAAAATATATTCGTGCAGGTTCTGGATACAATGGATATGTTTAACAAACTGCTTTTCTCTCTCTCGCCTCGTTTACGAATATTTTTAAGATTTAAACATATTTTCAATAAAACGCCATTTGTACTCGTCCTTTTAACAAAACTCAAACCTTTAATTGTTAGATGCTTAAATACAGTTTACGAACGGCAAAAACGAAATAACTAATGATGTCTGCTGTTGTCTTTGACGACAAAATTGTGTTCAATTGCTTGGCAATTGAAAAGGATTTAAAAAAAAAACAAATGAAAGGCATTGCAAGAATATACCTTCTCCAGGCAAACCGTTGAGAAGAGGATTTAGACAATTTGAAATCCGCTTATTTCAGCAGTTGCAGCGACTAAATGTCGCCAAATGTTGGACAAAATCGTATCATGATCTTTTGCTTTTTGTCAATAAGTACATTTAATTGATGACATTTTCGATTCCGAGAAGGACTTCATTGTAGTGGGAGAAAGATGTCGAAATGAATAAAATCCTTTAAATAATGAAAAAAATAACAAATAAATTAAGTGGCGGACGCTATAACTTATAAAACTTTTAAAATGACATGAAAAATGAAAGACGGTGTGGAAGATACTCTACACCACTACTCCTGAACATTTAACATATGGTCTGTTCCAGAACTTCAAGAATGTATTTTTTAACTACGATTTTTTACTACAGATTTTTCCTTTATGATACGAAGAAAATGGTAAAAAAGTAGATTCTTGCATGGTACAATAGGAAGGTAGAACAGTTGCCAAATCACCGCCTATTGCCTTTTATATCCTCCACCATAGTATGGAGGGTATATTAAGATTGACATCACCTCGAAATATTTCAGCTTCCGAACAAAATGAAGTAGGTTGATAAAATTGTACACAAATGTATATTATGTCTTCAGGACTTTTGGTATTGAAAATGGGCCATGCAGGTCCACGTTTTGGTATAGCCCCCATATAACGGTACCTTCCGATATTCGGTATTTTAACGATTTTAGCAACTTTTTCAACGGAATTGTTTCAAATTTGGTATTTGAAGTTCGTAATGGATACTACAGCCTAAGACAGAAAATTGTCTATGCAGGTTCAGGTTTTCGTACAGCTTCCATATAACATTACCCCCCTATACTCGGCATTATTCACCGGAATTCATTCAAATTTGGTATTTGATGTTCGTAGTGGATACTACAGTCAATGACAGAAAATTGTCTATGCAGGTCCACATTTTGTTTTAGCCCCCATATGACGGTACCTCCCGATATTCGGTATTTTGACTATTTTAGCAATATTTTTCACCGGAATTGCTATACGAAGACGTTGACCTGCACATACAATTTTCTGTCTTCGGCTGTAGTATCCATTACGAACTTCAAATTTGGTATTTGAAGCAAAGACCTAAAATGGTAAAGACTAGACAAAATGCATTCTGAGCAAATGGTTTGTGTCTATACTGTCTGGGTAACAGCTTATGGCAGGACCATGTTAATATAAAAAAATATATTTATAGAAAAAAATGACAAACAAAAGTTTGAAAAATCCAAAAATTGGGTTTCAAAATTCTATTCCATAGACTTTCCAAATTAATTGCATATTGCCTAAGCGGTTTAAATCGCATAACATTTCTAACTATGTTGTTACGATATCATAACAACAGAGGTATTTTCACAGGGTTGCCATATCTTGACTCTGTCTTGTCCCATCTTTATACTTCTATGTCTTTGTTTGAAGTTCGTAATGGATACTAAAGCCGAAGACAGAAAATTGTATGTGCAGGTCAACGTCTTCGTATAGCCCCCATATAACGGTACCTCCTAATATTCGGTATTTTGATGATTCATGCTACATTGTTCACCGGTTTTTTTTTCAAGTTTAGTATTTGAATATTGTAATGGCCTATGCAGGGCCACGTCGTTCTATAGATCCTAATATAACGGCTACATTCGGTACTTTTAAGATTTCAACAGAATTTTTTACTGATTTTAATTTTTTTTTTTTTTTGAAAATTGCCAAATTCGTTCCAATTGGTGGAGGATATTCAAATTTCGGCCGGCCGAACTTTCCGCTTCTTTACTTTTTGTTTTCAAGTTTCGTATTTGAATATTCTAATGGCTTATAACAAAAGTTGCCTATGCAGATTCACCTCTTCGTATAGACACCAATATAACAGCTATATTCGATATCTTCAAGAATTTTACAGGATTTTTGACGAATTTTATTTTTTTTAATTTCCAAATTCGTTCCAAATTTTGGAGGGCATTCAAGGATCGACCCAGCCGAACTTACTGCATTTTTACTTTTTTTGTTTCCCTTGTCTTCGAATTCAGAGGATTAGTACAAAGTGGCAACAACACGGAAAACTTTTCGTGGCAAAATCAGTCAATGCTAAGCCTGAAATAGAAAAGATTTAAAGCCTCTCCCTGCCTTGCACTGACTTTGTTCCAGTTTTTTTCTTATACCCTACATCGCATAGTGGTAAGGGTGTTATGTCTTTGTGTATTTGTTTGTAACATGAAGAAGGAAGCGAAATAGACCCATAGTTGCTTCTGAGGTTATTCATAGAATTACTTTCTGAGTCGATTTACGCATGTCAATCCGTCCATCCATCCATGCATTCTTTTGAACAAAATACAGGTCGAATTTATTATCCGATTGAGATGAAATTTTGCAAACAATATTTGTTTGGCCCAAGGACGAACCCTATTGAAATTGGTGATAATCGGATCAGATTTAGATATAGCTCCCATATATCTTCAACCGATTTCGGATTGTTTGTGCACCAAATGGCTAATCTAAGTCCAAATGACCTGTATTTTGGTACATCCGATCGAATTCATTCTAGACGTAGGTAAGTCAAATTTGGAGAGAATCGACTTAGATAAAGCTATTGCTCCCATATATATATTTTCACCCGATTTGGGGTTTTTAATATGCACTCCAGAAGAATGCTATTTGGTAACGGACATCAGATACGGCTCAAAAATATCCCTGCCAAATTTTGTCGAGATCGGTTCAGATTAGGATATAGCTCCCATATATATTTTTATCCAATATCAGGTTTGTTGTGCATCAAATGGCTAATATCCGCCCAAATGAACCGAATTTTGGCTTTTCGACAGAATTCTTCCTATAAACCAGAACTTGAAATTTGATGTAAATCGTTTCAGATATAGCTATAGCTCCCATATATATATTATATCCGATTTGGGGCTCAAAGTCCCTCACAAGCGTAATATGCATTCCACAACAATGATCTTTGGTACCAGATATCAGATACAGCTCTGAAATAAGTGTTTCAAATTTTGTCAATATTGGTTCAGATTTGGATATAGCTTCCATAAATATCATCAACCGACTACGGGTTAATTGTGCACCAAATAGCCAACATCAGTCTGAATGGCCTGAATTTTGACATATCCAACCGAATTGGTGTAAATCGTTTCAGATATAGCTATAGCTCCCATATATATATTATATCCGATTTGGGGTTTAAAGTCCCTCACAAGCTTAATATGCACTCCACAACCGTAATCTTTCGTAGTAGAAATCAGATACAGCCTAGAAATACATGTGCCAAATTTTATCAAGATCGGCTTAGATTTGAATATAGCTTCCATGAACTTCCTCAACCGATTTCGGGTTTATTGTGCACAAAATAGCCAACATCGGTCCAAATGCCTGGAATTTTGGCATATCCAACCGAATTTAGTCTAGAAGCAAGTACAATAAATTTGGTGAAAATCGGTTCAGATACAGCTTTAGCTTCCATATAAGTGTTTCATCCGATTTGGTGTTTAAGTCTCTCAAATCATGCGTAATATACATTCGACAACAATGATATTTGGTACCAGATATCTTATAGAGTTCGGGAAAATCTCTGCCAAATTGTATCAAGATCGGTTCCGATTTGGATATAAGTTCCGCATATGAATTTCGGTACATCCGACCGAATAAAATGCAAATGCACAAAGACATAATACCCTTATCACTATGTGATGTAGGGTATAAGTAGGGAAGGGTCATTATGGCCCAAATGAACCCTCTCTGATACTGTAATTTTGTCGTGGGCAAAATTATTTTTTCTCATGGGGAGCAATATATTTTCTCGAAATAGCTTTGAATTTAACCAATATAGCATAGGCGCTAACACCGAGCCATACTTTACCTAAATTTAAACAAATCAAAAAATATTTTATGACAAAATCATATCTTAATTGTAATATTTGCCGACATATTAAATTGTTTCTTTACATGCCATTGTGGTTTTTATGTATGTGTGTGTGTGTGATTTTTTTGTTTTCGAAAAATATGCAATGTTCTCTTTACGATCCGCAATTTTAATGGTTTTGTCTGCATTGTAAACAGCCATAAATTTGATACATTTTATATGCATTTATGTATTTCTTTTGTGTGTAACCTTTATGGCTTTATTTTGTTAAAAATTCTGTCTTTGCAGACATGTAAAAAAAATATTGTTTTGTCATTCTTATCCTGATACTATGAATGCAAGGTCGGATACGTTTGAGAAGGTTGTGTGAAAGAGAAAGAAAGAGATTCATCTGTATAGATGGAACTGTCATAGTCAGAGATGGTCTGTTTGACAGTTTTTTAGGTTTTCGACTGTCGAAAAGTTGTAAACGTAATATACATGAATAGAACGTAGAAAAAGTATAAAACGTAGAAAAAGTATAAAACGTCATAAACTTCTAAAATACTGATATATTCCACATAATACATCCCAAGTTGGTGGATAAATGTTTAGGTTGTATCCTGATCTTAATGAGAATGGTTTCCTTGTGTAAGTCTTCCAAATCGGGCAAAGTTACTTCATAAGAGCTGAACCGAACCCGAGGCTGAAATTTTTTTCCAAAGACATAAAATTATAAAGATTGAACAAAATGCCTATTGTCTTTTAATGTCTCGATCAGGCAATAGATGACCGGCATTGCATTAGTAAATTTACAGAAATATGTTATTCCGATATAGCGAAAAATGGCGTTAAGCTGTGGAGAAAACCAACTTACATGATAAATATGGACTCAAATAATATATAACAAGTAAAAAAGCAGTAACTTCGGCCGGGCCATTCTTTGAATACCCTCCAACCTTAGGAACGATTTTGGCAATTTTCAAAAAAATAAAATCCGTTAAAAATTCTGTTGAAATCTTTAAAATACCAAATGTAGCCGTTATATTTGGGTCTATACGATGACATGGACCTGCACAGGCAACTTTTGTCATAAACCATTACAATATTCAATTGCGAAACTTGAATAAAAAAATTCAGTGAATAATGTCGCTAAAATCATCAAAATTCCGAATATAGGGAGGTACCGTTATATTGGGGATATACGAAGGTGTGAACAAGCAAAAACAATTTTCTGTCATAGGTTGTAGTATCCACTACGAACATCAAATACCTAATTTGAAAGAATCCCGTTGAATAATGTCGCTAAAGTCATCAAAATACCGAATATAGGGGGGGGGGGGGGGGGGTGTTCCGTTATATGGGGGATATTCGAAGACGTGGACCTGCACAGGCAATTTTCCAACATAGGCAGTAGTATTCACTATGAAATTCAAATACCAAATTTGAAATAGTTCCGGTAAATAATATAGCTAAAATCATCAAAATACCGAATATCGGGGTTACCGTTATATGGGGACTATGCGAAGACGTGGACCTACACAGACAATTTTCTGTCATAGGATGTAGTTTTCATTACGAACTTCAAATACTAAATTTAAAATAGTTGCGGTAAATAATGTCTCTAAAATAAAATAACCAATATCGGGATGTACCGTTATATTGGGATTATACGAAGACGTGGACCTACATCGTTCATTTTCTGGTAGTATCCATTACGAACTTCAAATACCAAATTTGAAATAATTTCGGTAAATAATGTCTCTAAAATCATCAAAATAACCAATATCGGGTGGTACCGTTATATGGAGTGTTCACGGATAAGTGAACATGTTTTTATAATAAAAGAGAATAGCGGGGCTACCAGTGTAGAGGGATTTGTTAAAAAGGGATCTTCTTAATACAGTCCACATTAAATAAGATAAGAAAATGTGGTGAGCAGACCTTCGAGTTAGAAATAAATAATACAGAATTTTCAATTGCTGCATGTGTTATGGTGGAGTTAGATTATGGGATGTAATCTTTACTCAGACTGATAAGCAAGTGCAGCATGTTTGCTTGCCACATGTGAGATAGCTATGCGTGTGTATGACCTCCCTCTAAGGTTTATGGTGGCATGGTGCATATGCATGTGTACAGTTCTCTCTCTCTCTCTCTCTCATTTACAATTAATGATAATTTATGTTAAGTCATATTATCATATCTAGTTCTTAAGAAATATTTTTAAATTTTTCCTTTTTTATTCATCCAATATTTCGATTTCCTCCGGAAATCATCTTCAGGGATCTGTTTTACAAAAAACACAAATTACAAACTGATTTTAACAATATATAACACAATAAATAACATACATTTTTAAAGTAAAAAGCTCGTCTATTGAGTTTAAATGTCACTATCAAACTAAGTTTTCTTTCGTCGGTGTTTATGAACTAGGCTTCTGTAAATGTGAGCACAATGGTCTGTATCGGTTTTATAATTAATTCGTTTGTCATTTGGTAAACTTATAATATGTAACATTTCCAATGTAAATCGTCTTTTGTAATTATTTTCTTGTGCTAATATGTCGACGGTTTTAAGGTCGGGTTTATGTCCTGTCAATGTGCAATGGGCAGCTAAAGCAGTCTTCTGTTCGAGAGGCTTGTCACTTTTTTGATCCGATTTATGTCCGGAAAGTCTAGTTTTTAATTTCGTCTTTGTCGTGCCGACATATGACTTTTGGCATACGTCAGCGTCGTCCCCATTACATGTTATCCTATAAACTACATTGCACTTATCCTCATTCTTAATTTTAGATTTTGTTTTACTAAACAGACTGTCGACATTATTACGAGATTTAAACGCTAATTGATAGTGGTCCTTATTGTAGATGTTTGATTTACCAAGTCTTTCTGAGAATCCCGGGATGTAAGTAACAGCTTTATATTTCTTTTCTTGTCTTGAGTAGTGTGCTTATGGGGATGTTGGGAATTCACCACGATTTATCACGGCAAATTCTATTGGGGATGTTGATTTGGGTAAATTCACCACGGTGAATTTTAATGGGGATGTTGTCTTGGGAATTGTACCACGGCAAATTCTATTGGGGATGTTGATTGGGGGAAATTCAGCACGGTGAAATATATTGGGGATGTTGTCTTTTGAAATGTACCACGGTGAAATATATTGGGGATGTTGTCTTTTGAAATGTACCACGGTGAATTATATTGGGGATGTTGTCGTTTGAATTGTACCACGGCAAATTATATTGGGGATGTTGTCTTTTGAATTGTACCACGTCAAATTTTATTGGGGCTGTTGGCGTTGGTGTTGCTAGTTTTAATATGAACTACTAGATGGCGCTAAGTTTAGCGCAGACACAATCCAAAACTGTGTATGGGATGGTGAAATTTCAAGTTTTAATATTCACCACTAGCAGAGACACCCTCCGAAAAAAAAAAAATGTATTATGATCATATCGAGTGGGACTAAAGAGATTCACCATGTGAGAAGTGAATATAAGTAAGAGGTAAGTATCGAAGAAAATCATTTTATCTAGATGGCTCTCAGAATGCTTTTATATAGTCAACATGTTGATTACTGCAGTCAAATGTGCTTATTAATTTATTTGAAAACATATATTTCAAGAAATCGACTTCAATAAATGTGATATATTATAGAAGAGTTTCAATTGACAAATATGCTGCAATTATTGATATTTCAGGGGTTTTAAGAAAAACGATAACGAAGTCGAGTGGGTTGAACACGAAAATCAGCATGTTGGCTATGCAAAACATGATGAGATAAAAAGACAAAACTAACTTTTCGTTGTACTTGTTTTAATTTGTCTATAATTTTAGCGACTCAAAAATGTTCAGTTATTCCCATCGAAACGATATAGGCGACATCTAACGGTGAGTTCCATCCATACTATCCATAAATTATGTTGTAGCATAGACACACTCCAAAACTATTGAAATATGATCATATCGAATGGGGCTAGAGAGATCCACCATATGAGAAGTGAATATAGCAGAGACAAATTTGGTTAGTATCATAGTCAACAAGAAGATGTGTGTTCTATTATTTTGTCCAGATGGCTCTCCAGTCATTTCCCTCGAAACGATATAGGCGACATCTAACCACCAATTAATGTTGTAGCATATACACACTAAAAAAATGCTGCTGTAGCCAATCAAAGCAAATTCTTCTTGTGTGGACAGGCATTTTGATACATTATATCGATCGCTTTTTGATAGTTTTGTCGATGAAGAATTTGTTTACATTATGTAGCAATTTGAGAGAATTGAAACTGAAAGAGTTTCATGACAAACCCTGCATCAATTCGGTATTGAAGATTGAAGGGATTTGAAGAAGGAAACACCATTGTTTACATTAACTAACAATTGGATTTCTGTGAAATGGATATGAGAATTTGGGGGGAAGCGTTGTTGCAGAGTTTCATGACAAATTCTGCTTCAATCACAGAATTTCTATTTGTTTACAAAATGTAGTCAATAATGTATTGATTGGATTGGAAGAAATTTCAGTACTCAACAAGTCACAGATTAATAAGCATCGTTTCTTAATATTCTTAAAAAAGTTTTTATAATGTCTCAAAAAATTTGTTGGTCATGCAGCCTTTATTACAAGGAAAAAAATGAATTTGTGAAACATATGAAAAAGCATTGTATGTTTTGTGATGTTTTATGTGAAAGTGTAAACGATTTAGAATTGCACTTAGAGAACCATCATGGAGATGAGCATGTAATGAAACAAAATCGAGATCAACAACAAGAAAAACTAAAGCAGCAGCATGAAAATAAATCAGCTGTGAAGGTGGAAAAGTTTTGTGGTGATTGTGATAAAATTGTGAATAATATACGATCACACGTTCGTAGCGAAGAACATCGATCCACCGTGAGAAAAAATCTGGATTCTGACATAAAAATTGTTAAAAGTGCATTTAACAAAAATATACTCAGCTATGAGATACAAAACAATAAAGACATTTTGTACCCGATCGATTTTCTTAATGCTTCAAAAGAATTAATAATTAAAACCTTGAAAAATGAGTTAAACGGTAAAACGCTCATAAAATTTAATATGGAACTCCAAGGACTGTATGTGAAACCAAACAATGAAAAAGATGGACCTTCAACTTCCAAAGAGTTAACTATTGAAAATATATTTAATCATATTTCAAAAACAACGCTATTAACCCTGGGAGATGATTTGGAAGAGGTCGTTTTCAACCACTGTGTGGAAATTATAGCTAAATCAGAAGAGTTCCAAGAAAGAGGCTCTAATTGGGCCCTGGAGAAACTTTTAAAACTTGACATAAATGTGTTGAGAGCCAACTTAACACGTGGCTCACATTATATTCCAACTCCGAAATCATTAAGCAACAAGAAGGGTGCGTGCCTTAACATCAAAAACTATGATGACTTTTGTTTTAAGTGGTGTATGGTTGTTGCATTGGGGGAAACTGCATATGGAGATCCGAGTATAACCTCTTCATATAACGTAGACATACACCAAGATGTCATTATTCTGCAGTCTGGAATATCGCTAAATTTCGAACAATTAAATTTCCCATTGGGTCTTAAATATATAAAAAAATTTGAAATGAACAACCCAGAGATTAGCGTAAATGTTTTCGGTTATGAAAACAAGTCGGTCGTTGGTCCATATTACTTAACAAAGGAGACGAAAAGCAATCACATTAATTTAATATTGCTGCACAACGAAGAAAATTTCCATTACATTTTGGTTATGGATATGTCTTGGTAATTATAAACAAAACTTATCAATCAAAACCATATCATAATAATCATGTATTTGTTCTTTTTTTTTCAGTCTTATGCGGTCTCAATTCACAAGTCATAAGGAGAAAGGTTACTTTTGTTTTGGATGCCTGCAATGTTTCCACGATGAAAATAAATGTATGACTCACAAAAAGCAGTGTGGAAAAGTAGTCTGTGCCCTGCCGAACAAAAAAGAAGCCGTACTAAAGTTCGTCAATCACAAGAAAAAGGATAAGGTGCCTTTCGTTATTTATGCTGACTCCGAAAGTGTACTGGAAGACGTGCAGGAAGATGAGAACAATGGGGCGAGTAAAAAAACGGAAAAGGTAAAGAAGCATATTCCATGTGCTTTTAGTTATTTTATTAAATGTAGTTTTAATGAAAATTTAAATAAGTTATTTATATATAGTGGTCCCGACGCAGCAAATGTTTTTCTGAAAGAACTAATTCAGGATTGTAAATTTTTGTATGATAGTTACCTAACCAAAACGAAACCTATGAATACTCTAACCCCCGAAGAAGAGACAGCCTTTCTTAGGGATATCAATTGTCGTATATGTGGCGACATTTTAGGTAACGATAGGGTGAAAGATCATTGTCACTTAACGGGGCAATATCGAGGTGCGGTACATAACCATTGCAATCTGCAATATCATCTACCTAAATTTATTCCAATATATTTCCACAATTTTTCTTCGTACGACTGTCACCTCTTCTTTAAAGAGTTAGTTGAATTTGGAGGTGAAATAAGAGTCATACCTCAAAACAAAGAAAAATATATTTCAATGTCTTATTTCATTAATATGGATAACGAGTCAACCGACTCTAGTTCTTTAAAAAGTACAGTTGTTGTAGGAGAAGAAGAAGATTCGAGTGAGGAAGATGATGAGGAATTCCAGCAAGAAGAGGAAAGTGAGGGCAAAAAAGAGAAGAAAAAGAAAATGAATAGATTAGAGCATCGTTTCTTAGATAGTTTTCGATTTATGCCTACTAGTTTGGATAAATTAGCAAGGAATTTATCTCGAGATTCTTTTGTTGCTGTCAGATCTCATTTTCCTGATGATGAATCATTTGAACTTATGACTAGGAAAGGAGTATTTCCCTACGAATATATGTCATCATTTGAAAAATTGAAGGAGAAACAACTTCCCCCTATAGACCAATTTTATAATAAGTTGACCGATACTGAATGCTCGTCAGACGATTATAGGCATGCAACAAATGTTTGGTCACATTTTCGATGTCAAACTATGCAAGACTACATGGATTTGTACTTAAAAGCTGATGTCTTGCTTTTAGCAGACGTATTTGAAAATTTCAGGAGCTTATGTATGCGAATTCACGAACTGGACCCTTGTCAATATCTCACAGCACCATCTCTATCTTGGGATGCAATGCTACTATGTACTAAAGTCGAACTTGAGCTACTCAGAGATATAGACATGTACAATTTCTGCAAAAATGGTATTCGGGGAGGGCTTACCCAGTGCTCAAACAGACACTCGGTAGCAAATAATGAAGATGCTCCCAATTATAATAGTGCCAAACCAGAGGTAAATATCTATTATTTGGATGTAAATAATTTATATGGTACAGTTATGACTGAGTGTCTCCCTGAAAAAGATTTTAGATGGGTGGAGGGTTATGAAATGGAGAAATTCAATGATCCAGCTGTAATATTATCTATTCCTGACAACGCTCCTACTGGTTTTATTTTAGAGGTTGATATTGAATATCCACCGCACCTTCACGACAAACATAACGATTTACCTTTTTTGGCGGAGAAAAAGTGTGTTGAAGGCTCAAAAACTGAAAAACTGATTGCAGATTTTACTGACAAAACATCATACACCATACACTACAAATTACTTAAGCAATCTCTGAAACATGGACTAATTCTTAAGAAAGTCCATAGAGTTTTGGCTTTCACACAAAGCGCTTGGTTAGCTCCTTACATACTGAAGAATAATGAACATAGGGAAAAGGCTGAAAATGCCTTTGAAAAAGATTTTTTTAAATTATTGAATAACTCTTCATTCGGTAAGACAATGGAGAATATCGACAAAAGAAAAACTGTGAAAATTGTGACAATGTGGGTAGATGAGGCAAACCAAAGAAGAAGGAATGTTGCTAGTAAATTAATCTCGAAGCCAAATTTTCACAGCCTTTCGATATTCTCCGAAAATATGGTTGCTATTCAAATTAGGAATGTCAGAGTAAAATATGATAGACCATTGTACTTAGGGTTCTGCATATTAGATTTATCAAAGTGGGTGATGTATGATTTTCTGTATGATTTTCTAAAAGTGAAATTTGGTGAGGATTTTATTCTAAATTATATGGATACAGATTCGTTCATATTAACATTTTACGGACGGAATTTGTATTCCGAATTATCTTTAGATGAAATATTGGCTAGATTTGACACCTCAGGGTTTTCAAAAGAAAATAAATATAAACTTCCTCTAATTAATAAGAAAAAACTTGGCATGATGAAAGATGAGAATGACGGAAAAACAATGGTTGAATTTGTAGGCCTTCGTCCTAAAATGTATGCCATCAATGTAGTTGATAGCGAAGAATTAAAAAAATCTAAGGGAGTTAAAAAGTCGGTCCTAAAAAAGTATACTATAGATAAATATCGAGAATGTCTTTATAACAAAAAGGTTTTTTACGGTACCATGTTTTCGTTTAGGTCAAGGCAGCATACAATATATACAGACAAAATTACTAAAATATCGCTAAGCCATCAAGATGATAAACGATTTATTCTAGAGGATGGTATTCACACCTATGCTTGGGGCCACTATAGATTAAATAACCTTCATGAAACAAATGTAAATAACTCAAATGAATCTGTCTCAATGGACTTGGATTAAAATATAAATTTAATTATGATTTAAGTTTCAATATACAGATAAAAGAGCATAGTAATAATATTAATTTAATTGTCTTTATTCACTACAAATGTCATCATATTAATATTTTCTCGCAACACAAAATGTTTAATTTTTAAGTAAATATAAGTGTATTATATTTTAACTAGTCTTTAACTATTCTTATTATAAAATAAAACAAAATATTTTTGTTTATAAATTTATGTAAATTGCGTTTTATTGAAATATTCTTGCAAAGGTGAGTATAAAATAGATTATACTACTTTTCGTACAATTCCTGTTAATGGAACGTACTCGACCAGACGATCATGTATAATTAAACAGTACGCAGAAGTGTTTTGTGGAATTGGTTTATTGGTTTCAAATTGGATTTTTAAATCGATTGGTCCATTCTTAACAGCTTCGTTTTGATTGCTAATGTCAATAACGGCGATGGGCTTGTCTTTAAAACTTGCATATGTAAGAAGTGGTTGTGGCTCCCTCATGTAATATGATTGTTGAAACTTTGTATACATGTCATATAGTACTGCATAGCCATTTTCTTCGAACTTTACATTCAAATCATCGTAAGGATAGGTTTCAGAGTTCAAGTGAACTTTGATGTTTTTAAGTTCGCAATGTTCCAGCTTGTTGTCTTTTTCAAATATCAAAGCAACATATCGTGGTCTTTCATGATTGACAGACAATTTAACACTCCAACTGTGTTGTCTTCCACCAGCAAAAGTTGGATTAAAGTAGCAGTCCCAGCTGCGGAATGCTAAAGGCAACGCTTTTCCATCCTTAATAGTTTTCAAGAAGCTGATTTTTCTATAGTCTGATAATTGAATGTGTTGTACTTTCCATACAACATTTGTTATGGTGAGTTTAATTTCCTCCGTATCCATGGTTGAATAACACACATTTTTATCGTTGGCACTACGCAAAAGAATCAAGTCATGCTTGCTGTTGCAAATTACTTTATCAAAGTCCTCTGCGAACCCTAGTAGACGGTTTAAGGGTACACAAAAATTAAAGTATCCTACTGATAAATCATTATCAGCTTTCCATCCCGCTTTGCTCATAACCTTACTTTCGGATTCGCTTAGAGAAATCCAATTTTTAATTTCTGTAGTTATTCCTAGATAACGAGTACGATCAATTTCAACACCATTTAGTTCATAGCGAATTTCATCAAACATGTATCCCACACAATTATTTCTCAGTCTTGCATTTTGCGATACTTCTCCCTTGCTATTTTTCAAATTTCCTTCAATGAATAGATAACTCTCCGATGGAAGTATGTAAAGATCCTGATTTTGTATACTTATCCGAATTTCATCATTATTTTTAAATGATTGAATATATGGAACATAGCTGTGGTAGTCTCTCTTTACAATATTCTCATCCGAGAATGGACGCTCATTAATGTTAAGTATTTCAGACATTTGGTTTGACTTTAAGCTTAATAAGTTTTAAAAACTCTTTATTTTCCTTTGAAATTGTAGGTCTTGTCGGTTTGACAACTTTGTGTTGAATGTGTCTTGGTATTTGTTTATGATTGTATTTATTGTAGATAATCATGATTGCATTGGTCTTATATGAATACGTAGCGTGATTTCTTCCTCTCTAAAATTTATAAAGCGACCTTCTTGATCTACTATCTTTATCTCCAGACGACCGATTTCTTTGACGTTCACTGGTAAATAAATGAGATTCATTGGCCTCTCTACCAATTTATATCCCGGAGGAACATTAAGAGCAAATTCATGTAGAATATGCGTTGGCGACCCATTCATGAATGATCCAGTTACAATATTGCAGTGTATTTGTATGGCATTAACCTTTAAAATGTCGACTTGAAGGTTTGAAGTATGTTTTTTCCCAGATTCTAAGATTTTTTCGGTAAAACCAAAAAGCTTGCCTATAGATTTTTCTTTATCAAAGTAAATAGGATCATGAGAAGACATGATTTCTACTTTTAGCGTATTATTATTCGCCTTAATTTCAATGGATCTATTCTCGTGGATAGTTTTATATTCCGTTTCCAAGTAATTCGCAATATCTTGCAATTCATAGGATCCTATAGGTATTTTTATAATATTGTCTCCAATGTGAAAGAGATTGTTATCATTATCCACATTGGGTATTGAATTGTATGATTGGAAATCTATTAGGCAACACTCATAACTACTATTTCCCAATTCAATTGGGGGTAAATATGTTGAATGTAGAATTGGAGATTTACCGGACACAGTAAACGTTCTTGACATTGCAAAATTCTTTGTCGTAATAATTGAAACACAAAATATGCATACGTATATATGGGTTTTTATTTATTTAAATATATGCTTGTATATTGTATATCTACATATTAAGATTATATGATATGATTCTTATCTATCCATGAATTATGTTTGTCTGAGAATCCCAGCCACTTAACCAAGACTTTATTACCTTTTGTTTTTAAAATTTTCTCAACTAAATACGTGTTGGGATATTTTGTGGGTAAAAGTTCTTCTTTGTAGAAACATCCTTGGATGGGATTTCCTTCATAGTCTTCTAATAAATAAGTAGCGGGGTTTGTTATTCTTATTGTTCTTATCTTGAATATTTCCGTAGTCCAATTTGGCGTGTATCCCTTTTCAAATTGATGTTTATATTTGCTAATGCGTACATGATCACCCACACGAAAGTTTTGTCTCCTAAAAATTTTTAAGTGGTTATAAGCAGATTGCAACAATGCCTTCTCATTCGATGAATTTACTTGAATAGGGGCCATTTTTATTGTTCGATGAGGTGTTTTATTGTATTGTTTAACCAATTCTCTATAAACGTCAATCCATAGATAATTCCCATTATAACTGAACTCCTTCCACATTAGCGACTTCAAAGTTCTATTAAAACGCTCAACAATTGAGGCCTTCAATACACTATATGTGGAGTAGTGGTTTATGGAATATTTCTGCATTAGTTTTTTAAAATCTGTGTTGAAAAATTCTTTTCCATCATCGGTTTGCAAATTTTTTGGAATTCTTCCTCTTTGTAAGATTTTTTCAAAAGCCATAGAAACATCCGTTGCCGTTTTTGTTTTAAGGGCTTCACACCATGCGAATTTCGAAAATGTATCGATGACAGTTAACAAAAATCGGAACCCCTTGTTTGCTTTTGAGTAACTGCCCATTTCAACTAAATCTGCTTGCCAGAGATCATCAATACCCTTTGTAATAACCCTTCGTCTAGGAAAGTTTTTTCGTGCTTGATGATGAAGTTCATTTACCAAACCCCGCTTTTCCATTGTTTTATTCGGTATGATATATTAAAGCTGGTGAGTTGAATGGAGCTTGCGATAAGGCTTTAAATATTTCGTTTTGTGAACGTTTGAGTTGTGATATTTCTTCTCTTAGGAAGGTGCACTCTTGAATGAATTTTTTCTTTAAAATTTCTTGAATGTGCTTGATTTGCGTATGTACGTATGCTTGGTTGACCGCATCCGCTCCTTCTGCTGGAGATGCAACATTCCTAATCTTTTTATTTTGCACGTTAAGGTTGTTATCTTCATCAATATTGACTCCCAATAATCTCGAAACATTTTCTCTCACTGCTATTGATTGATTTTTTTGATTGTAATGATGTCCAAACTTGTCAACAGTCATATGTTGTATGCTCCTTGAGAGTATTATTTAATATATTATATTTCCTTCTCGCAGTTCCTCGATAATAGAAACAATTTCATTAGTATGGTTATTGTTTCCGGCTTGTTGTGATGCCAACAACAGCTTTAATCGTTCTATCAATTCGTTGGGATCGTCCCAGTATATATAGTTGGGTTTACCAGGATTTATTGTCAGTAAGCCTTTGCCGCTGTGAGTATCCTCTATTATATTTTTTATTATTTTCTTATATTTTTGTCCCCTGTTGGACTTTGTTCGTCCATTAGATTCATAGTTTATTTTATGCGCATTTGTGTCTAATAATATTGTTTTGTAAATATCGAGTTCTGTATGATCATAGTTCTTGGGGTCTTGATAAAACAACAGTTCAAACAAACCGGGTGTTAATGCCCAATTTTTATTTCCAATCATAATCTTTTCATTGCTTATTTTGAGTGGTTGGTCCCCAAATCTCCATTCTCCATTGTTATCTTTGTGTGGACCATAGACTACATCTAGTTTTTTAATTTTCTTCAAGAATGATAGATTCATAGGTTCCTCATTGTTGGAATAAAATTTGTCGTCGTCTTGTGATGTATTAAAGGAATCGAAATTTTGTGTGTAATCTACTTTATGCTTTAACCCCTCCAATGCATTGGAATCTAACTTAACATCTGGTTTATAATTCTTAAGGGGTGTACTTGTAATAATAGAATCTCTGTACATTTCCATTTTCTCTTTCTTAGGCATAATCATTTTGGAAGTATTTTCAGTTGAAAGCTTTAGTAGTTTGTTTATTGGCTCCGTTATTGGTTTGAAAGTATTTTTCAATTCTGTAGTTTTAGCTTCTTCACCCATTTTAATGCTTTGAAATTTCTTTTTCAAGACATTTCTGGACTTAACAAGCCGTTTCAGCATTTCCTCCTCCATGGCTGTAGGTGCACTAATATAAATTAACATTTGCAAATACTTTAAATAATATTAAGGTTGAATAAATATATGAAAGCCTTTTCTGTATCTTCCAGAGTGAATTTCGTCATCCTTGGAAATCGTTAGAAATCCATACTTTTCCTTCCAGCATTCATGACAAATTTTTTTGAAATCTTCAAAACTAATGTCACATCCGACGTGATCATTAAATATATGTCTTAAATTCAGATCATCTTGTTTAAACACGATTATAAAATTCGCATTATCACGCAATAAATGTTTTGGTATACGTGTGTATGTTTGACACAAATAAAACGAATCAACATTCTTATGTCGCCCCATACTGAAGTAATTTTTAATGTTGTTTTGTTTATCGCATGCAACATCATCAAAAATCATGATTGAGTTTGGCTTTATTTCGTCCGTTTGTATAACATCGTCATTGTTATTAAATGTATACAATCTCATCCCCTTTATAGTGGATATCAGTTTCTTTAGGTACTCATATTTTGTCTGATATAGCGATTTTGAGTAAATGTAAACATTTTCAAATTTTAATCCATTGGGGCTTTCTATCAAACTAAGCATCACATTAGTCTTTCCACAATTTGATGGTCCTACTATTAAGGCTCGTATAGAATCAGGCAGCAAAGTACTATGTCGAGGGGTCTTTCTTTGCATAAAATCCACATTTTTAACAATTATTTTAGCTTGTTGTTCCATTAATCTCATGATTTAAACTAATGAGTTTTAAGAAAACATTCATATTTATAATATAATCAAATATCAATATTTCTTTCGTTCAGCGTCCCGCTAAAAAGTATAAAATGATTGTTTACAACACGAAGCGATTTATTAGAAAGAAACACGTTCAAGGAGGAGGACTGGTAAATAAGTTGATTAACTCTTTACCCGTTGAACTTCATTTACCAGGATATCAATTTTGTGGACCTGGAACAAAGCTAGAAAAACGTATTCAAAGAGGAGATCAAGGTATTAATCCATTAGATGCAGCGTGTAGAGCACACGATATTGCCTATTCACAAAATAAAGATATTGAACAACGTCACATTGCTGATCGTGAACTAACTGAACGGGCTTGGGAGCGAGTAAAATCGAAAAATAGTAACATTGGAGAAAAAATTAGCGCATATCTTGTAACTAACATAATGAAGGCTAAGACAAAGCTAGGCATGGGTAATAAAAACCCCAAACAAATATTGGGTCAACAACTTTTTAAAAACGCTTTAAAAAAAGCTACAAGTTCCCTTAAAAGCAAAAAACCAACTGATATTGATGAAGCCATAAAAATAGCCAGACATGAAATACAAAAGACGTTTCGAGGAAAAAAATCAAAGGTCGCTATACCGCGAGTAATAAGCGTGCCCAAAAGAGGTGGATTTCTTCCTCTCATTCCCATTCTAACTGGATTAGGAGCATTGGGAGCCTTAGCATCGGGTAGTTCAGCAATTACCAATGCCGTTTTAAATGCAAAAAAAGCCAAACAAGAGTTGGATGAACAAACCAGACATAACAAAACAATAGAAGCTATAGCTATGGGTAAAGGTCTCTATCTCAAACCATATAAAAAGGGCTATGGAATTTATGTTGATGAAAATAAAACTCCAAAAAACTAATTAAGCAGCTACCCAAAGGTCCTCTAACCGATGTAAATATTAGTTTTTTTGGGAAAAAATATATACCTCACTTTAGAGGTGTTTATATGCGTGATAATCTACCTAAGAAACCACATCGAATTGAATGTGGTATCATAAATTTGGATGTTAGCAGTGGACCTGGCACGCATTGGGTGGCATATAATAAAATCAATAATAATATCGACTATTACGACAGTTTCGGTAATCTTCAACCCCCGATAGAAGTTTTACGGTATTTGGGACCAGCTATTACATACAATTATAAAAGAGATCAACGATTTCATACATACAATTGTGGACATCTTTGTTTAAAGTTTTTATTGGACATGAACAAAATTTTATAAATACTCCAACATCGATGATATCCCCTCCATTCAAATTCAACTTTCCTAAGAAGATGATTGAAATCAATAGATCGGATATTGCACTGGTTGATTTTCAATATTGCCATGGAAACCACAAGAGTATTTTCGTGAAGGAACTATCATATATGTGTGGTGCTTCTGTTGTTCCACATTATTTTTTGTTTCGTCCACCTTTTAATATAAAAGAACTTACTGGGGAAGCATGCAGAACAAATGCCTACACCAAGACACATGTGAATGGCTTAGATTGGACAGATGGAGAAAAAAATTATAATGATGTCGAGAAAGCTCTTACACCATTGAACAATTATCAATATATTTTTGTTGTTGGACAAGAAAAGAAAATCTTTTTACAGAAATATATTCATTCTACCATTATAAATTTAGAAAATAATATGAAACTTCGAGCTTGCCAAAATTATTTTACAAACTGTCCTATACATTTGGACACTAGATTTAAGTGTGCCGTAAATAATATATTTAAGATATTTGTATTCATTGAACAAAACTGGAAAGAACTTGGCTACATACTAGACGATGAAATTAATAAAGTTAATAAATAAAAACAAGCAACTGTATTATTTGCATAAAACTTTATTTAAAGCATTAAAGGTAATGAAAGTGAACAATAATAAGAAAATGGGTGAACATTTACTCGCTCCACGACCACAAACATCTACACCAATTTCAGAAGGTGTACAATTCCAATTTTTTGAAATAGTTGGGACATTAGTTGTTTCACGCCCTTCCAGTAATGGGCAACGATATGTCAACCTTGAATGCTCAGTAACAGGACAATCAGTTTGATCCCAACTATGAATGTTTACTTTACAAAAATAACATCTGGTAATATCTCCTACTCCAGTATAATAAAGTCCTACTGCAGCCATTGTCTTGGGATCTGGATAATTTAAAGGCCAGCGAGCAAAGGTTTTTAAGCGTTCGTCTTCCTTATTAAGAAGAGACATCTTCCTTTCTAAAGCTTCACTAATAAACTGAAATATTTCTCTGCACACATTAAAATGAAAACAGCTTGCAATTTTTAGTTTCAAACAAAATATTTATTTACTTTTCAGTTTATGTTAAATATGGTTGATAAAAATAATCTGGTTGATCCAAATGTTTTAATTCTAGTTTGTAAAGACTCTTTCCGCTTCCATCTTTCAACACAGTTTTCGTCACAGAATAACCCCCACCAGCTATTTCTTTTATGTATTCATCCGCCAGCGAGAGGAATCTTGACGGCAAATAGAGGATAGCATCATTAATTTTCAGCACAATTCTTTCCCCATATTTTGTATTTGTTCTAAAGGCGCCATGGATGTTGTATTCTTTGTTATCCTCCATTTCTTTCAAAGTTATTATTTTTTATAACTGAAAGAATTGAATAAGTTTATTAAATCTGCGTTCGCCATAATATCACGTTCAATGTTTAATTTTATACTGTGAGCCTTACTTGAAATTGTCTTCTATATATAGGAATATTTAACGCGAATTTCACAATATTACAGAGTTACTAGAGTTTTTAATTTTGAGCATAGTTAAGCATGTTCTCATTCATGCTCCAATCTATCGTTGAAGCAGAATTTGTCATGAAACTCTGCAACAACGCTTCCCCCCAAATTCTCATATCCATTTCACAGAAATCCAATTGTTAGTTAATGTAAACAATGGTGTTTCCTTCTTCAAATCCCTTCAATCTTCAATACCGAATTGATGCAGGGTTTGTCATGAAACTCTTTCAGTTTCAATTCTCTCAAATTGCTACATAATGTAAACAAATTCTTCATCGACAAAACTATCAAAAAGCGATCGATATAATGTATCAAAATGCCTGTCCACACAAGAAGAATTTGCTTTGATTGGCTACAGCAGCATTTTTTTAGTGTGTATATGCTACAACATTAATTGGTGGTTAGATGTCGCCTATATCGTTTCGAGGGAAATGACTGGAGAGCCATCTGGACAAAATAATAGAACACACATCTTCTTGTTGACTATGATACTAACCAAATTTGTCTCTGCTATATTCACTTCTCATATGGTGGATCTCTCTAGCCCCATTCGATATGATCATATTTCAATAGTTTTGGAGTGTGTCTATGCTACAACATAATTTATGGATAGTATGGATGGAACTCACCGTTAGATGTCGCCTATATCGTTTCGATGGGAATAACTGAACATTTTTGAGTCGCTAAAATTATAGACAAATTAAAACAAGTACAACGAAAAGTTAGTTTTGTCTTTTTATCTCATCATGTTTTGCATAGCCAACATGCTGATTTTCGTGTTCAACCCACTCGACTTCGTTATCGTTTTTCTTAAAACCCCTGAAATATCAATAATTGCAGCATATTTGTCAATTGAAACTCTTCTATAATATATCACATTTATTGAAGTCGATTTCTTGAAATATATGTTTTCAAATAAATTAATAAGCACATTTGACTGCAGTAATCAACATGTTGACTATATAAAAGCATTCTGAGAGCCATCTAGATAAAATGATTTTCTTCGATACTTACCTCTTACTTATATTCACTTCTCACATGGTGAATCTCTTTAGTCCCACTCGATATGATCATAATACATTTTTTTTTTTTCGGAGGGTGTCTCTGCTAGTGGTGAATATTAAAACTTGAAATTTCACCATCCCATACACAGTTTTGGATTGTGTCTGCGCTAAACTTAGCGCCATCTAGTAGTTCATATTAAAACTAGCAACACCAACGCCAACAGCCCCAATAAAATTTGACGTGGTACAATTCAAAAGACAACATCCCCAATATAATTTGCCGTGGTACAATTCAAACGACAACATCCCCAATATAATTCACCGTGGTACATTTCAAAAGACAACATCCCCAATATATTTCACCGTGGTACATTTCAAAAGACAACATCCCCAATATATTTCACCGTGCTGAATTTCCCCCAATCAACATCCCCAATAGAATTTGCCGTGGTACAATTCCCAAGACAACATCCCCATTAAAATTCACCGTGGTGAATTTACCCAAATCAACATCCCCAATAGAATTTGCCGTGATAAATCGTGGTGAATTCCCAACATCCCCATAAGCACACTACTGTCTTGCCTCCTTTATTTGGTCCGTTTTGCGTGTATAATTAGGTCGTCAATGGTGCTTTTTGGAAAATCATTTTGGCTTAATATGTGGCGTATTTTTCTTTCGTTCTCTGAGTGGAATTGTTCGTCACTTATATTGAAAATCCTTTTGATGAAATTAGTCGCTGTGTTTATTTTTATTCGTCGGGGGTGTTTAGAATAAAAGTTAATCAATCGTCCTGACGCCGTTGGTTTTTGGTACCAATCTAATATAAGTTTTCTTCCTTGTCTGATTATTATTGAGTCCAAATAGGGTAGTCTGTCATTGTTCTCCAGTTCGTGTGTAAATTGTATGCTCGGGTTGAATGTATTTAGGATATTTAATGTGGTGTTGATATCCGATTTCTTCATTATACAAAAAATGTCGTCTACGTATTTAGTTACTGCTCTCGGCTTTGTCATCAGTTTTTCTAAAGAAGCGTCCAATAATTCCTCCATTACGATGTCAGCAATGATCGGTGACGCTGGTGATCCCATAGGAAGTCCTTTTCGTTGTTCGTACACCTTGTCCGAGTATATGAAATATCTACAGTCCTTTATACAAAAGGTCAGTATTTCTTTAAAAACATCTTTAGGTATTTTCGTGTATTTTTGTAACATGTTCCACTTTTCATCTATTGTTCTTAAAGCTAGGTTAATCGGTATGCTGGGAAACAAAGAAACTACATCAAATGATATTAATGCCTCGTCTTCTTCAATCTCCAAATTCATTATCTTTGTTTTAAAATCAATTGCGTCCTTAATGTTATATGGTGAATCCCCTGTCAAGTGTTTTAAAATATTTACAATATACTTGGAAAGTCCGTGAGCTGGTGAATTTATTGAAGAACATATTGGTCTTAGAGGTGTGCTTTCTTTATGTATTTTTGGAAGCCCGTAGATTCTTGGCGCATTTGCAGTATTGATTGTCAATTTATTTTTCTCCATCATGTCAATTACTCCCATTTTATATAATTTATCTATTAATTTGTTGTTTTTATTCTGTAATGTCGTAGTTGGGTCCCGCTTTAACCTTTTGTAGGTGCAAATATCATTTAAAATGGTTTTCATTTTCATATCATAGTCCATCTTGTGCATTGCAACCGTCTTACCCCCTTTATCAGCATTTAATATCAATACATCTTTATTTTCTTTTAAAAATTGTTTTGTTCTACCCACTGTGTCCATTAATAGTTTATCTCTTATACTCAATTTTGTCTGTTGTAAGTGGTCGTCAATTAGAGAGACTATTGCATTTCTCGCGTTCTCTTGATCCTCTTTGTCGTCTAAGGTTTGAATACATTCTTCACTTTCTGCAATGACATTCAGTAAGGGGAATGCCGTTTTTATACCCTACACCACATAGTGGTAAGGGTATTATGTCTTTGTGCATTTGTTTGTAACATGGAGAAGGAAACGAGATAGACCCATAGTTACTTTTGAGAACCTTCATAGAATCACTTTCTGAGTCGATTTATGCATGTCCGTCCGTCTGTCCGTCCGTCCGTCCGTCCGTCCGTCCGTCCGTCCGTCCGTCCGTCCGTCCGTCCGTCCGTCCGTCCGTCCGTCTGTCCATGTATTCTTGTGAACAAAATGCAGGTCGCATTTATTATCCGATTGAGATGAAATTTTCCAAACAATATTTTTTTGGCCCAAGGACGAACCCTATTGAAATTGGTGAGAATCGGATCAAATTTAGATATAGCTCCCATATATATCTTCATCCGATTTCGGGTTAAATGAGCACCAAATGTCCACTATCAGTCCAAATTACCTGAATTTTGGCACACCCAACCGGGTTCGGCCTAGAAGCAAGTATATCAAATTTGGAGAAAATCGGTTCAGATATAGCTATAGCTCCCATATATATCTTTCATCCGATTTGATCTTTAAGTCCCTCACATTCCTACTATGCACTCCACAACCGTGATATTTGGTACCAGGTATTAGATGGAGCACAGAAATAGCTGTTTTAAATTTTATCGAAATCGGTTCAGATTTGGATATAGCTCCCATATATATCTTCATCCGATTTCGGGTTAATTGACCACCAAATGGCCAATATCAGCCCAAATGGCCCGAATTTTGGCACATGTGACCGAGATTAGCCTTAAAGTAAATACAACAAATTTGGAGAAAATCGGTTCTGATTTGGATATAGCTCCCATATATATCTTCATCCGATTTCGGGTTAATTGTGCTCCAAATGGCCGATATAAGCCCAAATGGACTGAATTTTAGTACATCGGACCAAATTCAGCCTAGAAGCAAGTATATCAAATTTAGTGAAAATCGGTTCAGATATAGATATAGCAAGCATATATATGTTTCATCCGATTTAGTGTTTTAGTCCCTTACATTCGTAATGTTCACTCCACAACCGTGATATTTGGTACCAGATATAAGGTACAGCCCAGAAATAGCTGTTTGTAATTTTATCGAAATCGGTTCAGATTTGGATATAGCTCCCATATATATCTTCATCCGATTTCGGGTTAATTGTGCACCAAATGGCCGATATAAGTCCAAATGGACTGAATTTTAGTACATCGGACTAAATTCAGCCTAGAAGCAAGTATATCAAATTTAGTGAAAATCGGTTCAGATACAGATATAGCAACCATATATATGTTTCATCCGATTTAGTGTTTTAGTCCCTTACATGTGATATTTGGTACCAGGTATTAGATGGAGCACAGGAATAACTGTTTTAAATTTTATCGAAATCGGTTCAGATTTGGATATAGCTCCCATATATATCTTCATCCGATTTCGGGTTATTGACCACCAAATGGCCGTAATAGCATCAATTTTGGCAAATCCGACCGAAACCAGCTTAAAAGCAAGTACACCAATTTTAGTAAAAATCGGTTCAGATATAGCTATAGCTCCCATATATATGTTTCATCCGATTTCGTCTTTAAATCCCTCACATTCGTAATATGCACTCCACAGAAATGATATTTGGTACCAGTTATCAGATAAAGCCCAAAAATAGTTGATTTTAATTTTATTAAAATCTGTTCCGATTTGGATATGCCTCCCATATATATCTTCATCCGATTTCGTGTTAATTGTGCATCAAATGGCCAATATCAGCCCAAATGGCATGAATTTTGGCAAATCCGACCGAAACCAGCCTATAAGCAAGTACACACAT
Organism: Musca domestica; assembly: GCF_030504385.1. Lineage (NCBI taxonomy): Eukaryota > Metazoa > Arthropoda > Insecta > Diptera > Muscidae > Musca > Musca domestica. Next base: position 6,580,102 of record NW_026712192.1, on the reverse strand, counting down.
TTTAGTAAAAATCGGTTCAGATATAGCTCTAGCTCCATATATATGTTTCATCCGATTTGCTCTTTAAGTCCCTTACATTCGTAATATACTCTTCACAGGAATGATATTTGGTACCAGATATCAGATAAAGCCCAAAAATAGTCGATTTTGATTTTATAAAAATCTGTTCAGATTTGGATATAGTATAGCATAGCATACTCTTCACAGGAATGATATTTGGTACCAGATATCAGATAAAGCCCAAAAGTAGTCGCTTTTAATTTTCTCAAAATCTGTTCAGATTTGGATATAGCACCCATATGTATCTTCATTCGATTTCGAGTTAATTGTGCAACAAATGGCCAATATCAACCGAAATGGCATGAATTTTGGCATATCTGCCCAAATTCAGCCTAGAAGCAAGGACACCAATTTTAGTAAAAGTCGTTTCAGATATAGCTATAGCTCCCAAATACATCTTCATCCGATTTCGGATTAAATGTGCAGCAAATGGCTAATATTGGTACATCAAATTTAGTGAAAATCGGTCGGATACAGCTATAGCTCCTATATATACCTTTCATCCGATTTGTACTTTAAGTCCCTCAAATTCGAAAAATGTACGATACAAGAATAATATTTGGTATCAGATGCAGCCAAGAAATATCTTCTTTTTCAGTTTTACAAATATCGGTTCAGATTTGGATATACCTCCTATATATATATTCATCCAATTTCGTGTTGATTGCGCACCAAATGTCCAATATCAGCCCAAATGTCCTGGGTTTTGGCAAATCTGACCGAATTCAGCCTAGAATCAAATACATCAAACTTGGTGAAAATCGGTTCAGATATAGCTATAGTTCGTAAAATGCACGATAGAATTAGATAGATTTTGATTTTGTACCAAATATCTCATAGAGCTCTGAAATGCCCTGTATAAACCTTTTTACGAGAGCTCTACTAAATATGCATAGTGGTGTAGGGTATCATATAGTCGGCCCCGCCCGACTTTTGAGCTTTCCTTACTGGTTGTTGTTGGCAAAGCATATTTGGGGCCCATCGACAACAGCCACTGAACGTCGTTTGGTATGCTTACGTTGGTGTTGTTGGTGAACCATTGGTTGTTGTGCTGAATATTCAATATTGATAGTTGTTCTTGTTTTAATTTTTGGTATTTGTTGATGTGTCTTGTTTTGTTTTTGTTGTCGTAGCTGCGACGGAGAACATTTTCGCTCTCAATGTATTTGTTGTAATCTTCTTCGTCCATTACCTGCTGCAGTTTCGTTTTAGTTTTTTTGAGTATAGTTTTGTTGTTGTGGAGTTCTTTATGTTTTTGTTGTATAATAAGCTTTAATATTTTTATGTGGAAATTGTAATTGTATTTTTCGAGTGTTGATAATAAATTTGGCGGGATTTTCTCATTTGTTTGGAATATGTTGTTGGTGTTTTTAGTAGTGTTAGAGATGAACTTTGGAACTCCTAGCTGTCTGCATTTTATTAAAAAGGTTGTTGATGCTGTCAAAGTTGCTGTTTGCCGGTTACGTTTGGAATATTGCTTGATGTTATTAATCGTGTTTGTGTCATAAAAAAATACGCCACATATTAAGCCAAAATGATTTTCCAAAAAGCACCATTGACGACCTAATTATACACGCAAAACGGACCAAATAAAGGAGGCAAGACAAGAAAAGAAATATAAAGCTGTTACTTACATCCCGGGATTCTCAGAAAGACTTGGTAAATCAAACATCTACAATAAGTACCACTATCAATTAGCGTTTAAATCTCGTAATAATGTCGACAGTCTGTTTAGTAAAACAAAATCTAAAATTAAGAATGAGGATAAGTGCAATGTAGTTTATAGGATAACATGTAATGGGGACGACGCTGACATATGCCAAAAGTCATATGTCGGCACGACAAAGACGAAATTAAAAACTAGACTTTCCGGACATAAATCGGATCAAAAAAGTGACAAGCCTCTCGAACAGAAGACTGCTTTAGCTGCCCATTGCACATTGACAGGACATAAACCCGACCTTAAAACCGTCGACATATTAGCACAAGAAAATAATTACAAAAGACGATTTACATTGGAAATGTTACATATTATAAGTTTACCAAATGACAAACGAATTAATTATAAAACCGATACAGACCATTGTGCTCACATTTACAGAAGCCTAGTTCATAAACACCGACGAAAGAAAACTTAGTTTGATAGTGACATTTAAACTCAATAGACGAGCTTTTTACTTTAAAAATGTATGTTATTTATTGTGTTATATATTGTTAAAATCAGTTTGTAATTTGTGTTTTTTGTAAAACAGATCCCTGAAGATGATTTCCGGAGGAAATCGAAATATTGGATGAATAAAAAAGGAAAAATTCAAAAATAAAACATAGTTTTTTAATGACCTTAAGCCAAGCAATTAACCAAATAAGTAAAATAAATATAACAGGTCAACAATATACAACAACAACATTTAACACGGAAGGCACACCGCATCATAATTAAGAGAAATACGTTAAAAATGCATTTATACAAAGAAATTAAACAAAAATATGACACAAACACGATTAATAACATCAAGCAATATTCCAAACGTAACCGGCAAACAGCAACTTTGACAGCATCAACAACCTTTTTAATAAAATGCAGACAGCTAGGAGTTCCAAAGTTCATCTCTAACACTACTAAAAACACCAACAACATATTCCAAACAAATGAGAAAATCCCGCCAAATTTATTATCAACACTCGAAAAATACAATTACAATTTCCACATAAAAATATTAAAGCTTATTATACAACAAAAACATAAAGAACTCCACAACAACAAAACTATACTCAAAAAAACTAAAACGAAACTGCAGCAGGTAATGGACGAAGAAGATTACAACAAATACATTGAGAGCGAAAATGTTCTCCGTCGCAGCTACGACAACAAAAACAAAACAAGACACATCAACAAATACCAAAAATTAAAACAAGAACAACTATCAATATTGAATATTCAGCACAACAACCAATGGTTCACCAACAACACCAACGTAAGCATACCAAACGACGTTCAGTGGCTGTTGTCGATGGGCCCCAAATATGCTTTGCCAACAACAAAAACGGCATTCCCCTTACTGAATGTCATTGCAGAAAGTGAAGAATGTATTCAAACCTTAGACGACAAAGAGGATCAAGAGAACGCGAGAAATGCAATAGTCTCTCTAATTGACGACCACTTACAACAGACAAAATTGAGTATAAGAGATAAACTATTAATGGACACAGTGGGTAGAACAAAACAATTTTTAAAAGAAAATAAAGATGTATTGATATTAAATGCTGATAAAGGGGGTAAGACGGTTGCAATGCACAAGATGGACTATGATATGAAAATGAAAACCATTTTAAATGATATTTGCACCTACAAAAGGTTAAAGCGGGACCCAACTACGACATTACAGAATAAAAACAACAAATTAATAGATAAATTATATAAAATGGGAGTAATTGACATGATGGAGAAAAATAAATTGACAATCAATACTGCAAATGCGCCAAGAATCTACGGGCTTCCAAAAATACATAAAGAAAGCACACCTCTAAGACCAATATGTTCTTCAATAAATTCACCAGCTCACGGACTTTCCAAGTATATTGTAAATATTTTAAAACACTTGACAGGGGATTCACCATATAACATTAAGGACGCAATTGATTTTAAAACAAAGATAATGAATTTGGAGATTGAAGAAGACGAGGCATTAATATCATTTGATGTAGTTTCTTTGTTTCCCAGCATACCGATTAACCTAGCTTTAAGAACAATATATGAAAAGTGGAACATGTTACAAAAATACACGAAAATACCTAAAGATGTTTTTAAAGAAATACTGACCTTTTGTATAAAGGACTGTAGATATTTCATATACTCGGACAAGGTGTACGAACAACGAAAAGGACTTCCTATGGGATCACCAGCGTCACCGATCATTGCTGACATCGTAATGGAGGAATTATTGGACGCTTCTTTAGAAAAACTGATGACAAAGCCGAGAGCAGTAACTAAATACGTAGACGACATTTTTTGTATAATGAAGAAATCGGATATCAACACCACATTAAATATCCTAAATACATTCAACCCGAGCATACAATTTACACACGAACTGGAGACCAATGACAGACTACCCTATTTGGACTCAATAATAATCAGACAAGGAAGAAAACTTATATTAGATTGGTACCAAAAACCAACGGCGTCAGGACGATTGATTAACTTTTATTCTAAACACCCCCGACGAATAAAAATAAACACAGCGACTAATTTCATCAAAAGGATTTTCAATATAAGTGACGAACAATTCCACTCAGAGAACGAAAGAAAAATACGCCACATATTAAGCCAAAATGATTTTCCAAAAAGCACCATTGACGACCTAATTATACACGCAAAACGGACCAAATAAAGGAGGCAAGACAAGAAAAGAAATATAAAGCTGTTACTTACATCCCGGGATTCTCAGAAAGACTTGGTAAATCAAACATCTACAATAAGGACCACTATCAATTAGCGTTTAAATCTCGTAATAATGTCGACAGTCTGTTTAGTAAAACAAAATCTAAAATTAAGAATGAGGATAAGTGCAATGTAGTTTATAGGATAACATGTAATGGGGACGACGCTGACATATGCCAAAAGTCATATGTCGGCACGACAAAGACGAAATTAAAAACTAGACTTTCCGGACATAAATCGGATCAAAAAAGTGACAAGCCTCTCGAACAGAAGACTGCTTTAGCTGCCCATTGCACATTGACAGGACATAAACCCGACCTTAAAACCGTCGACATATTAGCACAAGAAAATAATTACAAAAGACGATTTACATTGGAAATGTTACATATTATAAGTTTACCAAATGACAAACGAATTAATTATAAAACCGATACAGACCATTGTGCTCACATTTACAGAAGCCTAGTTCATAAACACCGACGAAAGAAAACTTAGTTTGATAGTGACATTTAAACTCAATAGACGAGCTTTTTACTTTAAAAATGTATGTTATTTATTGTGTTATATATTGTTAAAATCAGTTTGTAATTTGTGTTTTTTGTAAAACAGATCCCTGAAGATGATTTCCGGAGGAAATCGAAATATTGGATGAATAAAAAAGGAAAAATTCAAAAATAAAACATAGTTTTTTAATGACCTTAAGCCAAGCAATTAACCAAATAAGTAAAATAAATATAACAGGTCAACAATATACAACAACAACATTTAACACGGAAGGCACACCGCATCATAATTAAGAGAAATACGTTAAAAATGCATTTATACAAAGAAATTAAACAAAAATATGACACAAACACGATTAATAACATCAAACAATATTCCAAACGTAACCGGCAAACAGCAACTTTGACAGCATCAACAACCTTTTTAATAAAATGCAGACAGCTAGGAGTTCCAAAGTTCATCTCTAACACTACTAAAAACACCAACAACATATTCCAAACAAATGAGAAAATTCCGCCAAATTTATTATCAACACTCGAAAAATACAATTACAATTTCCACATAAAAATATTAAAGCTTATTATACAACAAAAACATAAAGAACTCCACAACAACAAAACTATACTCAAAAAAACTAAAACGAAACTGCAGCAGGTAATGGACGAAGAAGATTACAACAAATACATTGAGAGCGAAAATGTTCTCCGTCGCAGCTACGACAACAAAAACAAAACAAGACACATCAACAAATACCAAAAATTAAAACAAGAACAACTATCAATATTGAATATTCAGCACAACAACCAATGGTTCACCAACAACACCAACGTAAGCATACCAAACGACGTTCAGTGGCTGTTGTCGATGGGCCCCAAATATGCTTTGCCAACAACAAAAACGGCATTCCCCTTACTGAATGTCATTGCAGAAAGTGAAGAATGTATTCAAACCTTAGACGACAAAGAGGATCAAGAGAACGCGAGAAATGCAATAGTCTCTCTAATTGACGACCACTTACAACAGACAAAATTGAGTATAAGAGATAAACTATTAATGGACACAGTGGGTAGAACAAAACAATTTTTAAAAGAAAATAAAGATGTATTGATATTAAATGCTGATAAAGGGGGTAAGACGGTTGCAATGCACAAGATGGACTATGATATGAAAATGAAAACCATTTTAAATGATATTTGCACCTACAAAAGGTTAAAGCGGGACCCAACTACGACATTACAGAATAAAAACAACAAATTAATAGATAAATTATATAAAATGGGAGTAATTGACATGATGGAGAAAAATAAATTGACAATCAATACTGCAAATGCGCCAAGAATCTACGGGCTTCCAAAAATACATAAAGAAAGCACACCTCTAAGACCAATATGTTCTTCAATAAATTCACCAGCTCACGGACTTTCCAAGTATATTGTAAATATTTTAAAACACTTGACAGGGGATTCACCATATAACATTAAGGACGCAATTGATTTTAAAACAAAGATAATGAATTTGGAGATTGAAGAAGACGAGGCATTAATATCATTTGATGTAGTTTCTTTGTTTCCCAGCATACCGATTAACCTAGCTTTAAGAACAATAGATGAAAAGTGGAACATGTTACAAAAATACACGAAAATACCTAAAGATGTTTTTAAAGAAATACTGACCTTTTGTATAAAGGACTGTAGATATTTCATATACTCGGACAAGGTGTACGAACAACGAAAAGGACTTCCTATGGGATCACCAGCGTCACCGATCATTGCTGACATCGTAATGGAGGAATTATTGGACGCTTCTTTAGAAAAACTGATGACAAAGCCGAGAGCAGTAACTAAATACGTAGACGACATTTTTTGTATAATGAAGAAATCGGATATCAACACCACATTAAATATCCTAAATACATTCAACCCGAGCATACAATTTACACACGAACTGGAGACCAATGACAGACTACCCTATTTGGACTCAATAATAATCAGACAAGGAAGAAAACTTATATTAGATTGGTACCAAAAACCAACGGCGTCAGGACGATTGATTAACTTTTATTCTAAACACCCCCGACGAATAAAAATAAACACAGCGACTAATTTCATCAAAAGGATTTTCAATATAAGTGACGAACAATTCCACTCAGAGAACGAAAGAAAAATACGCCACATATTAAGCCAAAATGATTTTCCAAAAAGCACCATTGACGACCTAATTATACACGCAAAACGGACCAAATAAAGGAGGCAAGACAAGAAAAGAAATATAAAGCTGTTACTTACATCCCGGGATTCTCAGAAAGACTTGGTAAATCAAACATCTACAATAAGGACCACTATCAATTAGCGTTTAAATCTCGTAATAATGTCGACAGTCTGTTTAGTAAAACAAAATCTAAAATTAAGAATGAGGATAAGTGCAATGTAGTTTATAGGATAACATGTAATGGGGACGACGCTGACATATGCCAAAAGTCATATGTCGGCACGACAAAGACGAAATTAAAAACTAGACTTTCCGGACATAAATCGGATCAAAAAAGTGACAAGCCTCTCGAACAGAAGACTGCTTTAGCTGCCCATTGCACATTGACAGGACATAAACCCGACCTTAAAACCGTCGACATATTAGCACAAGAAAATAATTACAAAAGACGATTTACATTGGAAATGTTACATATTATAAGTTTACCAAATGACAAACGAATTAATTATAAAACCGATACAGACCATTGTGCTCACATTTACAGAAGCCTAGTTCATAAACACCGACGAAAGAAAACTTAGTTTGATAGTGACATTTAAACTCAATAGACGAGCTTTTTACTTTAAAAATGTATGTTATTTATTGTGTTATATATTGTTAAAATCAGTTTGTAATTTGTGTTTTTTGTAAAACAGATCCCTGAAGATGATTTCCGGAGGAAATCGAAATATTGGATGAATAAAAAAGGAAAAATTCAAAAATAAAACATAGTTTTTTAATGACCTTAAGCCAAGCAATTAACCAAATAAGTAAAATAAATATAACAGGTCAACAATATACAACAACAACATTTAACACGGAAGGCACACCGCATCATAATTAAGAGAAATACGTTAAAAATGCATTTATACAAAGAAATTAAACAAAAATATGACACAAACACGATTAATAACATCAAGCAATATTCCAAACGTAACCGGCAAACAGCAACTTTGACAGCATCAACAACCTTTTTAATAAAATGCAGACAGCTAGGAGTTCCAAAGTTCATCTCTAACACTACTAAAAACACCAACAACATATTCCAAACAAATGAGAAAATCCCGCCAAATTTATTATCAACACTCGAAAAATACAATTACAATTTCCACATAAAAATATTAAAGCTTATTATACAACAAAAACATAAAGAACTCCACAACAACAAAACTATACTCAAAAAAACTAAAACGAAACTGCAGCAGGTAATGGACGAAGAAGATTACAACAAATACATTGAGAGCGAAAATGTTCTCCGTCGCAGCTACGACAACAAAAACAAAACAAGACACATCAACAAATACCAAAAATTAAAACAAGAACAACTATCAATATTGAATATTCAGCACAACAACCAATGGTTCACCAACAACACCAACGTAAGCATACCAAACGACGTTCAGTGGCTGTTGTCGATGGGCCCCAAATATGCTTTGCCAACAACAAAAACGGCATTCCCCTTACTGAATGTCATTGCAGAAAGTGAAGAATGTATTCAAACCTTAGACGACAAAGAGGATCAAGAGAACGCGAGAAATGCAATAGTCTCTCTAATTGACGACCACTTACAACAGACAAAATTGAGTATAAGAGATAAACTATTAATGGACACAGTGGGTAGAACAAAACAATTTTTAAAAGAAAATAAAGATGTATTGATATTAAATGCTGATAAAGGGGGTAAGACGGTTGCAATGCACAAGATGGACTATGATATGAAAATGAAAACCATTTTAAATGATATTTGCACCTACAAAAGGTTAAAGCGGGACCCAACTACGACATTACAGAATAAAAACAACAAATTAATAGATAAATTATATAAAATGGGAGTAATTGACATGATGGAGAAAAATAAATTGACAATCAATACTGCAAATGCGCCAAGAATCTACGGGCTTCCAAAAATACATAAAGAAAGCACACCTCTAAGACCAATATGTTCTTCAATAAATTCACCAGCTCACGGACTTTCCAAGTATATTGTAAATATTTTAAAACACTTGACAGGGGATTCACCATATAACATTAAGGACGCAATTGATTTTAAAACAAAGATAATGAATTTGGAGATTGAAGAAGACGAGGCATTAATATCATTTGATGTAGTTTCTTTGTTTCCCAGCATACCGATTAACCTAGCTTTAAGAACAATAGATGAAAAGTGGAACATGTTACAAAAATACACGAAAATACCTAAAGATGTTTTTAAAGAAATACTGACCTTTTGTATAAAGGACTGTAGATATTTCATATACTCGGACAAGGTGTACGAACAACGAAAAGGACTTCCTATGGGATCACCAGCGTCACCGATCATTGCTGACATCGTAATGGAGGAATTATTGGACGCTTCTTTAGAAAAACTGATGACAAAGCCGAGAGCAGTAACTAAATACGTAGACGACATTTTTTGTATAATGAAGAAATCGGATATCAACACCACATTAAATATCCTAAATACATTCAACCCGAGCATACAATTTACACACGAACTGAAGACCAATGACAGACTACCCTATTTGGACTCAATAATAATCAGACAAGGAAGAAAACTTATATTAGATTGGTACCAAAAACCAACGGCGTCAGGACGATTGATTAACTTTTATTCTAAACACCCCCGACGAATAAAAATAAACACAGCGACTAATTTCATCAAAAGGATTTTCAATATAAGTGACGAACAATTCCACTCAGAGAACGAAAGAAAAATACGCCACATATTAAGCCAAAATGATTTTCCAAAAAGCACCATTGACGACCTAATTATACACGCAAAACGGACCAAATAAAGGAGGCAAGACAAGAAAAGAAATATAAAGCTGTTACTTACATCCCGGGATTCTCAGAAAGACTTGGTAAATCAAACATCTACAATAAGGACCACTATCAATTAGCGTTTAAATCTCGTAATAATGTCGACAGTCTGTTTAGTAAAACAAAATCTAAAATTAAGAATGAGGATAAGTGCAATGTAGTTTATAGGATAACATGTAATGGGGACGACGCTGACATATGCCAAAAGTCATATGTCGGCACGACAAAGACGAAATTAAAAACTAGACTTTCCGGACATAAATCGGATCAAAAAAGTGACAAGCCTCTCGAACAGAAGACTGCTTTAGCTGCCCATTGCACATTGACAGGACATAAACCCGACCTTAAAACCGTCGACATATTAGCACAAGAAAATAATTACAAAAGACGATTTACATTGGAAATGTTACATATTATAAGTTTACCAAATGACAAACGAATTAATTATAAAACCGATACAGACCATTGTGCTCACATTTACAGAAGCCTAGTTCATAAACACCGACGAAAGAAAACTTAGTTTGATAGTGACATTTAAACTCAATAGACGAGCTTTTTACTTTAAAAATGTATGTTATTTATTGTGTTATATATTGTTAAAATCAGTTTGTAATTTGTGTTTTTTGTAAAACAGATCCCTGAAGAAGATTTCCGGAGGAAATCGAAATATTGGATGAATAAAAAAGGAAAAATTCAAAAATAAAACATAGTTTTTTAATGACCTTAAGCCAAGCAATTAACCAAATAAGTAAAATAAATATAACAGGTCAACAATATACAACAACAACAATATTTTTAATAAATAAATTTAGTGTCTTACAATCGCTCAAACGGAAAGGACTTTGCGTCTTTTAATTATTGAACCCTGTTTACATGGGGCTATACGAAGACGTGGACCTACATGACCCATTTTCAATACCAAAAGTCCTGCAGACATAAGACACATTTGAGTAAAATTTTATCATCCTACTTTATTTCGTTCGGAAGCTAGAGTAATTTCCACAGACGGACGGATATCGCTAAATCGACATAGAATTTTATGCCGATCAAGAATATATATCCTTTGTGGGGTCTAAAATTTATATTTCGAGGTGTTACACACGGAATTTCAAACTTAATATACCCTCCATACTATGGTGGAGAGTAAAAAAATCAGCGAAAATCCTATTAAAGTATCCGCTATGTTAAACACCATCTATTGAATCAATGCACCTATGAGCTTATGAGAAGAAAAGTTCGAAAGTAAGTTTGATATATGAAGATCGTTTCGGAAATGTGTACTATATGTGCGAACTGTACTAAATGGTACTAAATTTGGACGGATGAACTCGGAATTTTGAAAAGTTGTATTGGGGCCCCTGTTGGTGGTAGGTCTGTGAAAAAGATGTGGTTCTGAAAATGTAAACTTAGTACTAAATAGTACTATATTTGGTACAAATTGGTATTGGGCAAACAGATAGCGCTTGAAATCTGAATTTTGGAATTAGGGATGTTGTTCATTTATAGCCTGGACATATGTGAACTATAATTGTTCAAAAGTATATTGAGTATTGGAAGAAAGGATAGAGATAAAATTCTGAAATTTAATATTCAGATTATTGATGCAATCTTTGTTTAAGACTTATCGATGGTTTGAAAATGCGTCCTATATTTGTACAAAGAGTATCAAATAGTACTAAACTTGATATTGAGTGAAGGAATATAGGTTAAATTCTGAAATAGTTGGTATATAGTTTTAAAAGAAGGAGGTGGATTTGCAATTTGCGTACTATGATTGTTCGAAAAGTTCTAAATGGTACTAAATTTGCCGTTGAGCGAATAGATAGAGCTTGAATCGTTAAATTGAATATTGAGGTCCCTTTCAATAAACACATATAGGTTGAGAGTATACATCTGTCGTAAGAACGATGGCGCCCAACACTTTTATTTATATATATACAGGGTGAGATGAAAAAACTGCAACCAACTTCAGACTACTATCATTTCTAAGCCACTCGTCCGACAGCTGTTAAAATTATTCCAGTGACAGCTCATTACATTGTTTACAAGCGTACAAAAGCATTTTGGTGAGAATTCTCCAAAAAAAAGTTATTCTTCATGGAATTCAAGCGTGATAGTGTGATTTCTTTATATTTGGCTGGAAAACCATAATTGACTATCGTCAGAGCACTCCAGCATTTAAATGTGAATTAATATTTTGTGTCTCGTACCATCGCTCGTTACCGTGATACTGGAAGCGTAGAAATGGTTCGAAAAGCAAAGAAGCGACCAGATCGAAACCCGCGTCGCAGTAGTCGAAAAATGGCTCGTGAGCTGAACATATCGCAATATTCCATTTCGCAAATATTGAAAAATGAGCTCGGGGTAAAGCCATTGAAATTCCAAAAAGTACAAGAACTTACAACGCAACAGAATGAAAATAGACTCAACAGAGCTGAAGAGTTGCTTCGCTTGGACGAAAGTGGTGGTCTGCTGAATTTGGTTTTCTCCGATGAGAAAACATTCGTTGTCCAGCAGACTGTAAACAAAATAAAAATGATCGTATTTACTTGCCAAAGAGGTCAGCTGAAAATGAACACCTTCGGTTGGCCACCAGATTTCCATAACAGCCGATGGTCGCTCTCCGCTCGTATAATTCGACCGTGGCATAAAAATAAATGACAAATATTATCGCGAAAATATTCTGGAGGGTGTATTAATGCCTTTAGCACGCAATCATTTTGACCGCAGACCTTGGACATTCCGACAGAACTCAGCACCATCGCACTCAGCACGCGCCACCCAAGAATGGTTATAAAATGAGGTTCCTTGCTTCAATTCCAGCGCACAATGGCCACCAAAATCCCCGGATACCAATCCATTTGACTATTGTGTCTGGAGTATTTTGGAAAGCAAGGTTGGCACTAAAAAATACCAAAATGTCGATTACCTTAAGCAAGCGCTTCGCCGGGAATGAGCCAAAATACCGCAGAGCAACATTTGGGGAGAGTGTGACGGTTTCATTGGCCGTTTGAAGTTTATAATTCGTGCCAAAGGTGACCGATTAAATCAAATCTAAACATATTCTAAAATTTGATGCTATTTCAGACATTTTTTGCTTTCATTCAATAAAACTTAAAAAAAAAGAAAATTAAAAATTATGGCGTTTGACTTTGTTGCAGTTTTTTTTATCCCACCCTGTATATATTCCTGATCACCACAAAATTATATGCCGATTTAGCGATGTCCGTCCGTTTGTGGAAATCACTCCAGCTTCCGAACGAATTGAAGTAGTTTAATAGCATTTTACTTTAAAAGGGCTATATATGTCCACGTTTTGGTATAGCCCCCACATAAATGTACATCCCTATTTTTGGTATTTGGAAATTTTAAATTTCGTATTAGAAGTTCATAATGGGTACAACAGTCTGTGACAAAAAAATTGTCTTTACAGGTCCACGCCTTCGTATAGCCCCCATATATCGGTACCTCTCTATATTCGTTATTGTGATGATTTTATTAGCATTGTTCACCGGAATTGTTTCAAACTTCGTATTTGAAGTTTCTAATGGTTACTACAGTCGATGACAGAAAATTGTCTATGCAGGTCCAGATCTTAGTATAGCCCCTATAAAAATGGGGTCTCCCTATATTTGATATTTTATGATTTTAGCGAAAACATTCACCACAGTTGTTTGAAATTTCGTATTTGCAGTTTATAACGAGTACTACAACCTGTAACAGAAAATTACATATGCAGGTCCATGTCTTCGTATACAATTTTAACATAACTTTTATAGGATTCTTTATCCATTATAGGATTCTCCACCATAGTATGGAGGGTATATTAAGTTTGTCATTCCGTTTGTAACACCTCGAAATATACATTTAGACCCCACAAAGTATAAATATTCTTGATCAGCATAAAATTCTATGTCTATTTAGCGATGTCCGTCCGTCTATCCGTCTGTCCGTCTGTGGAAATCAATCTAGCTTCCGAACGAATTAAAGTAGATTGATAAAATTTTGCACAAATGTATGTTATGTCTGCAGGACTTTTGGTATTGAAATTGGGCCATGTAGGTCCACGTTTTGGTGTAGCCCCCATATAACTGTACCTCCCGATATTCGGTATTTTGATGATTTTAGCGACATTTTTCACCGGAATCAAATTTGGTATTTGAAGTTCGTAATGGATACTACAGCCTAAGACAGAAAATTGTCTGTGCAGGTTCACCTCTTCGTAAAGCCCCCATATATCGGTACCTCCCGATATTCGGTATTTTGATGATTTTAGCGAATTTATTCACCGGAATAGTTTCAAATTTGGTATTTAAAGGTCGTAATGGATGCTACAGCCTAAGACAGAAAATTGTCTGTGCAGGTTCACCTCTTCGTAAGGCCCCCATATAACGGAACCTCACGATATTCGATATTTTAATGATTTTAGGGACATTTTTCACCAGAATTGTTTCAAAAAAGAAAATTGTCTGTACAGGTCCACGTATTCGTATAGCCCCCATATAACGGTACCTCCTGATATTCGGTATTTTGATTTTATCGACATTATAACCGATTTTTTTAAGTTTCGCATTTGAATATTGTAATGGCTTATGACAAATTTTACCTACACAGGTTCATGTCCTCGTATAGACCCTATTATAATACTACATTCGGTATTTTTAAGATTTTAACAGAAGTTTTAACATATTTTATTGTTTTTGAGAATTGCCAAATTCGTTCCAAATGGTGGAGGTTATTCAAAGTTCGGCCCGGCCGAACTTACAGCTTTTTATTTACTTGTTTTTTTTTTTTTTTTTTTTTTGAAAATGCGCCCCAGACGAGCTACTGCTTTTTAACTCGTTTCTTTTATAAAAAAAGCCAGCCGAAAAATAGAATTACAATTTCTCACCTTTATCGTCCTAGACTTCCGCTGACAATGTTCTTTTGATTTGATAGCTTGCCATGCTACAAGATTAATCTCCTTTCTGTCACAACCGCAATCTCTGATGTGCCTGAATGAATACTAAATTTATTGTAAAAATCACATGGTGAAGTAATGTCGGACTTTTACAAATCGAACCAGTATTATTTTCGGTTACATATTTTACCACCTTTCACTAAGAATGTCAGTAATTAGTCCTATCGTATCGTGTAAAATTGAAACATGCACAGCAAAGCCCTACGGAAAATTTAAATAATCGATTCGATTTACATCCCAAAAATTAAATTAATTTTTTTTTTCCTTTCAAAAAATTACCCTATTTTGACACACCTGATAAATGTTAATGACTTGGTGTGAAATATGTTGAACAAAACTTCTGCTAAAGCATGGCGAACTTTTTTTCTGGTGGAATAAAAAATGAAACTATTATAGCCTGTTTCAGTTAATAGTTTTATGAATGGCTCAGCATGGCAATGGCAGCATTTGTTTGTTTTTTTTTCGACTTGGATATGATATAACCCCAAAGTTGATTTTAATAAAAACATATTTCAAATTATGTGTTTTTTTTTGTCTCTTGTCAGTATTGTGTAAAATTAGTTAATGTTTTCATAATTTGATGTTTTTGAAAAAAAAAAAAAAAAAAAAACAAACGAAATGATTTATGATACGCTGTTTGGTCGCCTGCCAGCTGACAAAATTCAAAAACTGAAATATTCTGTTGTTTAATACTTGGCCAAAGGCATCGCGGCAGGTGCAAGCTGTCAGATCGATTCACCATAGATACGGTCATTAATGTGCACTTGTTGTTAATTTAAATCTGACTTCGGCATCCAATGCAACAGTTTTGTATTTCACAATGTTTTCATTTTGATTTGATTATCTACTACTGAATATTTTTTTTTAAAGAAGTTATAAAATTCATTCATTGTATTTTGAATTTTTTGTTGTGGTCACATCAACATTTTTCTCACCACAATCATCAAAAATATATTGTTTACAGTAGAAAACGTGTCTCATATCGGGGAATAAGGTGTTGCACAGTGAATATATGCGATTTAACTTTTGAAATAAATTTTGGGTTTCCACTTGTCTTATTCCGACATTTGTTTGGGAGAGATCAATATGTTTATTGGGAGAGTAATATTTTTATTCTCTCCGCCATAAAATGTATAGTTTTCAGGTCAAACATTTGTCTCGTACGTCACAATTTATATATCTACATCTATAAAAGAGGAAAATGTTTGTATGTTTATGGACTCGAAAACCTCTGAACAGATTTCCCTGAAAAATTCCAAGTATACTACAAAATCGCCTGAAAGTAACATAGATTATATAATTCCACTACCTTCCAAAAATTTAGATTTGATATGCACATATCTATTGATCGATTGCAGATACAGTCTCTACATTTGGAATGCATAACGGAATTTAGAACAAAAATAAATTTGCGAAATTATATTGAAATCGGTTCAGATTTCGATATAGCTTCCATATATATTTTCGGCCGATTTCATTTGTTTGATGCATTAAACACGCCGTATAAGCCACATTTCAAAAAGATTTAAAATGTGTGATGGAATTCGTCTAACAAGATTGTTTGCGAAATTATATTGAAATCGGTTCAGATTTGCATATAGTCCCCTTATAGTACATATTCGGCCGATTTCAAGTATTTGATGCGCCAAACACGCCATGTATCTCTAATTTCAATGAAATTAGGAATATGTAACGGAATTTAAAACGAACATACATTTACGAAATTATATTGAAATCTGTTCAGATTTGGATATAGCTCCCACATATATTTTCGACCGATTTCGTTTATTTGATGCACCAAACACGATATGTACTTTCGATTCCAATTAAATTTGGAATGTGTGACGGGATTTGATCAGAAAATAAATTTGTGAAATTTTATCGAAATCGGTTCAGATTTGGATATAGCTCCCATATATATTTTCGGCCGATTTTACATATTTGATGCACCCAACGCGACATGTATGTCCGATTCCAATGAAATTCAGAATGGCGGAATTTGGTTCCAATAATAAATTTGACAAATTAATTAGAAATTGGTTAAGATTTGGATATAGTTCCCATATATTCTCGGCCGATTTCATTTATTTTATGCAAACACGGTAAGTACCTCCAATTTCAATGAAATATGGATGGTGTGACGGAAATTGGTGTAAATAGTAAAGTAAAGTAAATTTTGTCAAATTATGTTGAAATCGGTTCAGATTGGAATATGATTTTATGTCCTCGCAATGGTATTAGGCTAACAGTAAAAAACTACCCAACGATTAAATTGAGGATTCGATTATGTTGCTACCTCGAATTTACTAATTTCAATGGAAATGCCACTCATCTTCAAAAGATTACAGTTTCCTGCACGCTTTGCATTTGCTATGAAATTAATATATCCGAAGGAAAACCCCTTCGTGTATGCGGTCTAAATGTGGCATGTTCCTGCTTTTCTCAGCTGTGCCTGGTCCTGGTCAGCTGTGCCTGGCATGTTCACGCGATGCAAGAACGAATACAAAAAATGATTTTTTTTAAATTCTTGAATTTGATTTTTTTTTAAACCATAAAATATTCATAAATTTTTAAATGCATATTTTTATTTAGCGCACCAGGTTCAGGTAGTTTTATATATATTTATCACTTTTTCGGAAGTTTACCGAGCAGGATATTAGTAAAACCATTGCACAATGGAGCCACATCCAATTTTTCTTCCAAAACTATTTCAAAGTCTCCAAATGTAAATTCTAACATGTAAAAAAGCTGTAAGTTTGGAACTGCATAGGCAACTTTTGTCATAAGCTATTACAATATTCAATGGCGAAACTTGAAAATATGGGTGAATAATGTAGCTAAAATCATCAAAATACCGAATATAGGGAGGTGCCGAAACATGGGGGCTATACGAAGACCTAGACCTGCATAGACAATTTTCTGTCATAGGCTGTAGTATCCAATACGAACTTTAATTACCAAATTTGAAACAATTCCGGTAAATAATGTCGCTAAAATCATCAAAATACCGAATATAGCGAGGTAGCAAAACATGGGGCTATACGAAGACCTGGACCAACATAGACAATTATCTTTCATAGGCTGTAATATCCATTACGAACTTCAAATACCAAATTTGACACAATTCGGGTGAATAATGTCGCTAAAATCATCAAATTATCGAATATGGGGAGGTGCCAAAACATGGGGTCTATACGAAGACCTGGACCTGTATAGACAATTTTCTGTCATAGGCTGTAGTATCCATTACGAAATTCAACTACCATATTTGAAACCTTTTCGGTGAATAATGTCGCTTAAATTACCAAAATACCGAAAATAGGGAGGTACCATTATTGGGGGGCTATACCAAAACGTGGACCTGCATGGCCCATTTTCAATATCAAAAGTCTTGCAGTCATATATTCATTTCAGTAAAATGTAATCAACCTACTTCATCTCGTTCGGAAGGTGGAGTGATTTCCACAGATAGGCAGACGGATAGACGGAGGGGCATCGCTAAATCGACATAGAATTTTATGCTGATCAAGAGTATATACATATATAATTGGTGGAGTCTAAAGTGTATATTTCGATGTGTTACAAACGGAATGACAAACTTACTATGGTGGAGGGTATTTATTATTTTATTATTATTTATTTATTGAGACTTCATTCATTTCATTAAAGACAGTAATATTTAGTACGCATTTCTATAACAATCTACATCTCTCCATTCGAGATACCAAAAGTGATCAAAAGCACTATTTAATAATTTTCTATTAATTATAGTACGCATTTTCAAAACTGCCACCAGATACCAACAGAGACCTCAACATCAAATTTCGCGATTCCAGCTCTATACATTCACTCCCTACCACATTTTGTAACATTTAGTACTTTTCTCAACATTTTAGTACTCATTTCCAAAACCATTCCATATCTGAATCCGAAACACCAACAGTTATCACAAAATAAAATTTTACGGCTTCAGCTCTATTCCTTAATGTAGTACTATTTAAAATTTTTGTACAATTACAATACACATTTCCAAAACCACCTCCATATCTCATATTCCAGATAAAAACAGTGACTTCAATATCAAATTTCGGAATTCCAGCTCAACCTCATCACCCAATATCCAAATTTAGTACCATTTTATACTTTTCGAACAATTATAGTACACATTTCCAAACCACCACCAAATCAAAAAATCGCAGATACCATTAGTAATGTAAATATTAAATTTCAGAATTATATCTCCATTCCTTTGCCTAATATCGAATATGTGTGCTTTTCGTACAATTATATAACACATTTCCGAAACCACCTCCATTTGTCCAGGCTACACACGAACAGAAACCCTAATACTAAATTTCATATTCCAGGCACTATCTGTTCACCCAATACCAAATTTAATACTATTTGATAGTTTTCGCAAAAATTTAGGCCGCATTACCAAACGACCGCTAAATCTCAAACACCGATTCCAGCAATAATCTCCCTTCCCTCCAATACAAAATATTTTCAAATCCAAGTCCATATGTCCAGACAACATTTGAACAGCGACCCTAATATAAAATTTGAAGCGCTATCTGTTCTCCCACTACAAAATTGTACCAATTATAGTGATATTTAGTACTTCTCGTGCACTTGTAGTACACATTTTTAAAACCACCTCTTTATCAAAAACTTACCGCCGAAAGGGACCCCAATATATAATTTCAAAATTCCAGCTTCATTTCGCACTCTTAGTACACATTTCCAAAACCACCCTCATATACCAAACATTCTCATACCGTTCACATAATACCAAATGGTATAATTTTACAAGTTTAGTACCATTTTAGAACTTTTCGTAACCTTATAGTTCGAATTTCGAAAAACCTTCAGGCCAACCTGTCAGAGGGTCACTCAATTAGTGACCCTCTTTCCAAATTCCAGAATTCTAGCTCATTCCGTTTGTACAATACAAAGTATTGAATTTTAAGTACATTTTAGTACTTTTCGTACCAATTAAATACGAATTTTCAAAAAACCCAGCCTTATCACAAACCTACGCCTACGCATGAGGATCAAGGTGTGGGTACATAAGCAGCTTGGCATCATGGACGGGCGACAGGATTCGTGTTCCAGCACCAACATTTCATGTAACATTTCAATATTTTCTAGCACTTTATCCACTGTGCATTATTGGTTTTACGCTCAGCCATTCAAAACTCGTTATAATTAATTCCTCTTTTGTTTGTAAGCACAATATTATTATTATTATTATTTTTTGTTATGTTTTCTATTGGCCGCTTCGTCGTCGTCGTCTTCTTGTTGTTCATAATTTAAAAAATATTGCATACTTATTTTTCCAGTCTTCAAAATTAAAGCTTGCGGTAGGTTATGTTGTGCCAAAGAAACAAAAAAATGAGAGAGCGCGTGTGACCATAACCACAGATGTTGTTGTCCCATTTATTATTGACCCGAATTATGGAAAAGGGGAATCGGAATTTGGTGTAAAGTGAATAAGTACAAATACATATGTATGCAAACTATTTATATAAAAAACACACATTTTAATTATTAACCCGCACGTGTAGCACTATTTTATTGTCGAAAAATCAATTTTTTTCAATCTGACACATGCATATGTAAAGGCAGAGTTATGAACATTACACATGACCATGAAGTGTCGAAAAGGCCTACCTAATACAAGACCTACCAAAAATACTCAACTTCCCCGATTATGGTAAAAATTCGCAAAGTCCATATATTGAAGCCGGATAAATAAAAGCAGGGAATTAAAAAAAATAATATTCTTCCATGTGTAGCTTTTTCCAGTTCCAAAATTCTAACTTTAATATTTGCCCTAGACCCATCTGCTAAATGGTATTATTGATCTTCCCATCTCACCCAGCTGTGGTGTGTCCGACTAGCTATGCGTGTCCAATCATAGGTGTCCAACCATTCGTTTTTTTATGTCAGTTTGTAATCACAGTTATAGATCGAACCTCACGAAATTTTGCATGGAACTAGAGAAGGGCCAGAATAGAAACTTGTTGTTTTTTAATATATTCGCCAAATATTAGAGGGATATAACTGGGCCAAAAAACTGAATTTGTCTTGACCATCGTCGCGGGTTTAAGTTAAGGACAGGGCAGATGGCAATGATTTTGGACGGTCGGTCTAAAATTATGTTTTGCATAAAATTATACAAAATACGACTTTAATCCTAAAATGTATTCGTATATTAATAAATTCCTGGAGTTTAGGCAAGATTTACAATATTGATGTATTCTAAGGTACATAGAACAATTCTATGGTAAATCATTTCGTAGAATATTCCGACTTGTTACGATCCCGCCTAAGAAAGTTTTCATTCATTTTTTGTTACAAGGACTAACAAGAATTCTCGAAAAGTATGCGAACTGAAGAAAATATCGCAGCTGTGTTGGTCACTGTTAATTATCAATTATCGACTCGATATTTGCCCCACCACTTGCTCCGCCACCGATGATCGTCTTAAAAAAAAAACAGAGTTTGTGCCAAAATTGTTAATTTTATGTATTTTTTGAAGAACACTACTGTCTTTGAGTGTCCACATGACAGCAGCATCGGCACTATCGCCATAAGAATGGTCGTGATTTATGTCCATGTATTTTTGTGAACAAAATACAGGTCGGATTTATTATCCGATTGAGATGAATTTTTCCAAACAATATTTGTTTCGCTCAAGGATGAACCCTATTGCAATTGGTGAAAATCGGTTTAAATGTAGATATAGCTTCTATTTATATCTTCAACCGAATTCGGGTTAATTGTGCACCAAATGGCCAATAACCTGACCAAATGAATGACCAAACGACCTGAATTCTGGCATCTGTCTAGAAGCAAGTACATAAAATTTGCTGAAAATCGGTTTAGATATAGATATAGCTCCCATATATATTTATCCGATATGGTGTTTAAGACCCTCACATTCGTAATATCCATTCGACAACAATGATATTTGGTACCAAATATCTTATAGAGCTCGGAAATACCTCTCTAAAATTTTATAAAGATCGGTTCAGATTTGGATATAGCTTCCATATATATCTACAACCGATTTCAGGTTAATAGTGCACCAAATGGTCAATATCTTCCCAAATTTTGGTACATTTGACCGAATTCAGTCTAGAAGCAGGTACATCAAGTTTGGAAAAAATCGGTTCAGATATAGCTATAGCTCCCACATACAGGTTCCATCCGTTTTGATTTTTAAGTCCCTCAAATTCGTAATATCCATCCGACAGAAATAATATTTGATATCTACCAAATTTTATCGAGATCTGCTAACATTTCGATATAGCCCCTAAATATCCTTAATCCGATTTTAGGTTTATTGTGCAAATAAGGCCTAATATCAGCCCAAATGGAGTGAATTCCGGGACGTACGTTTCTATTTTGTGGAGCTCGGCTCCGATATATATTTCCTAAATATAATCCTTCTCGAAGTGATATCATGCAGTCTATAGAAATGTTATTTGGTGTAAAAGATAAAAAAGTCTCCGTCAAATTTACTGAAACGCGATTAAAAATTGGATATGACTCCCATATATTTGTTCTCTCTGAAACCATACTATACCTGCTCTAAAGCTAAATGTCAATAGATGGTATGATCTACTTCAAATAAATTATTTTGTTACGGTAGCTATACTAAATATGCCTTGTGGTGTAGGGTATCATATAGTCAGACCACCCGACTTTTGACTTGTCCTTGCTGTTTTTTTTTAAATTATTTTTATACCCTCCACCATAGTATGGAGGGTATATTAACTTTGTCATTCCGTTTGTAACTCCTCGAAATATTCATGTCCGACCCAACAGAGTATATATATTCTTGATCAGCGTAAAGTTCTAAGTCAATTTAGCCATTTCCGTCTGCCTGTCCGTCTGTCTGTTGTAATTACGCTATCTCTCAAACGAATTGAGATAGACGACTAAAATTTTGCACGCATGTTTATTTTTCCAGTAGACATGTAGGTCCCATGTAGGTCCACGTTTTCGTATAGCCCCCATATAACGGTACCTCCCGATATTCGGTATTTTCATAATTTGATCGACAGTATTCACCGGAATTGTTTCAAATTTGGTATTTGAAGTTTGAAATGGATACTACAGCCTAAGACAGAAAATTATCTGTGCAGGTCCAGGTGTTCGTATATCCCCCATATAATGGTACCTCCCTATATTCGGTATTTTGATGATTTTATGGACAATTTTAGCCGGAATTGTTTCAAATTTGATATTTGAAGTTCGTAATGGCTACTACAGTCTATAATAGCATCATTATTCACCGTAGTTGTTTCAAATTACGTATTTAGAGTTCGTAATGGGAACTACAGTCTGTGACAGAAAATTGTCTATGCAGGTCCACGTGTTTGTATTACCCCCACATAACTGTACCCCCCGATATTCGGTATTTTGATGATTTTATGATTTGATTTTTCAAATTTGATATTTGAAGTTCGTAATGGATACTACAGCCTAAGACGGAAAATTGTCAGTGCAGGATACTACAGCCTAAGGCAGAAAATTGTCTGTGCAGGTCCACGTCTTCGTATAGCCCCCATATAACGGTACCTCCCAATATTCGGTATTTTGATGATTTTATCGTCATTATTCACCGTAGTTGTTTCAAATTATGTATTTAGAGTTCGTAATGGGAACTGCAGTCTGTGACAGAAAATTGTCTATGCAGGTCCTGGTGTTCGTATAGGCCCCATATATCAGTACATCCCCATATTCGGTTTTTGACGATTTTAGGTACAATACTCACCGTATTTGAAGTTCGTAATGGATGCTACAGCCTGTATTTCATGTTTCGAATTTGAATATGGTAATGGCTTATGACAAACAAAGCCTTTGTAGGTCCACGTCGTATAGACCAGGTATTTTTAAGATTTTAATAGAATTTTTAACGGATTTTATTTTTTGAAAATTTTCAATTTATTTCCAAATGGTGGAGGTTATTCAAAGTTCGCCCCGGCCGAAATTACTGCTTTTTAACTTGTTAAATGGCAATTCTTGTTTTTTTTTTCAAAGTCAACAAAGAAGTCGAAGTCGTAAATAAAATTGGTTAAAGTCTGAAAAAAATGGCTCGACGCTGCAGGTCTGGGTCACTTGCCCAACATACCATATATACCGTTCTGGTGTAGTTTAAAACCTCTGCACAACGTTATTGGTAATTAAAGTGCATGTTCTATAGGTAATAAAATAAATAAATCATATCAGCATATCCATCTCTGCATGTTCTGCAATTTACCTTGTCAAAGTTCACAGCATAGAAAACCGGTTCCCATCTCTGTATATTTTTGTATATAAATACAATGTATTTATAAATAAACATTTTGACAATGAGAATTGTAAACATAATTCTGCCACGAATATGTTTATGAATAAAAATATATTTTTTAACAAAAACTCTTGTTTTCTTTCTTCCGAACTTCCTACGTCAAGCATTGCCAACATACTGAGTTATAAACTACATATATTGGAATGTGTAACAAATTTAAAAATCTCTACTCTCCAGCTGTGCATAGAGAATAATGACCGGAAATACATTCGCTTAGACTGAAATTACATTCATATGTTTGAAAAGGCCCACCAAACTTATAGTAATTTAAAAAAAATAACGTTACAAAAAAATGTCATTTTGTTTACAACATCATAGTGTCACATTTTTATGCTAATATCCCCTCACTGAGGGAGAGAATTAGTGAGAAAGAGTGAGAGAGAGAAAAACAAAACAAAATTAGGATAGGTATGAACTTTGTGTGTGACCTTGACAGAAATATCATCATCAGAAATAAATGCATTGTGCAAGCCTTCATATTACAGAGCGATGAACTGGGAACCCTAACGCATTTCAAAGAAACTATTAAAATTATTTGTAAATTATTTATGAAAATTAGTTAATTTTTATTTAATAGGCGACGAACAACGCAACCCAAAGCCAGAGAACCTTATACCAGTCGGCCAATTCAATTCATTATGAATGGAAAGAAATGAAGCAAAGCAAGCATGCGTGTGTGTGTGTGCGTGCGTGTTTGAGTTGTAGAAAGACAGTGGCTAAGCGATACCACTTGTAATGACACACGTTTTGGCCCAGCTCACAAACATGTTGACCAAGGTTAGTGAATCAAACACTTTTTTGTGGTACAAACAGAGGCTGTGAATGAGTGTGTGTGTGTGCGACCTATCATTAATGTGTGTTGAGAGGGGGGGCATCGATTAATGATGATCTGCATCTTGTTACCATGGATGCGAATAATGTGTTTAGATGCCGATGCTGTTGTTAAAATCTGACCACAATTTGTCTGGCGGAATTTCGTTGTAAGTCATCTGGTGGCTGGTGTTGGTGGCGGCAAATTCGTCTTGAGTTGTGGCTTTTGTTTGGATTGTTTTTGTTGCTGCTGTTTATGTTGGGGCTGACAAGTTTGCTTAAAATATGCAAAAATTTTGAAAACTATTTTTGAACAGCATCAAAAGCCGGTCGCTCCATCCATTCCGCTCCGTCCATCGGCAATTGAGCATTTGTTTGTGTGTGTGTCTGTGTGTAAAAACAAAACTTGAAAAGAAATTTTGAAATACTTATTATAAGTTTGGATGAACCTGAAACCTCTTGCTCTGGATTGGCTGAAACCCTGCTGCGTTCCGTTTGCCCGCTCGATGAAGAAATAAACGCATATCCAAAACATTAATACGTTTTTAAGTAAATGATTGTTCCCAGCAATCTTTTGGCCTACTCGCAGAGATCCAAAGGGAGAGCGAAAAAAAGAGAATTGCTTTGCCAAAGATCGAAGCCAAAAAAAAACTGGAGGGTCCCATATAAATGTAGAGAAATATTAGAAAGTCAAATCATTCCATAGTTTACAGTTTACAAGTTCAGTCAGTTTTTTACACGAATCCCCAAACACCCCAAGCGGAAACTGAACTGAGATGAAGGTAAGATGGACACTTTGGCTGACATATTGGAGGATACACAGGTCTAACTGGATACTCTTTTGCAGATATTAGTTTGTTTAATGGCCGCAGTTTGCATCTGTGATGCGACTTTTTTGAAGCTGTTTGGCGGCAGTAGTGCCGGAGCCAGTAGCGGTGGTAGCAGTTTCAATGCAGTGGCCACACCTTCGGTAGGTGGTCATGGAGGATCATCATCGGCTCATGGCCATGGTGGCAGTTATGGCGGTGGTCATGGTGCCAGTTATGGTGGTGGTCATGGTTCCAGTTATGGCGGTGGTCATGCTTACAGTTACGGCGGTGGTCATGGTTCCAGTTACAGCAGTTACGGCGCTTCACATGGTTCCTCCTATGCCCATGACTATGGTTATTCACATGGCTCGGGACATGCTGCGGCTGGTGGTGCTGGTGGCGATGCCAAGATTTTCAAAGTCATTATTGAGCATGGCGGTCATGATCAAGGCCATGGTCATGATCACGGACATGGTCATGCAGCTGAGACCATTGCAATCGCCCACGATCATTCTTATGGCGCTGGCGCTGCCGATGCTGCTGTTATAGGTCAGGCCTATAGCTATGGTGGCGCCCAATTTGCTGACCATGGTCACGGTCATGGTGATGGTGGCCAAGCTCAGATCTTCAAAGTTATTACTGAAGATGGTGGACATGGTTACTCCGGCGGTGGTGGTGGTGCTGCCTATGATCAAGGTCACTCATATGCCTCTGGCTATTCTCATGGCAGTGGCAGCAATGCCGGTGCATACAATGCTCAATTGAAGCAAATTCTGCCACAAATTCTACAATTGGTTTTGCAAGACGATCATGGATTTGGCGGTGGTTTTGGTGGCGGAGCAGGAGGTGGGGCTGGTGGTGTTGCTGATATCAATGGCCAGCTAATTGCTCATTTTGGTGAAAAAGGCAGCGCTGTGGTTACACGCAGCAAGGGAGGACAAAACAGTTATTTCAGCGGCGGACATGTCGTACAAAAAGGCGAACTTAAAATAACTCGCGTTGAACAGGGTCCCAGTCAAGGTTCCGGTTCCGGCAAAGCTGGTCTCCTACAGAGTCTTTTGGGCCAGGGTGGTGCCCAACAGTCATCTCCCCATGGTCCACCATCACATGGTCCCCCACCACATGGTCCTCCATCACATGGTCCTCCACCACATGGTCCCCCATCCCATGGACCCCCATCCCATGGTTGGTAAACCATTTAGTCAAAGTCATTTAGTGTCGCATTACAACCATTTTTATGTGTAAGTCTAGGTCATTTTTAAATTATATCTTCATTATTAGGAATAAAAGTATTTTTTTATTTATTTATAATTTAATTAAATAAATAATAGAAATGTATTCAAATTAATTAAAATTCGAAAAGTACTCTTTTTAATGTTTTAAATTTAGCTTTTTTTGTTAGTAAGTTGTTGTTATGACATTATGATTGCTCAAGTCTGGAGTATTCTCCCTCTTGACTTAACTTCATATTACTCTTTATTACAGAGAGCAATATTTTTCAAAAGCGAAACTGACAGCTTTGCAATATTTGCTGATATGTCACTTGGCTTTATCAGCTTTGATATGACGACTTGGGTGGAAAATGAATGAGAATCACACTCACTCCTTGCCTTTTCCGGAAAGAGAAGTGAGTTTTTAAAAGAGAATGCTTTTGAAGACATTTAATCCTTGTTTATACCATCCGACATACAGGGTGAGATAAAAAAACTGCCATAAAGTCAAACGCCATAATTTTTCAATTTTTATTAAATTTTATTGAATGAAAGGAAAAAAAGTCGGAAATAGCATCAAATTTTAGAATAAGTATAGATTTGTTCGAATTTGTCACCTTTAGCACCAATTATGGCCTTCAAACGGCCAATGAAACCGTCACACGCTGCCTGAATGTTGCTCTGCGGTATTTTGGCCAATTACCGGCGAAGCGCTTGCTTGAGGTGATCGACACTTTGGTATTTTTTAGTGCCTATCTTGCTTTCCAAAATACCCCAAACACAATAGTCCAACGGATTGGTATCCGGAGATTTTTGTGGCCATTGTGCGCTGGAAATAAGGCGAGGAACCTCACTTTTTAACCATTCTTGGGTGGCGCGTGCTGAGTACGATGGTGCTGAGTCTTGTTGGAATGTCCAAGGTCTGCGTCCAAAATATTTAATATTAATAATAATATTTAAATATTTAAATCACCCTCCAGAATATTTTCGCGATAATATTCGGCATTTATTCTGATGCCACGGTCGATTAATATGAGCGGAGAGCGACCATCGGCTGTTATGGCGGCTCACACCATCACATTGGCCGGCGCTTGAGTTCTGGTGGCTAATCGAAGGTGCACATTTTCAGCTGACCTCTTTGGAAAGTAAACACGATCATTTTGCTTGTTTTGCATTTTGCAAACTGATGGACAACGAATGTTTTCTCATCGGAGAAAACCAAATTCGGCAGTTCACCACATTCGGCCTTCCTTTTGTTGCGGTGTAAGTTCTTGCACTTTTTGGAATTTCAATGGCTTTACCTCGAGCTCCTTTTTCAATATTTCCCGAATGGAATATTGCGATATGTTCAGCTCACGAGCAATTTAGCATATAAATTGTCTGAAAATCCACAAAAGAAGTTCCTTCTGCGTACTTTACCCCCTGGAAGAGTATTGTCCACAATATCGTATGTCCCTCATATAACGGTACCTCCCTATATTCGGTATTTCGATGATTTTAACTAAATTTTTCAATGGAGTTTGTCAGAAAATTCTTTCTAGAAGTTCTTTCTAAGCACTTTACCCCCTAGAAGGGAAATGCCTATATAGGTCCAGGTTCCAAATGGTGAAGGTATTCATAGTTCGGCCCGACCGAACTTACTGCTTTTTTAGATGTTTTCATTAATACTCATTTTTCTTGTCCGTATATTTTTCGCCGATTTAGGGTCTATATAAGCACTACTTTTCAAGTTTTTTTATAATTGCAAAACCTTGTAGACCTACATTGGGTTTCAATTTAAAAAATTCAAAATCTCTAAAACTTGTTGGAAGCTTGTTTGAGAGTAGTTAATATATCAACAAAGATTCTGACTGTTTCATATTACATCTGAGTTGGTTCAAAATTGAGGCCGTACCCTTCGCAGTGGCGAATATAATTTAATGTTTGAAGATGGTCCGGTCTCTAACACCTATATAACAGATCTTGCGTTGATGGGAATATTGCGATGTGCCAAGTCTGAGTGTTATTGTGTTAATTTCCCGTTTTATGAGCTCCATGGATGTTCAAAATGTTGACCCTTTGTGGGGGAGGTACAAGAAGGAGTTGACCGATATATTCCATCTTCACAGCAGAAGATGGGTTGATAAACGTATTGTAATGTATGTAATTTAAAGACAATCGGATTCTTACATCACATTTTATATGAGTAATAATTATTCAAAATGTTGACCCTTTGTAGAGCAGGTACTTGATAGAGTGAACCGATATTGTCCATTTTCCTACTTGACCTAGAACTGATTCAAATATTTGGATTTGCAAAGATGTAGCAAAATATTTTTTGTGGACCGGGAGAAGTGGACCGATATACCATCTCCGAAATCTGATAAAAATATTACGATGTACCAAGTTTGGACCAAATCGGATACTCCCTTCGAGAGTTATCGTGCGCACCAGCCAGACAGACAGACGGACGGACGTCGTTAGATCGACTCCAAATGTCCTGAAACGGATTTGGTCCAAATTGACCTAGGGTGTAAAACCGTTATTTAGATGAGGCACGTATTGGTCGTATCAAATGATATATACCCCCTCTAGCCATATGGCTTAGGGTATAATTATACACTTTTTAGAAATAAGCAGGAAAAACAAGGGAAAGAGCCTCCAATCCTCATCAGCTCTTTCCGAAACCTAGGTATTCCCTGCCTTACCCCCTGGTAAACATTACCATCGTTCTCCACTAATAAACGAACGTTGTTTTTATAAAAACAACATTAAAGGGATAAAACCTGACCATTTTGCAACAACAAAATAAGCAGTTTAGAAACATTTCTTCTTCACTTTTAATTTAATAAACAAATTCCAAAATTGTTCTTTTAGTGAAAATTAATTATTTTGTTTTTATTTTTGGACAGATTGCTATGACACTATGGCATTACTTACGAAAACAAATTTCCTTATTGTTGTTGTCGAACTATATTTGTTGTTCTTTTGCTTTTGCCTACTAATTATACCATGGTTAGAGGGTATAAACATTAATTAATTTCTTAATCTATTGGACGCATATGAAATATTTTATGCATTAAATAAAATGCCTAAATGTGCAGCATACTTTTAGGCGAACATTTAAATTTTTCCTTTTGGAATAGTAAGAAAAAGTATTCTTTTTAGTAAGATAACAATTTTAAATTATTGAGAACAACAAAAAACTTTAATTGGAATAATGATACAAGGATTAATACAATTTATAATAATAATGCATATGAAATAATGCATAAAAAAATCATATTATCCAATTAGTTTCTTAAGATAACACAATTTATTTAATAGTTAAAATTGTCTGTTTTTTTTTTTGAATTATTTTAATTCTGGATATTGTTAGCTAAAATTAAAGCGGAGAAAAGTGCACATTTCTATAAAGTATGCACTAAATTACAACAAAGATAAAAACTACAAGAATATTTTACACAAAATATTTTACACAATTCACATATTTTTATTTTTGCAGAAATTTGCCGAAAACGGCACTTATCGTTAGGTTATTTTATAATTTGGATGAGTTTTCCAAAAATGTAGAAACTATGGAGTTATATGTAAGTTCTTTTTTTTTGTAAAGTTTAATTTTTGCCGTGGTCTAGAGAAGAGGATGGATTGAGAACCATAAACCCGAGACCGAAATATCCAAATTTTTCATCTTTAAGTGACGTTGCCGGGTTGACTGGCGTTTTGAGAGGCTATGTCACTCATTGGCATTTCGGTTGACACTCACTCATTGGCATTTCGGTTGAAAATACCGGTCTTAAAGATCAAAACATGGGTTTATAAAAGAAGCTGAAATATGTCCCAATAAAACGAAGGAAACAAGAAGAAAAAACAAGTAAAAAAGTAGATAAGTTCGGCCGAACTTTTTTCTACTCTCCACCATTTGGAAGAAGCTTGAAAAATTAAAAAAAAAAATAAGTCGAAAAATACCGCTCAAATGAAAACCGTTATATGGGGGGCTATACGAAGACGTGGGCCTGCATAAGTGCAGGCTGTGCTAACGGTTTGAACTATATGTACGAAATTTGAAACAATTCCGGTGAATAATGTCGCAAAAATCATGAAAATACCGAAAATCGGGGGTACTGTTATATGGGCCCTATACTAAAACGTGGACCTATTTAGACTATTCTCTTCTAGTGGGTAAAGTACTCAAAAGGAACCCCTTGAGTCGATTTTCCATTTAAAAAATTTGGCTGAAATCATCAAAATACCGAATCTCGGGGGTACCGTTATATGGGAGGTACGATATCGTTTACCCATATATACAATTCTCATCTAGGGAATAAAGTACTCACAAGGAACTCCTTGTGAGGATCTTCAGACAATTCGGTTGAAAAATGTGGATAAAATCATCAAAATACCGAATATCGGGAGGAACCGTTATACGGAGGATATATGATATCGTGGACATACAGACACTTCTCTTCCAGGGGGTTATGTACTCACAAGGAACTCCTTTTGTGGATTTTAAGACAATTTCATTGACAAATTTTGGCTAAAATCTTCAAAATACCATTCGTTTAGTATTTGACCTACAAAATCAGATACGGATTATATATTTCTTTGGTATTGTTGTCATAGAAAATAAATTGTCAATTGAAGGTTTAAGTCAGTGCAGACTACTTTTAGAATTTTCTCGAATAGAACAGTGTGGCTTGTTTGTTCGGGATACCGTAGTATTTTGTTGTTGCAAAATGGCAGGCTTTATCCCTTTATTGTTGTTTTTATAAAAACAACGTTTGTTTATTAGTGGAGAACGATGATAATGTTTACCAGGGGGTAACGTAAATATATGTTTCGAATTCTATCGGAATGATCAAATTAAGCTATCAACCGTTCGTTTTTATACTTTCCACCATAGTATGGAGGGTATATTAAGTTTGTCATTCCGTTTGTAACACCTTGAAATATACATTTTAGACCCCACAAAGTATATATATTCTTGATCAGCATAAAATTCTATGTCGATCTAGTAATGTCCGTCTGTGGAAATCACTCTAGCTTCCGAACGAAATGAAGTAGGTTGATAGAATTTTACTCAAATGTGTATTATGTCTGCAGGATTTTTGGTATTGAAAATGGACCATCTAGGTCCACGTCTTCGTATAGCCCCCATATAACGGTACCTCCCGATTTTAGGTATTTTGATGATTTTAGCGACATTATTTGCCGGAATTGTTTAAAATTTGGTATTTGAAGTTCGTAATAGATTCTACAGCATAAAACAGAAAATGGGGCATGTAGGTGCACGCCTTCGTATAGCCCCCATATAACGGTACCTCCCGATATTGGGTATTCTGATGATTTTAGAGACATTATTTACCGGAACTATTTCAAATTTAGTATTTGAAGTTCGTAATGAATACTACAGCCTATGACAGAAAATTGTGTGTGCAGGTCCACGTCTTCGTATAGTCCCCATATAACGGAACCCTCGATATTCGGTATTTTGATGATTTTAGCGACATTATTTAACGGAATTATATCAAATTTTGTATTTAAAGTTCGTAATAGATACTACAGCCTATGATAGAAAATTGTCTGTCCAGGTCCACGTTTTATAACCCCCATGGTACCTCCCTATATTCGGTATTTTGATAATTTTAGGTACATACAGATTTCATTTCAAGTTTCGCATTTGAATATTGTAATAGCTTGTGACAAAAGTTGCCTATGCAGGTCCACGTCGTCGTACATTACATTAGGTATTTTAAAGATTTTAACAGCATTTTTAACGGATTTTTTTTTGGAAAGTTGTTAAATTTGTACCAAATGGTGGAGGGTATTCAAAGTTCGGCCCGGCCGAACTTACAGCTTTTTTCTTGTTTACTTTAGTTAATTTATATCAAAAAATAGCCATTCATAAATTTTTCAAAATTTTAAGTATATTGGACTGCCCTTACGGCAGTCAATTTAGGAAAAAGTATAAGAGCAGCTGGGTGTCACTTATTCCTTATTAAATATACCATTACAGACCGTTAGCAAGCCAAATGTCAAATTACAATCGCTTAATGTAATTGTTGTATTCAATTCCGAAGTCTCGACAATACCGATATATAAAATTAAAAAATAATTCATGTTTTACTTTCAAAGAATCCCCAATGTCAATTTATAAAATCTATGCATAATATAACATTAGTAACAGACACAAGTGGGTATGTCTTCATCTCTAACCTTAAGTTATGATTTAGATTTCCATTATGAACTTGGCACGTAGACTTATATTTAAGTCATAATATTTGCATCCACATTCCATTCGTTTGTAAAGCCTACCAAAAAAAAAATCATAATAAAAATGACAATTAAGCTCAAATTATGCAGAGATATAAACCAAATTATGCATTCATTTTTTATTCCCCAGTAGATGGGGTCACCGGTAGGTTCACTTCAATTTTTTTTCATAGGCTTAAGAAACCACGACTAGCCCCTTTTTATGGCACTCAACAACAAGTTTGTTACCAAATCCCAAAACATTTGAAGAGGTGCTGCTGCTAGGGTGGCATTGTTAGAAACTAAATGAAAACAATGCAAGTTCCCAAAAAAATTCAATCGGAACATCAAAAATCGACTCAAACAAAACCAGATGTCAGAAGATTTAACAAAAAATGTGCGTTACAAATGCCCAAAAATACACAATAAAATATGCAAAAATTCACACAATGCGCGGGAATTTTCGATTGATTTCATTGACTGAAGTGGTGAATTAAATGTCATTCAAATGATAACGAGATAGACCGCCAGTTGGCAAACGACAATTTATGTTTATTGATTTAATTCGATTCTTCGACATGGGAAACATGTCATTTACAAGGTAATTTTTTACTAACCTTGAAATTGGTTTGGAATCGAAAATTTCATTTGTAATGACACGTCTACCGTTTACCGGATTTAAATTATCAATTTCATTGCATATACACCAAATAAATCCTCATAACCCCGGCACAACTCTTATATAAACATAATATTAATCCTAAATTCTAATAGCATTAAAAAAATAAATTTGTACACGTAAACTTAAAACGTAGCAATGATCCAATGTCTATAAATGTTTAATACTCTTAAGAAAAAAAAACATCTTAAAATGCAATAGATATATAGTTAGACTAATAAATATATAAAATTAACACAAAATTCTTAAATACACAAAAGAACATATAGTTATCTTTCAAATTTCTTATAAAACATTAAAAAATAAAAAAGATTTTAAATTAAATTAATGTATTTATTTTTTCAATTTTTTAAATTCAATTATAAATAAAATAGCCGACATCAACATATCTTTTCAAGATGTGTACAACAATTGAATTCTTTTGTGAAAGAACGTGCAATAATATAAATAATAACAATAATATTCTGGTGGGAGCTAAGTGGATGAGACTGAAAGAAATTGGGAGTATGAGAGGTTGATAATGCCCAGCAGTCCGCTCGCCATTACAATTTAATACCCATCCAAATGTATGCTACTTTGTCAATAGGAAAAAATGAAATAAAAGTGGTTTATAGCATACAACTAGCATCCGATTTGGATGAGTCGCATTGCTATTACATTGTGGAACAAAATCCATATTAGAATTAAAGAACAAAACAGAATATAATAAAATGTGTCCATCGCACTTGCATCTGAATCGGATGCCTTTGTATTGTTTTGTAAATTTTTTTTTTTTGTGTGTTGTTGCAGCCGGTGTTGTACCGTTATTCATTTTTGATGCTTCTTTCTTTTTTAAAGCAAAATTTTATTCTGTGAAGTGATTTTGAAAGTGCAAGTTGTGTATATTGAAAAAAAGTTAATAAAATAAATTAATAAAATAAGAATATAGTAAGTGTTGTGTGTTAAATAAGTTAAATAAAATGTTATGATTCAGTAGGAGAAATTTAAGAGATTAAAGAAAGTGGAAGCAGACAATTTAAAAAGAAATGCACAGTTGAGGACGGACTGTTTGGAAAACAATGATATTGTACTAAATGAGCAGATTCCATGCAAACTTCTGCAAGATTATTGACATTTCTATAATATTATATTACAACTATGATGGTCCCCAAACAAAAGTGCGTTTAAGGAATATAAACTTTTAAACATGGCCATTTTCGGTGAGTTAATTTTTTTCTTACATTATTGAAAAGATATTATATTACCTTTAAATGTAGTCCATTGGTCTATTCTATAGTATAACTGTTTAATATTAAAAAATTGTTCTATATTTTCTATCCTTATTTCAGAAGCTGTGATATGTGGAGGATTTACTGAACAGGATTACGCCAAAAAAATAGAAATTGTTTCAAATTCCCTAAGGCCAGACACTTCCGAACAATGTCCTACAATAAAAAAACTGGAAAAATTTAATTTTTTTCCTTCAGTTTAAGCTTTGTTTCTTCCCACGTCTTTTGAATAAGTTTTATGAATTTCTTTTTTAAGCATTATTTCCAATTATAATAAGAATATTTTATTGTTGAAAACACTGTTCTATAATACGAATATTTTAATAAAAAACAGCTGAAATTTAAGTTCCACAATCTAAAATCTTGATGGAATCGGACCCATCCAACCTTCACTTACAATGTTGATAGATTTCGGACCCATCCAACATTCGCTTACGTTGTCGGTCGATTTCGGACCCATCCAACATTCGCTTACATTGTTGGTAGATTTCGGACTAGTCTGACGGCCTAGGCCATCGCTGTGTAAATGTAAGTAGGAATTGTATACAGGCTTTGGATGGGTCGCACCTACATCGTCATTGGTCTCAGATGGAAGATGTATGTGCTAAAAAATCCGCTGGGTGTCTGAAGAAAGAGAGAGAGAAAAAGAGAACGAGAGCGAAAGAGAGCTTAAAATTCAAATTAAATTAAGAGAGTTAAAAGTTAAGATAATTGAGGGTCAACAGTGATATTCTAATAATAGGTACATGAATATGACGATATATGTACATCTGTCAATTACAAGACTTAATGTTTTTTACTTGTTAAATATTCGAGATAAATAGGCTCTTTCTCTGATGACTTTGGTTTTCCAGCTACTTATTTCTCAGAGAGTAAAGTAACAGTTCTCTCAGACTATTTACTATTTCCTATGTTCTATTTCCTCTTTTGCATGTTTCATCATTAAAAAAATGTAAATTTTGGCCGGACCGAGCTTTTTATACCCTCCAGGATTTAGAGTGTGAATATGCAAAAATCTATCTAATTTGGGTTGATATTACATACTTGGTGCACAATAACTGTTACATCGTATGACGATATATATGGAAGCTATACCCAAATCTGAACCGATATCGATAAAATTTAACAGTGGTGATCTGTATCTGATATCTGGTACCAAACATCATTGTTGTGGAGTGCATATTACGAATGTGAGGGACTTAAATATCAAATCGGATAAAACATATATATGGATGATATAGCTAAATCTTAACCGATTTCCACGAACTTGAAAGTATTTGCTTCTAGACTGAATTTGGTCGTATGTGAAAAAACCAATTCTAATTAACGAATATTAATCATGTTGCAACAAAAAAAATTGTAATCGGGCGAAAATATTTATGGGTGCTATATCTAAATCCGATATTCATCAAAATTGCCAGACATATGTACTTCTGGACTGAACCTGGCCGTGTGTATATTACACATTTGGTGCACAATACTTATGAAATCGGACGACACTATTTATGGAAGCTATATCCAAATCCGATCCCATTAGTACCTATTTCAATAGGGTTGGTCATCTCAATCAGACAATAAATGCAACCTGTACTTTGTTTACAAAAATACATGGGCAGACGGACAGACATGCCTAAATCGATCCAGAATGTGATTTTATGAAGATCATCAAAAGGAATTATGGGTCGTACCACAGTGTGGCGTAAGGAATAAAATAGGTAATTGATAGATATTTAGGTAGAGATGTACAGTAGCTCCAAGCGAAACTCGTACAATTAGCAAACAATTTTCTTGAATGCAATATATGATTGTTATCAAATTCACTACCAGAAGAAACTTATATTTTTATTAGTGTATTATTAGGATACTAGAACTAACCGAAGAACAAAAGATTACCGTTTTTATTTATTTAATAAAGTAATGGCATTTATTCTAAAACTCACCAAATTTCTATACAAAAGCTAAACTTTTGATACGTAGCTCACATTTAAACGGCAACCCTGTTTCGAACTGCATCCAACTTCACGAGATTGGTGGAAAATGTATTTGGGGAAGTCCCTAAAAACTAATTTATGACAAATTTTCAGTAATGGTGTGGGGTTCATTTTCAGCTTCTGGAGCTGGTATATTGCATTTTATTGAGGGCATTATGGATCAGACTATGTACCTTAACATTTTGAAAGAAAGTTGGCCACTCTTTAAGGAAAAGCTCGACCTTAGAGAAGATTATTATATTTATCAAGACAATGATCCGAAACACAAGGCTTATAAAGAGAGGTAATGGCTACCATACATTTGTCCCCATGTCATAGATGCACCAGCCCAGAATCCAGACATAAACCCTATAGAGAATTTTGGAGCTATAGAAAAATCCGCCATATCTCGCAAAGAAGATCTGAAGAAAGCTTTATTGGGCGAATGGCAAAAAATTGAACCTAACTTTTGCGAAAAACTTTTAAAAGTATGCCAAATAGTAGGCTACAAATGGTAAAAAAGTAAAGGAATGCATACAAAATATTAATGCCCAGAAATACTTTAAATTATACGAAGTGTACGAGTTTCGCTTTGGCATTGAAATAAGATTTTTTTTGCTTTAAATGAATTAAAATTTTAAGTTTTTTTTTTGCTTTTTAAATTACTTACTAGTGTACCAATAAAATATTTTTTTTGTAAATTTTGAGTTTCGGAAGTTAAAAGAAAAATAAAAATGTTTCTTTAGCAGTGCGAGTTTCTTTTGGAGCTACTGTATATAGACACATAAAAATGTTCTGAAACCTACAAAACTAGAAAGAGTTTTTCTCATTGATCATAAAAATATTTAGATCTAAAAAAAAATTGAAAAGCAAAAAATATTAATCCTGCCACTCCACTCTTGAAAAATTATGAAAAATCTGAAAAATTCCCTCTATTTGAGTCCCTTAAATCATTGTTAGTAACTCCAAATATATTAAAAATGAAATCCTCAATGGAATTACAACTTATAAAATGCTAAGTTATTATAAATCAAAATTTTAAACCCGTTTTATGAAGAGATTTTGGTGCACATGTACTGCATTTATTGGCAGTCGTTTATTTTTAGTTTTTTGCATTATCTTCAATAATATTATTTTATGCAAATCCAATTTTTTTTTCCAAATTTGGCTTCCGAACAAGATAACATAACATAAATACAAATATAATGTGAAATTGGTGTTAAACAATAATGTTGGCAATTAAAGTCTATTTATTTTTTTTAGCAACAACATATTTATAAACCCATTAAAAACTTCACTTGGTCAACTATGATGTGGAGATAGATACTCATTTCTTTAATGATCGTTTATTTAATGTTTTTTTTTTTTTTTTTTGTTACTAGTTTTTGGCCCGATTTTTTCAAAAATCGTTGGATTCCCCCGAATAAAGAAATGCTTCAGTGAAACATCAACACTTTCCTTGCATGTTTTGATTTCTCAATGATTTTATGTCAAGTGGCAATAGAGCGAGAGCGAGAAAGAGAGAGATGAGCAACTTTGGCATTTCATTAGTGAACAGTGGGAACAGGGAGAAATAGAAAAAAGAAGCATCTCTTTTTAATTTTGTGTGACAATGATGCTGCATGATGATCTCTAAATTGGATCTGGTATATAATGTCATGAACTCCATGTGTTTGGCAACAAACGCTCGAGACAAGCATTCGATAACACACGCACATCTAAAGTTTGCCATCCCGTAACATTTAAGCTTTGGTTTAACATAATGAAGGTATGTAAATTATGACAGTTACATGACAACCAACATGGATTTAATTTATCAACGTTTTATTCATTCCATTTCATTGCAGGTATTTGTGTGTTTGTTCGCCTTGATGGCCGTGGCCAATGCTGGCTTGTTGAATGGTCTCTTGGGTGGCGGTGGAGGAGGCGGTGGCTCTGGTTATTCTGGTCATGGTCATAGCCATGGTGGATCCGGTCCGGTGTATAAAATAAAGGTTGTGTCTGAACACTCGGCCTCCTCCGGTGGTGGTCATGGTGGTCATAGTGCTCCACAAAAAGTCATTAAAGTAATTCATCAACATGCATCATCATCTGCTGGTCACGATCATGGTCACGGCCATGGACACGCTGCTGCAGCTCCTCAAGTAATCAAAGTTATTCATCAGCAATCATCTCACGGCTCAGGTGGCCATGTAAGTGCACCCGCTCCCGTACAAAAAGTTATCAAAGTTGTACATAGCCATGCCGCCTCATCTTCTGGTGGATCTCATTCTGACGGTGGTTATGATTATGCTCCTTCTGTTGAATCTCATGCTTCGGCCGAAAAAGTCATTAAAGTTGTACATCAACAGGAAGCTTCTTCCCATGGACATGGCCATAGCCATGGTCATGGTCAAGCTCAATCTCAAGCTGCCGTCAAGACCATTAAAGTAATCCACTCATCTGAAGGTCACTCTGCTGGTGGTCATGCTGCTGGCCATTCAGCTGGTGCCGGTCATCAGGAACAAACCAAAGTTCTTCGCGTAATTCATGAGCATGTTTCAAGCTCGGCTGTTGCTCCATCCACTTCATATTTGGCACCACAAGCAGAGGCTCATGTATCTCTTCCTGAACCATCCTATTTGGCACCCGCATCTTCCAGCTCTGCATTCAGTTCTTCAGCTGCCCAATATAGTGCTCCAGTTCAATCTGCTGGCCCAACTTCTTCGTACTTGCCACCTGTACAGGAACCTGCTCAACATTTCCATGCTCCAGCTCCTCAATACAGTGCCCCTGCTCCAGCTCCCCAGTACAGTGCCCCTGCTCCAGCTCCTCAATACAGTGCCCCTGCTCCAGCTCCTCAATACAGTGCCCCTGCCCCAGCTCCACACTACAGTGCCCCTGCTCCAGCTCCACACTACAGTGCCCCTGCTCCAGCTCCACACTACAGCGTCCCTGCTCCAGCTCCTCACTACAGTGCCCCTGCACCAGCTCCTCAATACAGTGCCCCTGCCCCAGTTGTTTCCCCATCCACATCATATTTGCCACCTGTACATGAACCCGCACCCCATTTCCATGCTCCCGCTCCCCAATACAATGCCCCAGTTGCCCAGCCCTCATTTGTTGCCCCAGAACCTGTTCCCCAACACGTTCCAGCTCAAACGTATGGACCACCTCAATATTAGGAACTTTCTAGAAAATTCCTCCATGAGGAAATACTTAAAGGCCATATAGAACATAACAAGCGGACTACAACACAAAACCTCATTTTGTAGCTGCCCTGTTACATGCATTTTAGATTTAGTTAATGTTATTAGTAATAGTTAGCGTTAAACAATAAAAGCAACAAAAATATATATCAAAATTAAAATTGAGTTTTTATATCGGCGAGGAATCTCGAAATCCGTGTTTAGAAACCTCTAAGAATCTCAATTTATCCTAAAATTTCAATCAATACCTGGGCTAGGCAAATCAATTGAATCAAAAAGTGAAACTATTATTAACGGATTTGATCGTCATCTAAATATAAGGAAAGTCCAGAGCCTAAAGACTGTCTCATTTGTTGGGCATATCGGAAAATCGTGTATGACGAATTTCCCAAGTTCTCTAAAAACAGGAAAAGCCAACCCAAATTTGATTTCAAAAAACTACCTTTTTTTGTTAATTAAAAATTATTTATTTTTTAGTTCATACATTATTATTGAGGTCCTAGACCTTTTTTTTTCAAAAATACTCATAAAGTTTGTGGCTTTACTAACGAAAAATATTCCTTATCCAATAACACTTCAATGGATTTCAGTGCTAAAACTTATCAAATTTTCTCGAATTCGGTTGCGGGTTTTCTCTTAAATTTCAAATGACCCCAACACTTAATCCAACGTTGACATTGACCTTGGCCTACTTATAAAAACATGCCATCAAAAAACACCGAAACTCTATATCGTGTCATCTCTTTTGATCGTCTACTCAAGCTACTCTTTACTATGCATCCATAGTTAACATTCCAGTTTCAATCATTAGCATAACATTTTAATAAGTCATCATCTTAATGGTGGTGTTGTAATCTGGAATGCTTCAGAAGAGTCATTAGCATTACAAAGAAAAAGAAGAAGGCAACGATTAAATTCGAAGATTCAATCGAATAGTGCCGCCTACAAACATTGTGAGTTAAACAATACACCTGTACTAAAACAAACACAATAAAAAGGTTGGCGGAAACAACAATTGATGTTCCATACATTGATGGCCAAGGGAAACAAATTCTCTTAAATATTTAAATATATTTTCTTGCTTCGTGTTCACAAGCATCCACGGCATCCACTGTCCAACATGTATGGGAAGGTGTGACAAAAAAGTTTCCATACAACTGATTGATCTGATTTTTATACCCTCCACCTTGGAAAGGAGAGTATATTAAATTTGTCATTCCGTTTGTAACATCCCTAAATATT
Organism: Musca domestica; assembly: GCF_030504385.1. Taxonomy (NCBI): domain Eukaryota; kingdom Metazoa; phylum Arthropoda; class Insecta; order Diptera; family Muscidae; genus Musca; species Musca domestica. The sequence goes on along the minus strand of NW_026712192.1, from coordinate 6,538,298 downwards.
CGTCGTAGACCCCATAACGTATATATATTCATAATCAGCATAAAATTCTAAGTCGATTTCCGTTTGTCCGTCGAGCGTCAAAATTTAGCAGAACAATTTGTATTGTGTCTAGGATGGTTGGTATTGAAAATGAGATATATCGGTCCACGCTTTGGTATAGTCCCCATATAACGGTACCTACCGATATTCGGTATTTTGATGATTTTTGCCACATTTCTTCGCAGATTTGTCTAAAAATTGGTATTTGTTGGTCATAATGGGTTCTTGCTGCGGTGGCGAAACATTGCATGTATAGGCCTACGTTTTGGTATAGCCCCCATATAGCGGTACCTCCCGATGTTCGGTATATTATGATTTTTACCACATGTCTTCGTGGATTTGTCTAAAAATTGATATTTGTGTGTCCTAATGGGTTCTAGCCCCGTTGGCGAAATATTGTATGTATAGGTTCAAGTTTTTGTATTGTATATACCTCCCGATATTCGTTATGTTGATGATTTTTGGTGATAAGGTGGAGGGCATTAAAAATTCGGCCTGGCCGAACTTATTTTTTTTATTTGTTTTAGAGTAGCTTCATAACCAGTAAGAAGTAAAAAAAGCACTAAGGCCGAACATTGAATACCCTCCACCAATTGCAAAGAATTTGCGAATTTTCAAAAAAAATCTGTTTAAAATTCTGTTAAAATTTCCAAATAACGAATGTAGCCGTTATATTGGGGTCCATACGAAGACGTGGACCTGGTATTTGAAACAATTCCGGTGAATAATGTCGCTAAAATCAACAAAGTACCGAATATCGGGAGGAACCGTTATATGGCGGTTATATGAAGACGTGGACCTGCGTGAACAATTTTCTGTCATAGGTTGTAGTATCTACTTCGAACTTCAAATGCCAAATTTGAAACAATTCCGGTAAATATTGTCGCTAATATCGAGAGGTACCGTTATTTGGAGGCTATACCAAAACGTGGTCCTACATGGCCGATTTTCAACAAAGACCTAAAATGGTAAAGACTAGACAAAATGCATTTTGATCAAATGGTTTGTGTCTATACTATCTAGATAACAGCTCATGACAGGACCATGCTAATATAAACAAGTTAAAAAGCAGTAAGTTCGGCCGGGCCGAACTTTTAATACCCTCCACCATTTGCAACGAATTTGGAAATTTTCAAAAAATAAAATCCTTAAAAAATTCTGTTAAAATTTTAAAAATACCGAATATAGCCGTTATATTGGGGTCTATATGACGTGGACATACATATGCATTGTTTGTCATAAGCCATTACCATATTCAAATTCGAAACTGGACCCGCACCGACAATTTTCTGTCACAGATTGTAGTTCCCATAACGAACTTCAAATACCAAATTTTAAAAAGTTCCGGTTAATAATGTCGCTAAAATCATCAAAATACCGAACATAGCGAGGTGCCGTTATATGGGGGCTATACGAAGACGTGGACCTGCACAGAAAATTTTCAGTCTTAGGGTGTAGTATCCATTTGGAACTTCAAATACCAAATTTGAAACAATTCCGGTGAATAACGTCGCTAAAATCATCAAAATACCGAATATAGGGAGGTACCGTTATATTGGGGCTATACGAAGACGTGGACCTGCAAAGACAATTTTCTGTCTTAGGGTGTAGTATCCATTTGGAACTTCAAATACCAGATTTGAAACAATTCCCGTGAATAATGTCGCTAAAATCATCAAAATACCGAATATCGGGAAGTACCGTTATATGGGGGCTATACGAAGACATTGACTTGCACAGACAATTTTCTATCTTAGGGTGTAGTATCCATTTGAAACTTCAAATACCAAATTTGAAACAATTCCGGTGAATAACGTCGCTAAAATCATCAAAATACCTAATATAGGGGGGTTACCGTTATATGGTAGCTATATGAAAACGTGGACCTACATGGCCCATTTACGAACTTAACCTGCCTACTGGAAAAATAAACATGTGTGCTAAATTTTAGCCATCTATCTCAATTCATTCGAAAGATAGCGTGATTACAACAGACAGACAGACGGACAGACAGACAGACAGACAGACGGACGGACATCGCTAAATCGACTTAGAATTTTACGCTGATCAAGAATATATATACTTTGTTGGGTCTGACATGAGTATTTCGAGGAGTTACAAACGGAATGACAAAGTTAATATACCCTCCATAGTATGGTGGAGGGTATAAAAAGCCATTTATAGAACAAAAAGACAAACAAAAGTTTGAAAAATCAAAAAATTGGGTTTCAATATTCTACTCCATAGACTTTCCCAGTTAATTGTATATTGCCTAAGCGGTTTAAATCGCTTAACATTGCTAACTATGTTGTTACGATATCATAACAACAGAGGTATTTTCACAGGGTTGCCATTTTGTGACTCTGTCTTGTCCCATCTTTATACTTCTATGTCTTTGTTTTCAATACCAAAAGTCCTGCAGACATAATATATATTTGAGTAAAATTTTATCAATCTACTTCATTTCGTTCGGAAGCTAGAGTAATTTCCAGAGATGGACAGATGATATATAATTTGTGGGGTCAAAAATTTATATTTCCAGGCATTACAAACGGAATGACAAACTTAATATACCCTCCATACTATAGTGGAGGGTATAAAAATTGTGATTGTATAAGATTGCCTTGGTAATTGTACCATGTTATCAACATTAAGACTTATATTCTTCAAAATGTAGTCTTTTCCAGCTGCAAACATTCCACTGGACTTAAATCTGGCAAACTGTAAACGTACTCTAACTTTGTTTTAATGTAATACGAAGGTTTATAATGGATATTTTGGCCAGTAACCATTAAGAAACATTATTTTAGCTCAGATAAAATAACAATTTTTTGGAGTTTATAATTTTTGGAGAAGTCCGTATATATTTTAGTGAAGTAATTTCAATCGAAATTGAGCACAATAGTCTATTAAAAATTGTTGGTTAAAAAGGATAGATCGGCTATTAAAGCAGAACATATTAATATAAATATTAGAATAGCCTAGTATACTTTTAGGCAGAATACAATGGACGTGACAAAATGCCTTTTAACCAGGGTTTAATTTTTTTACACCCTACGCCACTATGTATATGTACAGTATAATATGTCTTTATGCATTTGCTGTAACAGGCAAAAGGAAACTAAATTGTCCCATAGTTCCTCTTGGTAATCTTCAAAGAATCACATTCTGAGTCAATTTATGCATGTCCGTTCGTCGGTCGTTCTGTCCATATATTTTTGTAAACAAAAACAGTAAGGTAAAGTCAAAAGTCGGACGGGCCGACTATGTGATACCTTACATCACTATGCATATATGGTAGAGTTCCCGTAACAAAATAATTTGTTTGAAGTAGATCATACCACCTATCAACATTTGCGTATAGGGCAATTATAGTTTGGTTTCAGAGGGAACTAATATATGGGAGGCATATCCAATTCTGAATCGATTTTCACTAAATTTGACGGACACATTATAATCTTTTTTGCCAAATAACATTGCTATAGAGTGCATGATTTCACTTTAAGAAGGATTATATAAAAATATAAATATTTTATATAAATATACATAGGAGCCGAGTTCCACAAAATGGAAACGTACGTTCCGAAATTCACTCCATTTGGGCTGATGTTATCCATTATTTGCACAATAAGCCTGAGATCGGATTAAGGATATATATGGGAGCTATATTCAAATTTTAGCCGATAAAATTTGTCAAAGACATTTCTGAGCTCTATAAGATGACTGGAACTTGCTTCTAGACTGAATTCGGTCAGGTGTACCATACCAATTTAGAACTTTTGGACTGAAATTGGTCATTTAGTGCACAGTTAATCGATTGAAGATATATATGGGAGCTATATCCAAATCTAAACCGATTTAATCAAATTTAGCAAAGGTATTTCCGAGCTCTATAAAATATCCGGTACCAAATTTCATTCTTGCGGAGTTCATATTACGCATGTGAAGGACTTAAAACCGAATCGGATGACACATATAGATGAGAGCTATAGCTATATCTGAACCAATTTTCTGCAAATTTGATGTACTTGTTTCTAGGCTGAATTCGGTGGGATGTACCAAATTTTGACGCACAATTAATCCGAAATCGGTTGAAGATATGTGGGAGCTATATCTAAATCTGATTCGATTCTCATCAATTTCAATAGGGTTCGTCCTTGGGCCAAATAAATATTGTTTGGAAAATGTCATCTCAATCGGATAATAAATGCGACCTGCATTTTGTTCACAAGAATACATGGACAGATTGACGGACTGACATTCTTAAATCGACTCAGAAAGTGATTCTATGAAGATCCTCAAAAGTAACTATGGGTCTATCTCGCTTCCTTCTCCATGTTACAAACAAATGCACAAATACATAATACCTTTACCACTATATGGTATAGGGTATAAATACAGACACTGGGGTCTTGTTCTAAAAAAATATGATATATAACATTATTCCTCTATATCTCTATTTCATTTTCACTTTTTCAAATTTTTTCATAGTTTTTATAGTTTTCAATTCACAATTTCAAGGACAAGAATTGAACATTCATTGTCCGATTGATTTGAAACTTTGCAAAGTGCATTTATTGAAACCAAGGACAATTGTCCCTCCAAGCATCCCAAGGATGACGGTCCCTCACACTGGTAAAATGTACTCCACCAAAGGTATTGGATCCAGCTATCAGATACAGCATAGATTCAAATTTAGATATAGATCCCATATATAATAGTGTTAAATCAGCTGGAAGTTGGATGGATTTTGGCGAAAATCGGATGACACAAGTGCCTCCTTCAAATATAGTGGAAATCGATTCCAACAAGAATACACCTCCTATATATTATTTTCATTCAATTTCACATTGTATAAAGTATAAAATTATAAATGTGTAAGTACAAAACCATAATACGTATTCAAAAAAGGTTCATGGTTGTTGTGATCTACTACACTTAAATTCCAAATATTAACGGCTACTTTTTACGGGTAGCTCTAATAGGATTGGTGAAGCGTATCAAAAAGTCGGTCCTGCCCGACTTTTAACCTCTCTTCTCATTCACAACTAAATTATTGAAGAATTTTGGTTTTTGTCTGAAACATTATTTCTTTAAATCATTATTTTGCTCAAAATTTAAATTAACGAAATCTGTATTTACTTGCACATCAAGTCAAAATCTGCCGCTCTAAAACCAAATCTGTATTTTCTTGAACATCAAGTCAAAATCTCCCGCTCTAAAATCATGTATTCACATTAAAATATAATTGAGTATTCAAATCCCGATCTAATTAACAAATAAATACCATTTCCCATTTTTTGTTGTTGTTCTCGACAATCAGGGTTTTTTGAAAACCACAAATCTTTTTCTTTACTTAAATAATTTGTTATTTTAAATTACAACGGAATTTAAAGAAAGATGATGATACTTTTCTTGTTTCTTGTTTTTTTGCTCCAATGAGCGATTTTAATCTAAATACACTGAAAATTTATTAAATTTATTCGGCAGCTTTGATGAGGGCTTCACAGCATTCAACGGCAATGGCAGCTTCAGCCTTAGCCTGAAAGGGAAAATAAATGTAAATACTATTTTTATACAAGACCGATTAACGAAAACATACCTCATCAGATGAAGCAGAGGAAAGAGCAGATTGGTATTGGCTCAACAATTGACGAGCCTCATTGACATCGATGTCGGTGACGCTGTGAGCTTCTTCAGCCAAAACTTGGACAGAAGAGTCTTCGTTTACGGAAATGGTACCACTGGAAACGAAGTATTTGGAGGTTTTGCCGTCATTTTCGTAGACTTGAACAACACCAGGCTTCAAGACAGCTAGAATTAGATGAGAAAATTACATGGTAAATCCGTTTTTTTGTAAATATAATGTAGAAATAAATTAAAAATATTGTTTTTATAAAAAAGTAGAAAAATACGATAAGATTGCGCAGTGCATAATACTCCTGCTCAAGAAGTTGTTCTTCCTTTTTAGCAGAGACAACGTATTGATATCATTTCTCAATGTTTTTTTTTTTTTTTTGTTTTTCGAATATATGTATTGTTGTTGTTTTAATATAATATTCCAAGCCATTGTCAGTTCATAATAGACTTGATATTCACTAAGTAAATTTGCAATCAGTTTAATTATTTTGAAAAATTCGAATTTCCTTCATTTGTCTGGCTTAAATACCGTTTGTTGTTTAATGTCGTTTTACAGAACATTTTTCAATAATGGGAAGGTGAGTACTGTGTTTGCTGTTTGTCAGATTTTAGGTAAGGGCATTATACATTATTTGCATTTCCTTGATATATTCCAAAAATATTTAGTTAAAGCTCTGATACTGCCAAAATTATTTGAAGCCAATGCCAATAAACCATCCAACTTCATTGTTGTGGAACAGTGCCGTTCTTAAGTCTCCGAGAAAATTGCAACTTAAATTCCGAAAAAAAATTCATATCAATTTTATGTCACTAAATTAATTCGATGAAATGTTGTATCTTTTCAAAACTTCAATCTATGTTTATTACATAAAAACGCATCGTCCCACAAGAGAAATTATAAATATTCACATCATCATTGTTTTGTCAAACTTACCCAAGGTTGGGACGTGCTTGGCCAAGATACCAAAGCTTCCACTGAAGGAGGGCACATCGACTTGACGCACTTCAGCATTATCGTAGAAGGTTTTGTTGGCAGCAGCAAAAGTAAGTTTCATTTCATCGGCATATCCACGGCTTTGGATCATGCGGGAACCGCGGACGGCCAACATACGAGCGTTCTTGACGAAAGACATATTGTTCTGCAATATGAAAAGATTTTTCGATTAAAACGCATATCCTTATACACAAATAGAATTTAGTCCTCCAAGAAACACTCCCGAAATTCTTGAAATTTTGTCCATTATGTAACTTTGTAGGTTATGACCACCAAACAACAAACATAATCAACGATTGTAAAGTGGAATTTTATTGAAAATATACATATTTTGAACGGAGATGAAGCAATTAAGACTGTACACCGGTCATTACCTATTTATTTATTTGTATTTCCAGTCAAATGTCCTTTGGAATTTACGTGAAAAACCTCGGCTGCTACGGTTCTCCAAAATGCGAAATGTCAGTGCGGCTAGTAAAAAAATTAAACAGCTGTCAGTGTCACTTGCGAATGGCAGCACTTTTTGTATATCAGTGTTGCCACTTCATATAAAATAGTGATGCCCATTTATTTCATGCAGTTATAACGGATATTAATTACTGAACGAAAAAAGCCTTCAACAGATGTTTGATTTTGTTTTGTTTTCTTCAGATGTTTGATTTTGTTTTCTGGTGACAAAAACAGCAACAATGGGAAAACGACTACGAAACAATGTGTTTGACTTTCTGTCAAAAATATACTAGGTCTACCTGAAATACTTTGTTCTTTTAAGAAAAAATCCAGTCGGAATTCTATCAATTCTGTTTTACGTTTAAGTCATATAAAAATTTTAAATGAGCCATACATAATCTTTGTCACAACCATGGTAAAATTTTGACAACACCTCATTGTCTAAAAGTTTATTTATAAATCCATTGTGTATACACAATGGAGAGATGGGAATTTCTATTCAATGACTTTAAATTTGACATATAAATTAGAGAAAACTGCAGAGCAGGATGTTATTTTTTGAAATGAGATTACCTTGATTTATTTGTTTTTTAGAACTTAATTTAAATATTTTTTTTTTCAGTTCCAGTACCTTCAAAAATCTACTAGTTTTCCTATTTTCTTCAATATCATAAACGTTAAAGCGGTTATCGTAGTAAAAACTTTTATACTCTTGCATTTCTGGAATAGAACATTTGTAAACACTTTTCCATGGTAGAATTAATAATGATCACATGTTTATAATTTCTTCAAAATTATTCCATTGACGAAATGTGTATTTATAAACCCACTGTATATACACAAATCAAAGATGGACCTTGCCAAACCAGCTTAATTTGAAGGGTAAATTACAGAAAAATAGAGAGTTGGATATGTTTATTGCTTATTGAAATGAGACTACCTTGAAATAATTGCACTTCTCAAAGGATTGAAAAGAATACACACCCAAACACACCTAAAGTTGTCATGTCAATCCAAAGAAATAACAATTAATTAAAGGTAAGCTCATCTCAAATAATAACCATCATGGTAGAATGAAGAAAGTAAATTCATTTCAAATAAACATATCCATTTCTGCATTTTATGTAACTTATGCTAAGTTCACATAGCACGTGATTCGATCTCTATTCCTTGTTCGACTATTAATAAAGAAATATCTACTTAATTCTCCACACAAAACTTGCTGAGCGAACAATGGTTTTTGTTCTTTGTTCCATTCAAATCACTCTCAAAACTATGATGAAATGTGTGTCATCCCTAATAAATGAGAGCATTTATCAAAAAAATAAATTATGAATTTAAAAATTCAAAATAGAAAAATTTAATGGAATTTAAAAAAAAATAGGGAGGACTGAAAGTTATGAATAAAAACTACAATGTTGAATGGCGTCTCTCCAGCAGAATTTAAAAATAGAAAAATATAAAAAAATATGTTCAAATTGTCAACATTTACTTAAAAAGTGGAAAACATGAATGTAAATTGTAAAATTAATGATATGATAAATCATTTGGAGAAAAAAATAATTTCTTCTATTTATTTTAGTGAGAATTTCATGTATTTTCGTATAAATTCCCATTAAAATCAACAAACAAAATTTAAAAAAAAAATCTCTGTATTTTCTGTAATTTGACTTGTCATATTTCACTGCATAAAAACAGGTTCCCATCTCTGATTTCTTTATATACAATGGATTAGTAAATATAAAAATTATTGTCAAATGAATAATTTAGAAAAAAATTAAACATAGGATTGCATAACTTTAGCTTTTTAATTCCACCATAACATCAAACTTAGTATTTTCTGTATTTTACTTTGTCAAATTTAATTTTTTTAATTTGTGGAAATACAATGAATTTTTGGATATACATTTTGACAATGAAATTTTGTCAACGGTGTAACCATGGTAAAATTAAGAAGATATAAGCATACTTATCTCTGCATTTTCTGTAATTTTCCTTGTCAAATTTCACTGCATAAAAAATAGGTTTCCATCTCTGATTTGTGCATTTAGTATGAATTTATAAATATATATTTTGACAATGCGATGTTGTCAAACGAATAATTTTGAAAAAAGTTGTAAGCATATGTTTGCATGACTTTAACTTCTTGATTCTACCCATGGTACAATAAGGAGGCAGAACAGCTTCGTAAAACTGCAAAAATACAGCTCTGAGGCTATGCCCGCTTCCTGTCAGAATTCTTCAAAATTATATGCAACGAGTTGTTTTAATTTATTTGATATTTTTGTTAATTTCTAAAATGAGTCAAATAACAGCTACCCATGGTACAATGAAATAAGAGAACCTCATTTCAAATTAACATTCCCAGCCATGCATTTTCTGTAATTTACGTTGTCAAATTTCAATGCATAAAAAACAGTTCCCATCTCCGATTTTGTGTGTGTATACAATGGATTTTTGAATGTAGATTTTGACAATTAGATGTTGTCAAATGTAAAAATTTGAAAAAAATTGTGAACATATGATTACATGACTTTACCTTTTTATTGAAAAAAAAGTTGTAGAGTCAGAAAGCAATTTGCATATCAGCCCGAAATGCATGTGAGACTAAAGGTGAGAATACATAAAAGGCTTTTTTTGACCGGCTTAAGTCATTGGCTGGCTTCTTCATGGTAGAACAATGAAGTTAACAGCAAGTTTCAAACTAGTAGTATATGCTCTGGTCCATGGTAGAAGAATATAGGTAGACGCGTCGACACAGCTCCTGGGGCCAATGAACTGTCAAACCAATTTTGGAATTGAAAATGTTGAATGAAAAATTTTTTAAATTTGTAAAAAATTTTGAAAAACGCGAATTATAATAGCCTCCGAATGACGTAGTATAAGAAAACATATAAAAATCTACTTATATTATCCTGTATTCTTCTGCCATGCTCTGGTCTGTTCCAGAACTGCAAGGATGTGTTTACTACGATAAACGATTTTCCCTTTATGATATCGAAAAAAAGGCAAAAAAAGTAGATACCTGCAGGTTCTGGAATAAAGTTTTTTTGTGTAGGTATTTATTGTGTTGAAAAATAAAAACAAAATATTTTAAAAACCAAAGATTGGAAGAAACGTACATTGCATTGCGAATTAGAAGATTGAACTGTTTCGATTATATTTTTGAAAGAAAATCGAGGCATTTCATCTATTTTCTCGCTATTTAATTCGTTTTAAGAATTAGGGAAAATATCAAATGAATGAAAACAACTTGTTGCATATAATTTTGAATAATGCAAGAATCTACTAGTTTTGCAATATTTTTCGATATAATTAAGGAAAACCGGCTATCGTAGTAAAAATTGCAAAATTCTTGTAGTTCTGGAACACAACAATTGACTTTTTTGTTCAGCGCATGGTACAATAAGGAGGTAGAACAGCTTCGTAAAACTACAGAAATACACCCCTGAGGCCACGACCGCTTCCTGTCAAATTTGCATGCAAACAAGTTGTTTTCATTTATTCAATATTTTCCATTTTTTAAGATCAGTTACACAGCGTGAAAAATGAATTAAATGCCTGGATTTTCTTTCAAAAATATGATCAAAATAGTTCGATCATTCAATAACATGACAAAACTGGCGAATAGCTTTAATGAGCGAGCCGCAATGTACGTGTCTTCCAATCATTGGCTTTGAAAATATTTTTTTCATTCATCTTAGGAAACTTGAAAAGTTGACGTTAAATTTTTTTAATTTCGTTTTTATATCTTTATTTTTTTAATTATATCTTTATTTAATAAATGCATATATTGACTATTCATATTTTGACTGAAATCGATTATTAAGAATTTCATTACTAGCGAATCGATTAATAGAAAATCGATCTATATATCCCTATACCCTCAAAAGAAACTGAAATGCTTTGTGGTGATTATTTAGGAATATAAAGTGTTGGAGTGAAGTTATTAAATAAAAAATAATTAATTCATCAATTATAAATTTAATTTTTGGAATTGTTTGTAAATTAAGAGAAAAAATAAACATCCAACTCAAGGCCCGCACAGATATTCACTTGGCATCGATGTGTGTGAGCACCAGCCATCAGCTGTCATTGGCAAACAAATCAACGACGACGTTACAAACCGAAAAAAGAAGCAGACGCAAATTTAAAATCATCAATGCAAGTGCTTTTTGTATCTGTTGGCAAAGTAAAACATTTTAACAAGTAAAGTTGTGTGATTGTAATGTAGTGTTTTATTAACAATTTAATACTTTTTAAATAAAAAGAAGATGCAATTCCTGTGATATGAATAAAGACAATTTTCAAGTTATTTCGTCCAGCAACAAAGGCGCGCTCGAACTGTCAAAAGTCAATGAATGAATGGTTTGTTGGTTGAGAGACACAAACGACAGAAGAGAGGGAGTATAACACGAGACAGAGAGATTTGGGGAATGTACGTTTGAAAAAACCAGCAGCAGAACATTTTGCTTTTTTGCTTGTTGACTCCATTCGATTGGATTTTGTGGAGCAATCAACAACGTTTTTTAAATTTCAAAGAGGAGTAAATATGTAACATTTTTGAATTTGAAATATTATCCTTGCAGTTATCTGTAGAGTGCGATTAGAAAACGGTAACATAATTCAGCTAATGAATAGTAAATCGAGTGCCAAGTGATTGCTTAAAGACAAGATATAAGACACACAGAAACGACGAAGATATTTATTTTTAAAATATATAAAGCAGATAACACAAGCAGCAAGCTTAAGAAGAGAAATACAGAGTCGTCGTTTGTCAGCTATACAAAAATTAGCAAGCATGTCAGCAGCAGTTCCATTTGTGGTTAATTCCAGTGGCGGCGGTGGCACTGGCGGCGATAGTGACATTGTTTTGGCTGCCGCTTCACGGGATTTAACTGGTTCCCGTTTATTCCAATTCTATATGGAGAGTTTTTTCAAAATTCCCAAAGATATTAAAAATGATATAATCTATTGCCAACGAGCACTGAAGGCTCACATCAAGGTTCATCAGGTGAGTAAGAGTGTGTTGCGGGGAAAAAATTGTAACAAAATGGCAAAAGTACTTAGTATGTTTGGATGTGTAAATTTATTAGTAGTGGCCAGCCAGTCAGCCATATACGCACAGGTTGGTTGGATGGATGGGATGGCCATTGTTTAAAATATTTTTCTTTGTCATTTATTTTGTAATTACTTTTTTCTCGTCGTGAAATGAGTTCGATTATTGATTTATTAAAAAACTAATTCGTCTTTTGTTTTACTTTTCTGTTTTTTGTGTTTCATCATCATTGTGCTGGCCTTATTCAGATGGTCTTGGATGTGTTTCAACAGCAACCCGATGCAGTAAGTATTGCCCCAATTATTACTTATTTTTTACAATGGACCTGCAAAGGACTCAAAAGGATAAGCCGTTTTGAAATATTTCTTGACTTTTCAAGTGCTATTACAATTAGTGATTGATTATATCCAATCGACATTAATGCCAAAAATTTTAAGGTTTTTGGATTTGCACACGTTTTTTCTTTCTTTTTTGATTGAGGTAATGTGCTACTCTATCATAATGCTTTGGTTTAGTTTTTGAGTTGGATGGCTCACCTAAACGAAATATGTTCAGAACTTTCACTGTTATTTGTACCAAATAGTGTTTTTAATGAAAATCCTTGGGAAAATCTGTAAATTAAGAGGAAACTGACTGCGACGATCATGAGTTTTGTTTTTGGAAGCATGTAAATGTTTTGCCTATTGAAGTAACGTTCAAAGGTTTACAGAACACCAAAGACGTCACATGTACAACGTGTTTTTGTTGTTAATTGTAATTCGTTTTAGTTTCATTTCAAGTTTGGAATGTAGGGTGTGTAATATTAATTTCACGTAAATGTAAAAATATTTCCATAAAGTATCTTTAAAATTGGTTAATATTCGATCCATTTAATTAATAAATTGATAAACCCCATGTACATAAATATTCACTTTGATATGTATATACATACATACACACAAACATAATATCAAAAGATGTTGTGACTAAAGTACGTGACGTATGCATCAATTATTAGGAGGAAATAACATAATTAACAAAAAGTGGGAGTTTGACATCTTATTTCTGGTAGAAATTGTAATTAAATTTGGAGTTTCCAAGGATAATTCATCTAGAACTTTTGTTTCCCCAGAATATCTTCCACCTCCGCTGGGTTAACTCAACAATACCAATCTTGAAATTTTCCTTTGTTCTTTTAAAGGCATTTTAAGAAAATCATAAAAAGGCTACGCGAAATTCATGTAGGGTCGGAGGATTCCTTTAGTTTTGCCACCATGAATGAAAATTTGGACACAATTTCCGTCCATGAATTAACAAATCAGCAAATGTGTTAGGTAATACATTGGCCATACTGAAATGGTGTAATGTTGCCAACTATAAACTAAGCATTTAATCGATCTAATTTCATTGAAAAATTATTGTTAAAATCTCCAAAATTTTATCCTAACAATTGATTCTGTAGAATGCCATTTCCCACAGAATTTATTGTTGCTCCATATCGCTGTTTACTGAGCAATCAAAATTGAATGTCAAAGTGACATTTCTCTTTCTTTCTGCTGGTGGCAAAACGGCTGATGGCGATAGATGGCGCTTGAGTAACACAACAACAATTTGATTAACGTCGTTGTTGATGTGTGAGTAAAATGGCGTTAACAGGCTTTAGCAAGAAAATTAAATGGCCGATTTTCATTGTTTTAAAAATATTTTAAATGAAATGACGATAACATCTTTTGGAATTTATTTGAATTTATACTTAATAGAACTACATGATGCGGTAAATTACCCGAAAATGTTCATTTATTTATTTAGCAGTAGCCGCTATGCGCCCACCTTACATTGATTATGCGACCATTTTGTTATCCATAAAATTACCAAAAGTTTCTACTCAATCTTTAGGCAATCATTTTAACAAGAGAACTGACTCTGGCAGATTTTTGTATTGATTTGGTTGATAAAGTGGGACAATTGGGAAGATATTTAAAATATACTGGCTTCCATAACCTTTTGTTGTTCTTTTATACGACGTACTATAACTGGTGGCTCTTGGTCAAGCAAATCGTGGGGTTTTCTGAATCAGAGTCTGAAGTGTCGTAAATTACTTTGGGATATTTTCATATTGCGTCTATTTATAAACATGACCAGCCCCCAGCCAATATTTCTTACAAAACTCAATATTCACATACAAAATTGTATTGATATTAAGCAATTGTCCTTATTGGGATGATTATGTAAGATATTTGCGTAGATAATTGCTTATGAGGGGGTTTTAACTTGTTTTTGGATTATTTTGTAGTTATTAGCTAGCATTCCTTTTGGTAACCTGAGGTGATTTCTACTTTTTTCAAACTTTACAGGCTAAATTTAAAAATGTTGATTTTTTCAGAGCTATCGGAAAGTTAAAAACGCATACAATTCAGAAAAAATCATGACATTTTCATTATTTTAAAATAGTACAGAGTTTGGCTTGCTTGTTTGGGATACCATAGTATTTTGTTGTTGCAAAATCGTCAGGCGAAATCCCATTATTGTTGTTTTTATAAAAACAACGTTTGTTTATGAGTGGAGAACGATGGTAATGTTTACCAGGGGGTAAGGCAGGGAATACCTAGGTTTCGGAAAGAGCCACCAATCCTCATCAGTTCCCTTGTTTCTTGTCTGGGATATTCTCCCCAGAAGTTATTTAAAAAAAATAACTTCTATGACAAAAAACATTTTTTTTTTACCCAAGTGACGAGATCGTAAGCTCAATAGAAGAGGAACAAAAGAATTACATAAAACTAAAATTCTTTTGGAAAATCTTCTAAATCTTACAACCGCACTTATAAACATTTACATCTTTCTCCACTTTGTTATGCTTTCGTTCAACCTGAACGAAGTAACATAACCATGTAAGTTTGTTTTGTCTGTTACAACAAAAACCCCTTCGTCGACCGTGCCTGTGTCTATTAATAGAACAGAGTTTGGCTTGCTTGTTTGGGATACCATAGTATTTTGTTGTTGCAAAATCGTCAGGCGAAATCCCATTATTGTTGTTTTTATAAAAACAACGTTTGTTTATGAGTGGAGAACGATGGTAATGTTTACCAGGGGGTAAGGCAGGGAATACCTAGGTTTCGGAAAGAGCCACCAATCCTCATCAGTTCCCTTGTTTCTTGTCTGGGATATTCTCCCCAGAAGTTATTTAAAAAAATAACTTCTATGACAAAAAACATTTTTTACCCAAGTGACGAGATCGTAAGCTCAATAGAAGAGGAACAAAAGAATTACATAAAACTAAAATTCTTTTGGAAAATCTTCTAAATCTTACAACCGCACTTATAAACATTTACATCTTTCTCCACTTTGTTATGCTTTCGTTCAACCTGAACGAAGTAACATAACCATGTAAGTTTGTTTTGTCTGTTACAACAAAAACCCCTTCGTCGACCGTGCCTGTGTCTATTAATAGAACAGAGTTTGGCTTGCTTGTTTGGGATACCATAGTATTTTGTTGTTGCAAAATCGTCAGGCGAAATCCCATTATTGTTGTTTTTATAAAAACAACGTTTGTTTATGAGTGGAGAACGATGGTAATGTTTACCAGGGGGTAAGGCAGGGAATACCTAGGTTTGTTTGTTGTTTTTATAAAAACAACAATAATGGGATTTCGCCTGACGATTTTGCAACAACAAAATACTATGGTATCCCAAACAAGCAAGCCAAACTCTGTTCTATTAATAGACACAGGCACGGTCGACGAAGGGGTTTTTGTTGTAACAGACAAAACAAACTTACATGGTTATGTTACTTCGTTCAGGTTGAACGAAAGCATAACAAAGTGGAGAAAGATGTAAATGTTTATAAGTGCGGTTGTAAGATTTAGAAGATTTTCCAAAAGAATTTTAGTTTTATGTAATTCTTTTGTTCCTCTTCTATTGAGCTTACGATCTCGTCACTTGGGTAAAAAATGTTTTTTGTCATAGAAGTTATTTTTTTAAATAACTTCTGGGGAGAATATCCCAGACAAGAAACAAGGGAACTGATGAGGATTGGTGGCTCTTTCCGAAACCTAGGTATTCCCTGCCTTACCCCCTGGTAAACATTACCATCGTTCTCCACTCATAAACAAACGTTGTTTTTATAAAAACAACAATAATGGGATTTCGCCTGACGATTTTGCAACAACAAAATACTATGGTATCCCAAACAAGCAAGCCAAACTCTGTTCTATTAATAGACACAGGCACGGTCGACGAAGGGGTTTTTGTTGTAACAGACAAAACAAACTTACATGGTTATGTTACTTCGTTCAGGTTGAACGAAAGCATAACAAAGTGGAGAAAGATGTAAATGTTTATAAGTGCGGTTGTAAGATTTAGAAGATTTTCCAAAAGAATTTTAGTTTTATGTAATTCTTTTGTTCCTCTTCTATTGAGCTTACGATCTCGTCACTTGGGTAAAAAATGTTTTTTGTCATAGAAGTTATTTTTTTAAATAACTTCTGGGGAGAATATCCCAGACAAGAAACAAGGGAACTGATGAGGATTGGTGGCTCTTTCCGAAACCTAGGTATTCCCTGCCTTACCCCCTGGTAAACATTACCATCGTTCTCCACTCATAAACAAACGTTGTTTTAAAATAGTTTTATGTTTGAAGATTGTTTCATGCAAATGTTGACCGCGACTGCGCCTAAAGTCGTCCATACGCGTTATCCAATTTTTGCACACTCTTTCCAACATTTCGGCCAGTGACTTACAAATAAATGCTCCCAAGGCGTCAAAATGGGCTCGTCTGTATAGACATGATCATTAATATAGCCGCACAAAAAATGGTTTAGTCCACATGGCATGCAAGTCTGTTGAATTTTGGGGCAAATATTGAATACCATTCACAATTACATTACGATTTGCAGCATATCTAACGAAGTACGTCACAATGATGCCACCAGAACGTAAAACGCACCAAACTTCGAATTTTTCTGGATGCATTAGTAGCTTTTGCAATGCTTCTGGCAGATTTTCACTGCAAAATCGACAATTCTTCTCCAATCACCAAACCAATGACCTACCTCGTTGAATACAATTTTCCCATCAAAGAGAAGATCTTCGGTCTACTTTCCAAGAGCCCATTCACCGAAAATTCTGCGGTGCGATAGGTCGTTCGGCTTTATTTCTTGTGCCAGATGTATTTAAAAAGGCTTCACACATAACTCCTTTCCCAAAATTTTCCACGTTGTTGAGTTGCAGAAGCTCAATTGCTGCAAACGGCGAAGTATCGATAATTGATGGTCATCAGTAACACAGGCCGATACTTTGTCATTCCGTTTGTAACATCCCTAAATATTCGTCATAGACCCCATAAAGTATATATATTCATGATCCGCATAAAACGATGCCCGTCTGTCGTCCGTCTGTTGAAATCACTATACAGCCCACATTTGATGGAGAGCTCCAAAATTTGTATTGCGTCTAGGATGGTTGGTATTGAATATAAGATATATCGGCTCAAGTTTTGGTATAGCCCTCATATAACGGTACCTTCCGATATTTGGTATTTTTATGATTTCTGCCACATTTTTCTCCGAATTTGTCTAGAAATTAGTATTTGTAGGTCATAATAGATTCTAGCTGCGATGCGAAACATTGCATATGTAGGTTCACGTTTTGGTATAGCCCCCATGTAACGGTACCTCCCGATAATCGATATTTTGATGATTTTTGCTACATTTTTTTACGAATTTGTCTAAAAATTCGTAATTGTAGTTCATAATGGGTTCTAGCTCCGGTGGCGAAACTTCGTATATATAGGTCCATGTTTTTCAATAGCACACATATAACGATACCCACCGATATTCGATATTTTGATAATCCTAGTCACATTTATCCACGAAATTGTTTCAAATGTGGTATTCAAGAGATTTCCGAGATAACCATTTTTGAAGTATAAAATTGCATATATAGATTCCCGTTTTGGTATGGCCCCTATATAATGGCCTCACCCACTTTATGTTTTTTTTTGAAAAGTTTAACAGCATTATCTAAACAGTGTTACTGATATTTGTAGTTTAATGTGGAACACGTTTGAATTCAGATATTTATATAAAAATTATTTTCTGTACCCAATGGTGGAGGGTACAAAAAGTTCGGTCCGGCCAAACTTAAATTTTCAAATATTCACTCGAAATTCTTTCCTCTATCATCACTATTTTCTTAATGAGTCATTTATTGTTCAATAAGACATGAAGTCGGTTATTTACTGCAAACTTTATTACCTAACAAAAATTAAAAAAAATTAAAAGGGATTTCCCCTCCGACAATTGAAATTAAAGCATTATGGATTAGCAAGAAAAAAACTGAAGTTTTTATATGGCCTTGCTACACAATTCCAGAAACTAACTCCGAAGCCAACAAAGAATATTTTTTGTAAAGATATCCGAGTTGGACACACTCGGAAGTAAGAGGTATTTTCCTGATATTTCCTGAATTTTTGCCGCATCTTCGCCAAGAAAAGGTTGGTATTTGATAGCTGCTACCTTAGGAAAGAATTTTTTTAAAAATCAATTGAAAATTGGATGCCTTTTTCTAAAGTGTCATTAGTTTAATTTAAAAGACAAAAGTACTTACTTTAGTTCCTAACTGAAAATTTTCACTTTGTCATGTTCCCAATACATGCGTTCATTTTACCTTAAAAGAAAATGTTGATGTTAAAAAATACCTTGACCTAAATCGATCAATGCTTTAGCTAGGAAAAAAATTTTAAAACATATTAGGCTTCTCGTTTCCTTAGAATCGACTTTTAAATAGAATACAATTGAAATCAATCATATGTATTCCTATGGTTCAATGTACGCCACAGACAATTTGGCCATTCTGAATGGAGTCTTTACTTTATGCTCTAAAAACAAATATTTACCTAGAGATTCCTTTTCTCATTCATATTGATTTTATGTTATACAGACAATATTGGGGGTCTTGTTGAAAACACGTGCATGCAGCTGCCCAAAGGAATCTTGAAAATTACGTTTCATGTGTCACGTACAATGTTTTCTTATTAGATTTTTTTCTTCGCTTCTAAAATCTCGACTTTAGTCTTGCATCAGTGAACTGACTGAACTCCCCCTCTAAAAAGCGAAATGTGCAGCTGTTGTTTATAATATCATATTAGTTTTCGTATTCCAATATTCTGAGGCAATAGACATATTACAAAATTAAGAGAATCTATTTTTAGCATTTGATTACGTTGACAAATAAATCTTGATTTGAAGATGTTTTTCAAGTAGATAACATCTTTGATGATAAGTATGAAATGATATCTATGACACAACTGTACCTTTTTACCATCCCTCTTCTAATTGGTATTGGAATTAAAGAAACAGGGAGAATTTTAACATTTTAACGTATGGACAACCTTTTTCTGAATTTGCCAATTGCTCCCATCATTTTGACTAAATGAATTTATTACACTTTTATTTTTGTAAGACTACGAACTTTCTACAAAAATATATGGCGAGCAATCAAAACAGCAATTGGAAAATTTTGTGGGCGAAACTAAACCAAACGGTTGGAACCACACAGAAAACGTGTTTCTGTACAGACAAATTTGTGTATGATCCCTTATTATATAGGGTGAGATAAAAAACTGCAACAAAGTCAAACGCCATAATTTTTAAATTTTTCTAAAATTTATTGAATGAAAGCAAATAACATCAAATTTTATAATAAGCTTAGATTTGTTTGAATTGGTCACCTTTGGCACGAATTATGCCTTTCAAAAGGCCAATGAAACCGTCACACACTTTCTTTCCGTTGCGGTGTAAGTTTTTGCACTTTTTGGATTTTCAATGGCTTTACCCCGAGCTCATTTTTCAATATTTGCCGAATGGAATATTGCGATATGTTCAGCTCACGGGCCATGTTTCGGGGTTTTGATCTAGACGCTTCGTTACTTTTCGAACCATTTCTGCTGATGTTGCTGTTTTCTTCCGTCCACTTCCTTGACGTCGGTCTATGCTATCAGTATCAGGGTAACGAGCAATGGTACGAGACACAAAAGATTTTTTTCACATTTTTTCATCTCATCCTGTATCCCAAACCATGGGGTTTCATAGAATTGAGATACTGATTCCAAGCAGGGATGAATGGAACCTAACTAAACTACCTCTAATCAGTCAGCCGATATATATAGGATCAAATATGGAAGAAGGTACGGGAGCCGGAGTATTGTGTGAGCAACTAGGAATGGCCTACTACTCGAAAATGTATGGCACATTCAGGTAGAGATCTTTGCGGCATAATTGATTTAAACTATGGAGAATGAAATCTGCGGATCGATGACCCTTTATATGGATACTCAAGTGGCTATTAAAACTATTTAATCTTCTACAATCAATTCCAATGCAGTCCTGTAGAACGGCTCTGGGCAATCTGCCCACTGCTCTTCGGCTTTGCTGGTTACCTGGTCATTGTAATATTGAAGGAAATGAGATTAATTGGCTGGGATGTGCTCGCAGTCAACGGAACTTGAAATCGCCGACATTTTAAAACTTTGAATGCTGCAGTCTGTTTGCGGAAGAGAATGAAGAGATAGAACACCTTTAATGCCACTGTCCTGCTCTCCCAAAGGAAAGAGAGCTATGGGCGAACATTCGACTCATGTACTTAGTGTACATTCGGACACGGATCCCTTTGCCATTTATTACTTCGCAAAATGGCTTTGCTGGCTATGTTGCCGGACTTAAAACACGACTCTATTCGAGGTTTTTCTATATGCTTTCTACTTCTATAGGCAGATTTAAAATTTATTGAATTTATTGAATGAAAGCAAATAACATCAAATTTTATAATAAGCTTAGATTTGTTTGAATTGGTCACCTTTGGCACGAATTATGCCTTTCAAAAGGCCAATGAAACCGTCACACACTTTCTTTCCGTTGCGGTGTAAGTTTTTGCACTTTTTGGATTTTCAATGGCTTTACCCCGAGCTCATTTTTCAATATTTGCCGAATGGAATATTGCGATATGTTCAGCTCACGGGCCATGTTTCGGGGTTTTGATCTAGACGCTTCGTTACTTTTCGAACCATTTCTGCTGATGTTGCTGTTTTCTTCCGTCCACTTCCTTGACGTCGGTCTATGCTATCAGTATCAGGGTAACGAGCAATGGTACGAGACACAAAAGATTTTTTTCACATTTTTTCATCTCATCCTGTATCCCAAACCATGGGGTTTGATAGAATTGAGATACTGATTCCAAGCAGGGATGAATGGAACCTAACTAAACTACCTCTAATCAGTCAGCCGATATATATAGGATCTAATATGGAAGAAGGTACGGGAGCCGGAGTATTGTGTGAGCAACTAGGAATGGCCTACTACTCGAAAATGTATGGCACATTCAGGTAGAGATCTTTGCGGCATAATTGATTTAAACTATGGAGAATGAAATCTGCGGATCGATGACCCTTTATATGGATACTCAAGTGGCTATTAAAACTATTTAATCTTCTACAATCAATTCCAATGCAGTCCTGTAGAACGGCTCTGTGAAATCTGCCCCCTTCTCTTCGGCTTTGCTGGTTACCTGGTCATTGTAATATTGAAGGAAATGAGATGATTTGGCATGGATGTACTCGCTTCAACGGATTTTGAAATCGCCCATATGATAAAACTTTGAATGCTGCAGTCTGTGTGTGGAAGAGAATGAAGAGATAGAACACCTTTAATACCAATGTCCTGCTCTCCCAAAGGAAAGAGAGCTATGGGCGAACATTCGACTCATGTACTTAGTGTACATTCAGACACGGATCCCTTTGCCATTTATTACTTCGCAAAATGGCTTTGCTGGCTATGTTGCCGGACTTAAAACACGACTCTATTCGACGTTTTTCTATATGCTTTCTACTTCTATAGGCAGATTTATCACCCTTCATCTATTTCAACACTTGTTCCTCTTTCCTTCTCTTTTTTACGCAGCCTGATCACAACGGACCGAAAGGTCTCCGAGTGAGTTAGTTACAATTTCAATTGTAACTACCCATTCTCTAACCAAACCTAAGAAGTGGAATGCGTGGAGATCGGATTGAAAATTGTAAAAAGAGCCTTAAGTTCGACCCAGTTGGAAGAACCTACAAACCCTCTAAAATTGGACAGGTTCAGTCAATTGTGACTGAATCTTTCAAAAACACCATTAAGAGGAAAGATCGCAATGGGGTTGTTATACCAAACTATATCAAAACTTGGAATTTCTGTGTGATGTGTTTATAGACAATGTAGGAACTATATTGAAGTTATTTTGTCAGTACAAATTCCAAACATTGCCAACCCCAAATGTAAAATTACAGTTTAATTAACAGTACGAGTCATCTATAACTTCGCAAGGCTTTGTTCTGTCGCCGGAATTAAAAAATTACTCTATTCGACGTTTTTCTTCATCCTTTCTAATTCTATAAACAGATCTATTACCCTTCATCTATCTCAACCTTTTTCCTTTTCTTTTTCACGCAGGCTGATCACAATGGACCGAAAGGTCTCTGAGTGAAGTAGTTACCATTTCAATTGTAACTACCCATCCTCTAACCTAATGAAAAAGTAGAATGTATAAAGGGTATAAATTAGAAAAATTGTAAAAAACCTTAAGTTCGACCTAGTTGGAACAACCTACAAACCCCCTAAAATTGGACAGGCTCGAACCCAGATGGGACATTACAGCCAATTCAATTGAAAGTTTTGACTGAAACTTACAAAACACTATAACGAGGAAATACGGCAATGGGATTTTTATACCAAACAATGGAACTATATCAAAAGTTGGAAATCATTTATTATTTCTGTGTGATCTCTTTATAGGCCATATAGGGATTATATTGAAGTTATATTGTCAATACAAATTCCACCCATTGCCTACCCCATATGTCAAATTACAGTTGACACAATTGAATATATTAATGTAAATTTTTGTTCCAAATTTTAAAACTCTACATAAAAAAATGGGCTTTTATAAGATTTCAACATAGCTTAATCGACTTCTCATCTTTTGTCGCATTTAAATAGAATACAATATGTTAAACCGGTTAAAATGTTTGCCAATAGCGTCAAGGTTAAGCAACACCTTTTTGGAATTCCATTGGGGTTTTCTTGCAAATGAAAGTAATGTGTACACGCTTTACTTCTTGTTGTTGTTGCTGCTGTTAGTTTAGTTATAAAGTTATTACAGTCGACCAACATAGATTGTATTAAAACAACACCTACATGTCGCTTCAATCGTTATTTATTTTGATTTAAATGAACACAGAAAAAGAATGAGTCATTATTCTACAGAGATTGACCAATATTTTTCTTCTTTAATTTCAAACAAAGTGATTTTTCCTCCTAAAAAGAATATCAAGTTGGTCATGGACAGAGAATTCACATATAATTTATTAAAAATTGTCATTGATCCACATTTTCTTCAAATTTTATTCTAACAAAAAATCATCATATTTCCCCCTTAGGGCATAACAAAGTCCTTTCCGGTGAGAAAGTAAAATTTGTAATCACTGCAATCTCAATCGATCGCCATTTTGTGGCTGATGCTAATTTCATTTTCACCTATGCTTCTTGTACATAATTGTTGTTGCTATTATTATGTTATTCGCTCTCTGATTTGTTTATCATCTACTTGTACTAGTACTCATGTACACATTTGTGTGTGTGTTTTATTTTTGCTATTTATTTATTTAAGGTCGTTAAATTGTGTTATTGTACGCTGCTTGTTGTTGTAGTCTGTCTTTTCCCTCAGTCTCGTAAAGTTGGTTTCTATCAATAAATGTGTGTGCTTGTGTGTGTAAAAATAATGAGGAACATAATATATATTATATACATACTATAACATATATACATACTATGAATACAATATAAGTTGTTACTTTCTTTCCCATTCAAAGATCTTTGTTCATATTATGTATGTATGTGTGCTCGAATTTTTGTCTTTGTAAAGATCTGAAAACAATTAACTCCAATTCGTTAATCACCATTTGCCTAAATATCTTAACGATTATTATTAATGGCATATCATAATTTCCATTTACCTGTTGAGGGTTGTATTTATTTGAGGGTAGCTGAGTTGTATTTTTACACTTGACACTTACCAATGACTTTTAGCTTAAGGGTACTTTACACTATTCGATTGGCAAATGTTATGTTCAATCAGAAAACAATGAAGAATTGTAAATGTATCGCCTCTTGTTTTAACATTTGGTTACATGGGACATAACCGCGCACTAGTTAAGGGTATTTTGAAGCAGTTTGTTTATTTTCACATTACATAACTGCAATTTAGCGATTGGAAAGAAACCTTTTTAAAAACAGTACAGTGATTGAGGGCATTATGTCGATTTATGTGCTGAATCTTCTCTCTCTATTAAAAATCAAATACTTTTCGATAAATTATTAAATTTTTATACCCTTCATCATACTTTAAGTTCGTAAAGGGGTCATGTCGGTCCACGTTTTCGTATATCTCAAGATAACAGTACCTCACAATATTCCGTATTTTGATGATTTTAGCGGCATTATAGACCGGAATTGTTTCAAATTTCGTACAGGAAGATTTGAATGTGTACTACATCCTATGAAAAAAAAAAATACTTATGCAGGTCCACCTCTTCGTATAACCCCTATATAACGGTATCTCCGAATATTCGGTATCTTTATGGTATTTATTAGAGACATTATAGGCAGGAATTGTTTAAAATTTCGTATTTAAAGTTCGGAATTTGTGCTACAGCCTATGGCAAAACAAATTGTGTATGCAAGTCCAGTTCTTCGAATAGCCACCATTTAAGGATTTCTCCCAATATTCGGTATTTTGATGATTTTAGCGAAGTTTTTAAACGTATTTGTTTTAAATGTCGTATTTAAAGGTCGTATTGGATACTCTAACCTATGACAGAATATTGTCTATGCAGGTTCACCTCATCGTGTACCCGACATATAACAGTAAATCCGTTTTTTCGGTATTTTTATGATTTTAGGGACCTTATTCAACGGAATTGGTTTAACGTCTTTCAAGTTCCTTCAAAATGGTGGAGGTTATTTAAATTTTGCCCGCCCGAACTTAGGTGCTTTTTTATCTGTTATTTAATATAGATGTTATTATCCCCTACACCACATAGTGCTATAGGTATTATGTCTTTGTGCATTTTTTTGTAACATGAAGAAGAAAGCGAGATAGACCCATGGTTACTTTTGAGGATCTTCGTAGAATCACATTTGGAGTCGATTTATGCATCTCAGTCCGTCAGTCCATGTTATTCTTGTGATCAAAATTCAGGTCGCATTTATTATCCGATTGAGATGAAATTTTGCAAACAATATTTGTTTGACCCAGGGACGAACCCTATTGAAATTGGTGATAATCGGATCTGATTTAGATATAGCTCCCATATATATATTTAACGACCTGAATTTTTGTATATCCGACTGAATTCAACCTAGAAGTAAGTACATCAAATTTGGAGAAAATCGGTTTAGATATAGCTATAGCTTCCATATATATGTTTCATCCGATTTGGTTTTTAAGTCCCTCACATTCGTAATATGCATTCGAAAACAATGATATATGGTTGCAGATATTTTATAGAGCTCGGAAATACCTTTGCCAAATTTTATCGAGATCGGCTAATCTTTGGATATAGCTCCCATATATATCCTTAATCCGATTTCAATAATGGCTAATATCAGCCCAAATGGAGTGAATTTTGGGACGTACTTTTCCATTTTGTGGATCTTGGCTCCGATATATACATTTTTTAATATATTTTACTCTCATTAATTTATCTAAAATAGTATTATATCAAAATGAAAGAAAAATTATATCAATCAAAATATCTTCTCACTTTCAGTCTCATTTTTGGAATGTAATATATACATATACAAACTTTATACATACATAAAAAATATACAAACTTTTATTAACTTACCTTTTCCTCCTCTCAATCTTTTGTTTAGGATCCCAAGCAGAAGAAACGTATCATAGATGAACTGGAATCGGAAATTTATGAAATCAATGCTGAACAAAATTTTCTACTACTTCGTTTACGTCGTATTATCGATCAATTCTATAAAATGCTTAAAAAGAATGGCATACCCACAGACGTAAATGCTACCAATGCTATGGTTTCCAGTGAAATTGTACCACTTATTAGCGATACAAGTGTTGATATACAGCCCATAACAGTTACACATCGTAATAGTGAGGAGAAATTAATAGAAAAATATTTCGAGGTACAAAGGGAACCTCAAGCTGTGGCCTCACCACCACCATCTCCTCCAACACACTTACACAAAAAGGAGATGGCCAATTGTGTAGAGATAATTAACTTAGATGACGATGGAAATATTATGGAACAAATTGCCAAAACGCAGCAGCAAAGGCAAAGGGGACAAAAAAGGGAATACCCACAAAGCACTGTTAGTAGTAGTAGTAGCAATGCCCACAACAACGGTGAGAGTCTACTGAAGAAATTTGAAATGGTTATGACCAGTCCCAGTGGGCCGCAAACATCACTGCTCAAGCCGATGAATCAACGTGTTGTCAATGAAACAGTGCCACCAGTTGTGACTGATGTCAAAACCAAACTGGAAAAGACTTCAACATTAGCTGAGATTTACAATCAACGTAGGCAGGAGAAAGAGGAGGAACAGCCGGTGTCAACCAATGTGAAGATGAGTCGTATGAATTTGAGACAGGCATTAAAAAGGGCCCAAGCAGCTGTTAGAGGACCAGCCGCTGTTGCTGTTTCAGCACCATTACCTCCTCCACCACCGCCACCACCACAACCCGTTGCTGTGGTTCCCACCAAACCACCAGCTACCAAGGGAAGACCATCCAAGGCTGCCATTGCTGCTGCTGCCGCTGCTGCCGCTGCAGCCGCCGCAGCTGCAAAGCTTCGCAAATCACCTGAAGTTTCTTCTTCCTCTGAAGAGGGAACCCCAGAAAGAGGACCCACACCACCACATGCCTATTGGCCCGATGAATTGGAAGAAACTCGCACCAAGGCCGAAGAATATGGCCAAGAGATGTTTTTGAGAATATTTGACTTATTTACACCTGAGGTGTATGCTCATATGCAACAAAGACGTTCTAAACGACGTCGTCGTTGTGTTCAAAATAACAGTTATCATTATGGGGTAAGTCATGATTTGGAACCGATCCCAAACCGCATACTTTATAAATAACCTTTACAAATTTCTTTCTTTACAGGCCTCTGGTACCAATTACAGTGAGCCCGAGGCGAAAAAGAAGCGTAAAGCTTTCCTTCTATCACCACAAGTGAAGAAAGCTGCCATACCCAATAAACGCAATAAAAGGCGCAGTGCTGACAATGCTTCGGATGTTAACTCAGCTCCTCCATCTCGTTCAGCTTCCAGCAGTCCTCAGGATGATAAACGTACATGCAATGAATGCTTCAAAGGAGGTTATATATTGGAGCAATGTGAACAATGTAAATCCCACTATCACCCACAGTGCCAACGCGAAGAAGATGTGCCTGCAAATGTTACTCAGGATCCCAAAGAGATTTTAAGTGAAACGAAAACATGTCCGGCCTGTAAGAGAAGCAATGATAAGTTGTTGCAAAAAGGTTTGTCATCTTACTCTTCTACTACTTCCACCTCGTCAACATCTTCAACGTTGTAATATTAAATATAAAATAAAATACTTTTCTATATCATTGTTATTAAATATTTATGTTGTTATTTTTCTTTTATTTTTTTTTTTTTGTATAAACATAGAAATTTTACTCAATAAAAAACTACAAAATACCGCACATGATTTGGAATTGAAACTGGCTCAGGAAAAAGATCGTCGTGATGTTTTGCAACGTACGGGCAAAATGTATAAAATACAAATGAATAATCTATTTAAAATTGTTGATTCATTGAAATCGGAAGGCCCCAATGACAATGGCCCAGCCATATTATCCACCCGCAGAGCTGGAAATATTAATATAATAGAATTGGATTAATTGTATTGCTTCCATTAAAAATGGCTTTTATTATGCCTTTCTTCCTTTTGGGTAACTTCCTTTAATTCTACCTATCTATCCCTATTTTAGTTTAAATCTATGTTAATTTTACTAATATTATGTTGTTGTGAAGCTGTCGTTTATATTGTTTTTTTTTTTATTATTTTACAACTTTGCATACTTAAATACGTATATTATCAAAACTAAAAACTAATTATGTTAAATATTATTCCATTTATTATTTTTTTAGAAGTCACAATGTTCAATAAGTTTTTTTCTTCTTTTTTGAATAAAATTCTGCTAGAATATTTACTTATCCTTACGCTTATTATTACTTTTTTTGATTTGTGTTTTGTTACTAAAAGCCCATTTACAGAGCCAAAAAGAAAAATTGAACTTCATTAAATTTACTCAAAATCATCAATACCTTCGAAAAGTCTATTTCATTAAAAAAAATGTTTATCTTTGGTCTTAAGCTGACTGTAAACTATCTTCGTTGTAAGTTCGGCCGGACCGAAGTTTGAATACCCTCCACCATTTAGAAAAAATTTGGTAATTTAAAAAAAAAGAAAAAATAATAAATGAATAAATAAATAAATAAATAAAATAAAAAAAATAAATAACTAAAATTCGTTAAAAAATCTGTTAAAATCTTAAAAATACCGAATATAGCCGTTATATTAGGAATAGGCAACTTTTGTCATAAGCCATTACAATATTCAAATGCGAAATTCGTAGAACAATGTAACTAAAATCATCAAAATACCGAATATAGGGAGACACCATTATATGAGAGCTATACGTAGACGTGGACCTGTACGAACTATTTTCTGTCATAGGCTGTAGTATCCATTACGAACTTCAAATGCCAAATTTAAAACAATTCCGGTGAATAATGTCGCTAAAATCATCAAAATACCAAATATCGGGAGGTACTGTTATATGGGGGCTATACGAAGACGTGGATCTGCACAGACAATTTTCTATCATAGGCCATCGAATCCATTACAAACTTCAAATACCAAATTTTTAAACAATTCCGGTGAATAATGTCGTTGAAATCATCAAAATACCGAATATCGGGAGGTACCGTTATATGGGGGCTATACGAAGACGTGGACCTGCATAGACAATTTTCTGTCTTAGACTGTAGTATCCATTACGAACTTTAAATCCCAAATTTGAGACATTTCCGGTGCATAATGTCGCTTTAATTGCCAAAATACCGAAAATGGCGAGGTATCATTATATGGGGCTATACCAAAACGTGGACCTACATAGCCCATTTTCAATACCAAAAGTCCTGCAGACATATACATTTGAGTAAAATTTTATCAACCTACTTCTTTTCGTTCGGAATCTAGAGTGACGGATTGAGATCGCTAAATCGGGGGGTTTGTGAGGTTAATAAAGTATATTTCGAGGTGTTAAAAACGGAACGACAAACTTAATATACCCTCCATACTATGGTGGAGTATAAAATGGTATAAAAATGTGTTAGAAAATCGCACTGCAGATGGGATTACCGCCCGATCTCATATAAGCCTTGATTTGTACAAGTTATTGAATTATAGCAAACTCCTATTGTAATCGGTTAAATTTTGTCTGTACGTTATATTGTGAACAGGCCGTTTTCCCAGTAAAAAATGTTCCAAAATTATGTAATTGTTGTTTGTTTTGATTTTTTTAAAGAAATAATTTATAATTTTTTTTATTCATACACTGATAAAAAATAATTTTATTTAAACAATATTTTTAATATTTGTTATAAATAACTATTGTAAACGGCTAACAATACGGTTGCACTCAGTCCCAGGATTGTCATTGCGTTCTTGTGATTTATTATCGACTCGCTACCATTGCACAAATCACCTTGACAGAAACACATATAAACTTTTTTGTAATTGTAAATTGTATTGGCGCATCGATCCTGATTGTCGTCTGGTCCACGTTGTACACACATCCGTTGTATGGCCTGATCGTAATCTAGAAAAAAAAAAAGAAAAACGATATGTGGATGTGGATCAAATACTAAATCTCAAATTCATTATTCTTACCATCAACGGCATAAGTGCCACCGCCTTCAATTACTTTTCCGCACCAGCCCGATGCACATGGAATCGCAGTAACACCAGATTCTTTTTCCACATCGGTGGCATTGAATGTGAATGGGTCCTTACAGCTGCCTAATTCTCCACGGGATCGACATTGAAAGCAGCGTCGAAGTAATGCTGTAATAAGATGAAAAAAAAAGAAAATTTAAATGTAATATAAAGTACATTGGGAGATAATGTCGTTGAAAGTGGTGATGTGAGGTCTATGTGAGCTATGCGGAAATTGGTCAATAGAAACATATTCGTAAAACAAGATATTCGGTATTTTGATGATTTTAGCGACATTATTCACCGTAATTGTTTCAATTTCGGTATTTGAAGTACGTAAGGGATACTACAGCCTAAGACAGAAAATTGTCTGTGCAGATCCATGGTACAATGATATGAAGGTAGGGCTATGATACCATATGATATCAATTTTTTTCTTTATTTGTTTATGTATGTGTTTTCTTTTCAATAACAAAAAAAAAAATTTTCAGAAAACATTCAAATTCGGGTGTTTTCAAAATGTTTATTTCAACGTATGCATCGACAAAATCTAGAGTTTTGTAGCGAAATAATCCTTTAGAGATATATAGTACATGATTTTGAAAAGAAGTGTTGACCTTTCATTCAGTTATCGCGTTTTTCAATTATTTATTCAAAATAAATGCAACAAGTTGTTTGATTTTTTATTGTTTTGATACTATTTCTGACATTACAAGCCAAACAGGTAAACCTCTATACTTGCCATTTTTTCAAAGTTGACCTACCTTCTCTTCATTGTACCATGTGCAGATCCATGTCTTTGTATAGCCCCCATATAACGGTACCTCCCGATATTCGGTAATTTTATGATTTTAGCGACATAATTCACCAATTTTTTTTAAGTTTCGCATTTGAATATTTAGATGGTAGATTTGCAAATTAAAGTTGGTTTTGGAAAGGTGTACGAAAATTACTAAATGGTACTAAATTGGTAAATCCGAAATAAGCATCTAGTTCTCTGCAAATTACACACATCATAATATTTTTTATTAATCCAGGATGTGGTGTGAAGATGTAATATATGGGTCTATTCCTGGTACCTCCCCCAAAAGGGTAAAATTTTTGAGTATCCGTGAAGCTCATAAAACGAGAACTTAACATCCGATTCCATTCAGACTTGGTACATCTCAATATTTCCACCAACACAAGATCTGTTATAAAGATGGTAGAGATCGGACCATTCATTCTGGAACCTCCTCCACATAGAGTTCAAGATTTTGAAAAACAAAATGCTCACAGAAAGCGAGATAAGCATCCAACTCTCTTCAATTTTCACACATCCAAATATTTTTGCTACTACAAGATCTGCTGTGAAGATGATATAAATCCTCCTTCTGGTACCTCACCCACAAAGCGTCACAATTTTCAATACTTTTATCAGTAATAACTTACGAAACAAGTCGGCGATTCTTTACAGCTTACTATATCTAAATATATCTCTCGAAATGAATATGGATTTTATGATTTCGCATAAAATTGAATATAAATTTTCGATTTTCTTGTAATTTTGCCCATATAAATATTTTTATCTGTATTAGGTGGAGTATGAAATTTAATATTTCGGTCGAAATTATCTGATACCTCACACACATTTTAGCATTTTCTAAAAATAACATATATCATATAAAGTGAAGGAAGTAGTCGATATATAATCCAAATCTGGCACGTCTCAATATTTATATCATATTTATTTAGGTCCGATGCGAAATGGGCAATATTGACCATTCCTTCGGAAACTACTCTATAGAGGGTCAACAATTTGAATAGTCATAACAGAAGTCCAAAAATATTTTTATAATCTACTTGGGCTGAGGGTATATATCTGTCGGCAAATCCGACTGATTTTCTATAACCTGTTTTTAAAGAATTTGCCATTAAAACTTTGCGAAAAAAAAATTTAATTTAGAACTTATCTCTAATGAGTAGTTGAAACAAAAAGTCCCAGGGATTTGACAAAATGCTGCCATATTTTCCTTAAGGGTTCTTGGCAAACTTTTGCCAATATTGACACTCTATTTATTGGAGTAGACTCCAACAACTGAAATAGTATCATTAAAGTTAAATATTGGGTTCGCCCAGGCGAGTTCTCTTTTAATACACTTTGCCTTAAAATAATCTCTTTCAGTCACTCAATTCAAACTTTGACATTTCCTAAGCGAGAACCGTAAGAAATAACATTTAGAAAACAAGTAACGCACCTTCATTAAAATACCAAAGAAAAAACTACACGTTTGCATGTGTGTGCAGTCGTTGTGTTTACAGAGGCTAGTTCTTTTGCCAATGGGTCTTTCCAGAGGGTAAAGGAAGTGAGAAGTTAATCATTCGACATTGAGTATTTGAAGTGACAGAAACTACATTATTTGATGGTCTTATTACTCATAGTTGTACAAAGAAAACTCTGAGAATGACAAATAAAATAAACCCATAACAGTTATAATAACTTCAACAAAAAAATAAAAACAACAACAACACATAACATTAACACCACCAACAAGAAAGAGCAACATGGTACCATTTCGAATATATCACAATTACCAACATTGTACAGCGCACCAATTCACTTTTCCTCGTTTCACATAGGTATTGGTTTGTATGTGCCTTTGTATAATTGTAGGTATGTACGTAGATGTCTGTCTGCCTGACTTTGGTTAAACACAACAAAAGACTTCAACAAGACACGAACTTGATTTCTGTTGACCACTTTCCACAACCTTTTACTTTTCATTTATTTGGCCACTTACCATCCGATGAATGGAATAAACTTAAGACAATTATTATCACAGTTAATTGAACACTTAATTTGAACATTTTCGCGGTATTTATTTTCTATAAATTATATTTTCTTCTTCAAAATTGTATTTTCCATTAAATCTTTTGTGCAGAGTGGCAAATAAACATTTCTTTGACTGGTTCGATTGACAACTGAAACGTTTTGGTAATGCCACATTGTTAAAAGTCTTGCACGCCAAAAAGTGTTGCCAACCATGTATCGATAGTCATATTTGTGCTATGCACCGATAGGTGGTAGCATTGTAGAAATGTACGTTAAGTGACTTGCCAACAGTTCATCGAATAGTTGAGAACGGTTTTATCGACATTGATTGTAAGTCAATGACGTTCTTACCCTCGAATTGTAGATTACAATAAACAGATGGCGCTCGTCACAACACAATGAAATACTTTTCAACGTCTACCAATTAAAGACCGGAAAAAAGTATTATTTTTTCATCACAATTGTCTATAAATCACAATTCAATTTCTCTTAGTTTTTTTTCAGCACCAGTACCAGTGTTTTCTGAAAAACTTTTAGTTTATGTTCCAGAACTTGAAATAACCAAACATTCTAAATATCGAAACCATTAAGTAGTAAAGGTCAAAAGTAGGGCGGGGCCGACTATATAACATCCTACACCACTGTGCGTATTTAGTACACCTCAAGTAACAAAAAATTTTATACTAGGAATTTATGTGAACCTATGAATCAAATAACATTGATGGATAGGGCATGATATGACTTCGATAACGATTATATTAAAAACTATTTATTGGAGCAATAGATATACCGGACCGAGCTCCACCAAATTAGGTTGGATATGGAAAAATCTATTAAATTTGGGCTGATATTGCAAATATGGTGAACAATATCCGTAAAATCTGATGAAGATGTTTATCGAATCCATATAAACATCTAAACCGATCTCGGCAAAATTTGGCAGAGGTATTTTCAAGCAGTATCTGATGTCCGGTATCTAATATCATTATAGCTACATCTATTTTCTTCAAATTTGCTGTACTTGCTTTTAGACTGAATTCGGTCGGATGTGCTAAAATTCAGGTCATTTGGACATCGACGTTCTATCTTACAATATGACATCGACGAGTTATGGATAACCACTGGACACGCTATCAACGAGCACTTGAGTTGTCGAAGAGCTATCAAAAATCTATCCAAAAATATAGTTGCATTTCGAGTTTGGAGGGCATATTAATTTTGTTATTCCGTTTGTAAAATATATTTTTAAACCCCACAAATATAAATTTTAAACCCCACAAAGTATATATACTCATGATCAGCATGAAATTCTATGTCGATTTAGCAATGTCCGTCCGTCTGTGGAAATCAATCTAGCTACTCAACGAAATGAATTAGGTTGATAGAATTTTACTGAATTGTATATTATGTCTGCAGGACTTTTGGTTTTGAAAATGGGCCATGCAGGCCCACGTTTTGGTATAGCCCCCATATAATTGTAACTTCCTATTTTCGGTATTGTGATGATTTTAGCGACATTATTAACCGGAATTGTTTCAAATTTGCTATTTGAAGACCGTAATAGATACTACAGCCTATGACAGAAAATTGTCTGTGTAGGTCTACGTCTTCGTATAGCCCCCATATAACGGTACCTCCTGATATTCGGTATATTGATGATTTAGGCAACATTATTCACCGGAATTGTTTGAAATTCGGTATTTGAAGTTCGAAATGGATACTACAGCCTAAGACAGAAAATTGTCTGTGCAGGTGCATGTTTTCGCATAGTCCCCATATAACGGTACCTCCCTATATTCGGTATTTTTATGATTTTAGCGACATTTTTTACCGGAATTGTTTCAAACTTGGTATTTGAAATTCGTAATAGATACCACAGCCTAAGACAGGAAAGTGTCAGTGCAGAATCACGTATTCGTATAGCCCCATATAACGGTGCCTCCCGATATTCGGTATTTTGATGATTTTAGCAACATTATTCACCGGAATTGTTTCAAATTTGGTATTTGAAGTTCGTAATGGATACTACAGCCTATGACAGAAAAGTGTCTGAGCATGTCTGCGTCTTCGTATATCCCCCATATAACGGTACCTCCCGATATTCGGTATTTCGTGATTTTAGCCACATTTTTCAATGGAATTGTGTGAAATTCTACACAAGGAGTTCTTTGTGAGTACTTTACCGCCTGAAAGAGAATTATATATATGGGTCCACGATATTGTGTAGCCCCCATTTGACCCCCCGATATTCGGTATTTTGATGATTTTAGCCACATTTTTCAATGGAATCGTCTGAAATTCTACATAAGGAGTTTCTCGTGAGTACTTTACCCCCTGAAGGAGAATTATTTACATAGGTCCACGATATCGTATATCCCCCATATGACGGTACCTCCCGATATTCGGTATTTTGATGATTTTAGACACATTCTCCAATGGAATTCTCTGAAATTCTACACAAGGAGGTCTTTGTGAGTACTTCACCGCCTAAAAGAGAATTGTTTATATAAATCCACGATATCGTATAGGCCCCATTTAAGGTACCCCCCGATATTCGGTATTTTGATGATTTTAGCCACATTTTTCGATGGAATTGTCTGAAATTCCACACAAGGAGGTATTTGTGAGTAATTTACCCCCTGAAATAGAAAAATAGGTCCACGATATCGTATATCCGCAATATATCGGCACCTTCCGATATTTGTAACATTTTAACAGAATTTTTAATGGATTTTATTTTTTTGAAAATTTCTTAATTCGTTCCAAATGGTGGAGGGTGTTCAAAGTTCGGCCCGGCCGAACTTACTGCTTTTTTACGTGTTCCTTTATGACATCGGAAAAAATTCTTAGTAGATTTTTTCAGATTCAGGAACAGATCAATTTTTAATTTTACAATATTATCGTTTTGGGTGCCTACATTTTTTGCAAGAAGTTTTAAAATTAGCCTTATTTTAAATATGATAATTTATTTATTTTCTCCATTTTCCCATTCTACAAAAACAAATACCATAAGCCGGATAGAAACAAATGTATTCATGATGAAATTATAAGTTATATCAATGACAATTTTATCTGTTACATTGAAATGACTGTTGATGAATGTTCTTTGTTCCCTTAATGCTAACATGAGGAGGAGGAGGAGACACACACACCCACACACTCGTATAAATATATATGTAGTATATATAAATATGGCAAGTGTGTTGTACAGGACCCATTCCGTCATTCCATCACGATAATCATATAATTATATGCAAATAGAATTGCTTCCTTTTTATGTGATGATGATGACACTGCATAACGGCATCAGTTGTAATGTAAAGATGGTTGAACGAATAAAGCTGCGAATGAGCGAGAGAGCGAACGAATGGATAGATGGATGGATGGTTGAATATGACATTTTAAATAAATATAATACTGTTTAATTTACAACTCCATTATATTGCAATAAAATGTGAGAAGAATAACTACATAGTCTTATGTGTGGACTAACATACACTTGTACATAAATATATATAGACAGTATGTAGTATTTCTGTCTTATCAAATATAACTAAATTTATCATTATTAATTTACAATTTTAATTCGATATATATTTTAATTTCAATAAAAATAGATATATGACAATCATTGGGGGTGTAAGTTTCTATTAAATCTATAAACTATAGTTAAAGCAAGTAAGCAAAAGCTATAGTAGTGCGGGGACGACCATGTGATACCCTACAACACTACAATATGTTAGAAGCCCCTTATTATTTCGCTTTTGAAATTATGTCACGGAGCTCTGCCTAGATATTACACTTAGAATTTTGACCAGGGACATTTGGCCAATATTTACGCACTCCGTCGTCCTGTTAGTTGTTGTGGTCCATTTTACATCTAAATATAATCTAAAGGCCATCCATTTTGGTTCATTTGAACCACTAAATATTTTGCGATCTGCAAATTTAGTCTCATCTATATGATTTGCTTGTCTACGATATTTGCCTATATTCGTCAACGAAATCAGCGTAAAAAGCCAGAAGTTCGCCTTTTGTGTATTTATGATTTCGCATGCAAGTTATCTTCAGCGTTTCGGTAGAATGGAAATGTTGGTGTTGGTCGGCTGCAAAATCAGGAACATTTTTAGTTGTTCAACCCCTAAATATATTGCGGATATCTGTAAAAATAATAGGCTTAGCCCTTCTGAGCCTTAACCTACATTTGTGAAAAATTTCGTGAAGATCGGACGATAATTGCAACCTGTATATAAATAATAAACCCAACCTGTGTTGTAAAGTGCAAAAATATTACAAAATATACACTTCAATATTATAAGTCAAATTGAAAAAATCGCATGCGATAAAAAATATGAAAAAATAAAAAAACGTCACAAAGTACTACAAAATCTATATTAACATCATTATTTGCATCTTTTTATGCGATTTTTTTAGATTTTATACTTTTATGCCAAAAGGGCATTCTAATTTTACAAAATTTGTCAAAATAGCTCCAGCCATTCTGGAGATATAAGCATTCTAGCTAACATCCCCTTCCTTTCTATATATACATTGTATATATTTCGCCATATATATCCGATATTTTTACTATCGGCATCTACATAACGGTCAGAATTGACCTGTTCGTCTATTTGTGATTTCGTCGTCATTAAAAATATTAGCGGTTTAATGGAAAATTTGACTTTTATTTATCACAAATGCTATGGTCTATTTCAACCACTAAATATTACCCGATGACCATCAAAATTGGAAAGCTTCTGCCCAGCCCTAAGTTCTAGCCCCATGCTAACTTCCCCTTTGATTGGTCTATAATTGCGACCTGTAAAGCAACTGCAAAATCTGGAAATTTTTCAGTTTATGGTCCCTAAATATTATGCGATCATCTCCAAAAGAAATAGGGTTCTATTCTGACCTTAGCCCCACGAGGGCTCTATATTCTGACCTTAGCCCGATTAGGGCTCTATATAAAAGCCCTAAAAATATTTTTCCTTATAACTCGCACCCCCTTTTTGGGGTTTTGATCTACAAACCCAATTCCAATCCCATTGGAATTTCCACACCCCAGATAGACTGTCACGTCAGGAAATTTAATGACAATTTGCAGTAAATTAGGAAAAATTGATTAATTTGCCAAGAATAACAATTAAAAAAGAAGTAAGTTTGGCCGGGCCGAACTTTGAATACCCTCCACCATTTGGAACGAATTTAGAAGTTTTCAAAAAAATAAAAACCTTTTAAAAATTCTATTAAAGTCTTAAAAATACTAAATTATTTTTTATATATTGAGTTTTATACGACGTCGTGGCAACTCTTGTCATAAGCCATTGCAATATTCAAATACGAAGCTTGGAAAAAACTCCGGTTAATAATGTATCTAAAACCATCAATATATACAGGGTGAGATCGAAAAACTGCAACAAAATCAAGCGTAATAATTTTACATTTTTTTTAATTTTATTGAATGAAAGCAAAGAAGTAAAAAGACTTCGACCGGGCCGAACTTTTATATACCTCCACCATTGGGTTAAGAAAACATTAAAACCCATTATGACCAACAAAAAATGTGGCAAAAATCATCAAAATATCGAATATTGGGAGGTTCCGCTATATGGAGCTATACAAGAACGTGAACCTATACATACAATTTTTCGCCAACAGAGCTAGAACCCATTACGTCACACAAATACAAAACTTTAGACAAATCCGCGAAGAAATGTGACAAAAATCATCAAAATATCGAATATCGGGAGGTACGACTATATGGGGCTATACAAAAACGTGCAGCAAAAAAATACAATGTTTCGCCACCGCAGCCAGAACCCATTATGACGCACAAATACCAATTTTTAAACAAATCCGTGAAAAAATGTGGCAAAAATCATCAAAATACAAAAAATCGGGAGGTACCGTTATATGGGGGCTATACCAAAGCGTGGACATACAATATTTCGCCACACGAACAAGCACCTATTATGACCAACAAATACAAATTTTTAGACAAATCCATGAAAAAATGTGGTAAAAATCATCAAAATACCCAATATCGGGAGGTACCGTTATATGGGGACTATACCAAAACGTGGACCGATATATCTCATTTTCAATACCAACCATCCTAGATACAATACAAATTGTTCTGCTAATTTTGACGCTCTACGCCAAAAAAAGGTGGGCATTATCGTGATTTCAACAGACAGACAGACCGACAGACATCGTTAAATAAACATAGAATTTTATGCTAATTACGAATAATGCTGAATAACCTCCACCATTTGGAACGAATTTAGAAATTTTCAAAAGATAAAATCCGTTAAAAATTCTATTAAAATCTTAAAAATACCGAATGTAGCCATGAATAATGTATCTAAAATCAGTAAAATCCATAGGAATATAGGAAGGTAACCTTATATCGAGGCTATACGTAGACCTGGACCTGCATAGACAATTTTCTGTCATAGGTTGTAGTTCCCATTGCGGACTCTAAATACGAAATTTTAAACATCTCCGGTGAATAATGCCTCCAAAATTATCAAAATACCGAATATTGGGAGGTACCTATATATGGGGGCTATACGAAGACGTGGGCCTGCAGACGAAATTTTTTTCTCATAGACTGTAATACCCATTACGAATTCGAAATAAGAAATTTGAAACAAGTCCCTAAAATCGCCAAAATAACGAATATGGTGTGGTACCGTTGTATGTGGGCTATATCGTAGGCCTATATAGACAATAGTCTTCCAGGGGGTGAAGTACATAGAAAGAACTTCTATTATGGATTTATAGACCTATCCATTGAAAAATGTAGCTAAAATCATCAATATACTGAATATGGGGGATATACGATATCGTGGACCTATATAGACAATTCTCTTTCAGGGGGTAAGGCACTCAAAAATAACTTCTTGTTTAGAATTTCAGACAATTCCATTGAAAATTGTGGCTAAAATAATCAAAATATCGAATATCGGGGGGTACCGTTATAAGGGGGCTGTACTATATAGTAAACCGATATAACCCTCTTTGAACTTGACCTGCCAGCAGACAAAAGACAGATCTGTGCAAAATTTTAGCTTCCTATCTTCATTCGGACAAACGGACGGACGGGCAGGGCAAAATCGTCTTTGAATTTTACGCTTATCAAGAATATATGTACTTTGTTATTTCGATGAGTTACAACGGAATGACGAACTTAATATACCCCCCTTACTATGTATGGTGGAGGGTTAAATTAGGTAAATTCTGACGGGCCGGAAGGAACTCGAAACTTTTCAAAAAATTCCTAAAAATACCGCTCATATAAAAATCGATGTATAGGGATTATACGAAGACGTAGACCTGCACAGGTAACTCTTTGTCATAGGCTGCAGTACGAAATTTCAGGTACGAAATTTGGAACAATACCGGTGAATAATTTTGCTAATGTGATCAAAATATCGAATAAAAGAAGGTACTGTTATGTGGGGCCATACGAAAACGTGCACCGACATGGCCCATTTACGAACTCATTCTGCTAGTAAAATACACACCTGTGCAAAATTTTAGCCGACTATCTCAAGTCTTTTGAAAGACAGCGTGATTACAACACACACAGACGGATAGAGACACAGATGGACGGACATCGCTGAAATGTCTTGGAATTTTACGCTGATCCATTGTAGGGTCTATCAAGAATATTTCGAGGAGTTTCAAACGGAATGACAAAACTAATATACCCTCCATAGAATGGTGGAGTGTATAAAAATCGGTTACCGTTGTTAAAAATTTTACATTCATGCAAATCTTAAACAGAGCACTGCAGGGTGAGATAAAACATTGCAACAAAGTCAAACGCCATAATTTTTACATTTTTTTCTTAAGTGTTATTGAATGAAAAATGTCGGAAATAGCATCAAATTTTAGAATAAGTTTAGATTTGTTCGAATTGGTCACCTATGGCACGAATTATGGCCTTCAAACGGCCAATGAAACCGTCACACGCTGTCCAAATGTTGCTCTGCGGTCTTTTGTCCGATTCCCGTCAAAGCGCTTGCTTGAGGTGATCGACACTTTGGTATTTTTTAGTGCCAACCATGCTTTCCAAAATATTCCAGACACAATAGTCCAACGGATTGGTATCCGGAGATTTTGGGGGCCATTGTGCGCTGGAAATGAAGCGAGGAATCGCATTTTGTAATCATTCTTGGGTGGCTCGTGCTGAGTCCTGTTGGAATGTCCAAAGCTTTAATACACCCCAGAATATTTTCGCGACAATATTCGGCATTTATTCCGGTGCAATGCTCGATTAAAACTAGCAAGAACGACCATCGGCTGTTATGGCGGCCCACACCATCACCATGGCCGGCGCTTGAGTTCTGGTGGCCAACCGAAGGTGCACATTTTCACTGACCTCTTTGGCAAGTAAACACGATCATTTTTTCAATTTTTCAAAATTCGGCT
Organism: Musca domestica; assembly: GCF_030504385.1. Taxonomy (NCBI): domain Eukaryota; kingdom Metazoa; phylum Arthropoda; class Insecta; order Diptera; family Muscidae; genus Musca; species Musca domestica. The sequence goes on along the minus strand of NW_026712192.1, from coordinate 6,496,803 downwards.
GTTCGCCACTTTCGGCCAAGCGAAGCAACTCTTTAGCTCTTTAGAGTCTATTTTCTTTCTTTTGCGGTGTAAGTTCTTGCACTTTTTTGAATTTCTATGGCTTTACTCTGAGCTCATTTTTCAATATTCGCCGAATGGAATATTGCGATATGTTCAGCTCACGAGCCATTTTTCGGCCACTACGACGCGGGTTTCGATCAAGTCGCTTCTTTACTTTTCGAATCATTTCTGCTGATGTTGCTGTTTTCTTCCGTCCACTTCCTTGACGTGGGGCTATACTACCAGTTTTACGGTAACAAGCGATTTTACGAGACACAAAAGATTTATTTCCATTTAAATGCTGGAGTGCTCTAACGATAGCCACTTGTGGTTTTCCAGTCAAATATAAAGAAATCACGCTTGAATTCCACCACGAATAACTTCTTTTCTGGAAAATTCTCACCAAAATGCTTTTGTACGCTTATAAACAATATTAAGAGCTATCACTGGAATAATTTCAACAGCTGTCGGATGAGTGGCTTAGAAATGACAGCGGTCTGAAGTTGGTTGCAGTTTTTATACCCTCCACCATAGTATGGAGGGTATATTAAGTTAGTCATTCCGTTTGTAACACCTCGAAATATACATTTTAGACCCCACAAATAATATATATATTCTTGATCAGCATAAAATTATATGTCGTTTTAGCAATGTCCGTCCGTCTGTCCATCTGTGGAAATCACTCTAGCTTTCGAACGAAATGAAGTAGGTTGATAAAATTTTACTCAAATGTGTATTATGTCTGCAGGACTTTTGGTATTGAAAATGGGCCATGTAGATCCACGTCTTCGTATAGTCCCCATATAACTGTACCTCCCGATATGCGGTATTTTGATGATTTTAGCGACATTATTTACGGGAATTGTTTCCAAATTGGTATTTAACGTTTGCAACAGATACTACGGCTTAAGGCAGAAAATTGTCTATGTAGGTCCACGTCTTCGTATAGCCCCCATATAACGGCACCTCCCGATATGCGGTATTTTGATGATTTTAGCGATATTATTTACCGGAACTATTTTAAACTTAGTATTTGCAGCTCGTAATGAATACTACAGCCTATGACAGAAAATTGTCTGTGCAGGTCCACGTCCTCGTATAGCCTCCATATAACGGCACCCCCCGATATTCGGTATTTTGATGATTTTAGCGATATTACTTACCGGAACTATTTCAAATTTAGTATTTGCAGCTCGTAATGAAGAGCACAGAAAATTGTCTGTGCAGGTCCACGTCTTCGTATAGCCCCCATATAACCGTACCTCCCGATATTCGGTATTTTGATGATTTTAGCGACATTATTTACCGGAATTGTTTCGAAATTGGTATTTAAAGTTCGTAACAGATACTACGGCTTAAGACAGAAAATGCGCGATGTAGGTCCACGTCTTCGCATATCCCTCATATAACGGTACCTCCCTATATTCGATATTTTAATGATTTTACCTACATTATAAAAAGATTTTTTTTTCAAGTTTCGCATTTGTATATTGTAATGGCTTGTGACAAAAGTTGCCTATGCAGGTCCACGTCGTCGTACAAACCCTAATATAAGGATACATTCGGTATTTTTAGGATTTTAACAGAATTTTTAACGGATTTTATTTTTTTGAAAATTGCCAAATTTGTACCAAATGGTGGAGAGTATTCAAAGTTCGGACCGGCCGAACTTACAGAATTTTTACTTGTTTCATCTCATCTTGTTAATTATTTTGGTAGGCCTGGAAATATGGCCCTGGCGTATTTGGGTAATACGACCAACAAAGCAATTTACCAGCATGAAGAAGTTGAAGTTCTTGTGTATGCCGTCGAATTTTATGTAGCACTCTTGGTTCTTAAAATCGAATCGAATCTAAAAGTTCATTGACATGACAATAACTCGAAATTAGATTTTATTAACTCTTAGAAAAAAAAAACATTATTTTTGAACACCATAATAGGGATTACTTTGAAGCAATTTCTCATGTAAAATTCTAATAAGGATTCAGTTTATTGCTGTTGTTCTTGTCTGTTTGTTTGTTGCCCGTCACTTGCATTTGCTTATAATTCACTCAAGTGTACATCACAATCATCCATCCAATCATCATTATCTGCCTGGGCCTGGGTTCACATTACCATATTACTTTGTTGACAACTGCCACTGCCATCCAGTCATTCATTGCTCTCCCTTCTTCCTCTCTTTGATGGAAGAGAAATCCTGGAGGTGTTGAAGCGTTGAAGTGTTTTCGTTCATTTCATTTTAATAGGTTTTTATTCAAATCAAATCATATTTTTCCATTTCCTCTGTCATGCCATTCCATCATTTCGTTGCTGAAGAAACGAAATTTACATGAACGCATGTGCCTCTGGGTGTGTGTGTGTGTTTGTGCAAGTCCCTTTGGAGACCTAAGTGTAAAATTGTGAAAATGCCTTTGCCCTTCTGCCTTATTTGGCCCTATTCGCCATCATCATCAGCACTTGATTGTCTCCATTTCGACTACTACGATCTGCATATTGTCGTAATCATAACTGGAAAATTATGTTTCCCCTTAAAGCTTACATAGATGGTTGGTTGGTTGGTCGGATGGCTGAATTGCCTGGTTGTAAACACAGGGCAATATGCTTGTCATTGCCATGTGGGTATGTAAGCGCATGTAGTCGCAGTAGTGTTGATGTTGTTGACAGTTAGTTAATATTCATGGATTGGGAATTTATGAAACAATACACAATTTTGATTGGTTTCTGCCATGCTGCCTTGCCCCCCACCCAGTTTCATGGTAGGGAGGAGATCATGTAAAACCAAACAGGAACTTACATTAAGTATTCATGAATACGTTGTATGTGTGTGTGTGTGTGTGTGTGCGTGTGAGTCATTTTCACATTTCGATAACGAAAATGGAAATTTTTTTCCAATTTAAAATACAATTTTTACCAATCCTTGTAATTGACAAATGCGTCATAAAGTTGTTGAATTCTGAGGAATTATGCGGTACCCTTGAGAATTTAGAGACCCATATGCTTATTTGACCGAAACCAATATATTTGGTTATTTGTGGAAAAAAATTATTTTTCAGTATTTTGTGAAGAAATGTAAATTTGGAGTGGAATTCCGGACAGTGGAAGACGTCAACGTACCATCATTCTATGGAGGGTATATAAGCTATGTCATTCCGTTTGTAACTCCTCGAAATATTCTTGATAGATCCTACAAAGTATATACATTCTAGGACGATTTAGCGATCTCTGTCTGTCTTTTGTAATCATGCTATCCTTCGAACGAATTGATTTTGAAGGTTAAAATTCCCAGTAGGCAGGTTAAGTTCGTAAATGGACCATGTTGGTCCACGTGTTCGTATAGCCCCCATATAACGGTACCTCCCGATATAAGGTATTTTTATGATTTTAGTGACATTATTTACCGGAATTATTTCAAATTTTGTATTTGAAGTCCGTAATGGGTACTACAATCTATAATAAACATTTTTGTATGCATGTTCACGTTTTGGTATGACCCCCATTTAACAGTAGCTCTTTATATTCGGTATTTTCATGTCTTTAGCAGGATTATTCACTGGAATTTTTTCAAATTTCGTATGGGAAGATCTTAATGGGCAAATATAGCAAAAAAATTCGTATAGGTTGAGATGAAAAAACTGCAACCAACTTCAGACTGCTGTCATTTCTAAGCCACTCGTCCGACAGCTGTTAAAATTATTCCAGTGACAGCTCATTAAATTGTTTACAAACGTACAAAAGCATTTTGGTGAGAATTTTCCAGAAAAAATGTTATTCGTGATGGAATTCAAGCGTGATAGTTTGATTTCTTTATATTTGGCTGGAAAACCACAAGTGGCTAACGTTAGAGCACTCCAGCATTTAAATGTGAATAAATCTTTGGTGTCTCATACCATCGCTCGTTACCGTAATACTGGTGTAGCGTAGCCCGAAGTCAAGGAAGTGGACGGAAAAAAATAGCAACATCAGCAGAAATGGTTCGAAAAGGAAATAAGCGACATGATCGAAACCCGCATCGCAGTGGCCGAAAAATGGCTCGTGAGCCGAACATATCGCAATATTCCCTTCGGCGAATATTGAAAAATGAGCTCGGGGTTAGGCCATTGATATTCCAAAAAGTGCAAGAATCTACAGCGCAACAGAAAGAAAATAGACTCAAAAGAGCTAAAGAGTTGCTTCGATTGACCAAAAGTGGTGAACTGCCGAATTTGGTTTTCTCCGCCCCGATGAGAAAACATTCGTTGTCCAGCAGTTTGTAAACAAACAAAATGATCGTGTTTACTTGCCAAAGAGATCAGCTGAAAATTTGCACCTTCGGTTGGCCACCAGAACTCAAGCGCCGGCCATGGTGATGGTGGGGGCCGCCATAACTGCCGATTGTCGCTCTTCGCTCGTAATTATCGACCGTGGCATCAGAATAAATATCGAATGTTATCGCGAAAATATTCTGGAGAGTGTATTAAAGCCTTGGGCAGCGTGTGACGGTTTCATTGACTGTTTGAAGGTCATAATTCGTGCCAAAGGTGAGCAATTCGAACAACATTTTTGCCTTTATTTAACAAAATTTAAAAAAATAAAAAAAGTATGTCGTTTGACTTTGTTGCAGTTTTTTTTATCTTACCCTGTATTCAAATAAGATTATAATCTTAGGAGCAAATCGGGATTTTGGGAATTCTAAAACTAAAACTAAAAGAATACGAAAAGTACAAAAGGGATGAAACATAGCCCAGGAAAGAATCTCATTACCAAATAATGAAATGAAAAGGTAACTTATTACAGAACAGCATCCTACAACATTATTTAAACGCAGACATTTCAGGCAAGTAACTACCTACCAGGCAACAATCAAGAGCCAATAAATAAGTCGAAACAAGTAAAAAATCAGCTGATTTCGGATGGGCCGAATTTTTAATGCCCTCCTCTAATTCAAAGGATCTTAAAAAAATTTGTAAAAAATTCCATCGAAAAATGTCGCTCAAAGGAATTGAAATAGGACAGAGACAAAATCGACAATATTGACTCGCAGCTTCAGAACGTTCCCCATAAATGGTCAATAGTATGAATCATCATAACGCAAGTCAAAATATCTCTAACTTGTTATAATTTATTATTGGTACGGCCAACACGTGCCTCATCGAAATAACTGTTTACGCCCTAAGTCTCTTTGGACCAAATCCGTTTAAAGACATTCGGAGTCAATCGAGCGATGTCTGTCCGTCTGTCTGTCTGTCTGGCTGGTTCACACATTAACTCTCGAATAGAGTATCCGAATTGGTCCAGACCGAATATGGAGGTGGGTTCACTCCTTCTGGTATCTCCCCCACAATCACAGAACAAGAAAAAATCATCCGATTTTGTTCAAACCTTGCAAATCATAATATTTGTATCTGTGCGAAAATGGACAATGTAGGCCGACTTCTTCTAGTACCTCCTTCACAAAGGGTCACAATTTTGAATAATCTCAACTCTTATAAAATGTGAAATAAGAGCATAGACAAATTAAGGTATAGACTAAAAAGTTGTCTCATCTGTTATCTTCGAAAAAAGTGCTTCAATAGATGTCGTTCATGCTGTGAGAGAGCAAAAGTCTATTCACTCAATTCTCTCAAAATACAAAATATTGAATATTTTTATGATTCTTTATTATTTATCAATTAAAAACGAAACAGTGACTTTGTTTATTTTTACATTATCCAAATATGACGTGAAATATAAAAATAAAGAACTTAATTAGCAGAAAAATGAATAAATTGTTTTCGAAGTCGAGTGACTTCACTAGCCCTGAGTGACTTGACTGGCCCAAGATCAACAATAGTGACATCTGCCGGAAGGGGTAAATTTTAAAACTTTTTAGTCTATACCTTAATTTGTCTATGATAAGAGCCCAATTGTCTTATAATTTCGCATATCTCAAATTTTCTAACAACTATTGGTCTGGTATGTAGATGGGATATATCGCACCACTGCTTCTGATACCTCCCACATAACGGGTGAAAATTTTGAATATATATATCTGTCATGAAACACAATCCAATGCTCTTCAAATTTCATAAATTTGAATAATTTTATACCCTCCACCATAGTATGGAGGTTATATTAAGTTTGTCATTCCGTTTGTAACACCTCGAAATACACATTTTAGACCCCACAAATAATATATATATTCTTGATCAGCATAAAATTCTATGTCGATTTAGCGATGTCCGTCCGTCTGTCCGTCTGTGGAAATCACTCTAGCTTCCGAACGAATTGAAGTAGATTGATAAAATTTTGCTTATGTCTGCAGGACTTTTGGTATTGAAAATGGGTCATGTAGGTCCACGTTTTGGTATAGCCCCCATATAACGGTACCTCCCGATATTCGGTATTTTGATGATTTTAGCGACATTATTTACCGAAACTATTTCAAATTTAGTATTTGAAGTTCGTAATGAATACTACAGCCTATGGCAGAAAATTGTCTGTGCAATTTTTGTCATACTCTCATGTGAAATTGTTTTGAATACCAAACAACAAGGCGGTGTGCGATGTGTGGGTCAATGTCCCTGATCAAAAACTTAAGGGTAATATCTGAACAAAGCTCTATGATATTATTTCAAAAACGAAATCTTCCAAGATGGATTTCGACATAAGGGGACTTCCAATATATTGTAGTGTTGTAGGGCCATAGGGCGACTATGGCCTTGGCTTACTTGTTTAATATAATTCTTATCGAAGGCGTATCATGCACTATCTTATTTGGTACTAGAGACATAAGAGCATTCGTCAAATTTATTGAAAATCGATTCAAAGTTGGATATAGGTCCCAAATTGTGACTACTCTAAAGCCATGATACGTTGGTATGATCTATCTCACATAAATTCCCAATATAAACTTTTTTTGTTTCGGGAGCTCTACTAAATACGTAGGTTATCAAAAAAATTCAGGAAATATTTTTTTGTTGCAAAATAGTTCCCATAATTTTGGTTTTTATTAAAGCAACCACTGTTTAATAGTGGAGAAGGATGGTTATGTTTACCAGGGGGTAAGGCAGGGAATACTATGGTTTCGGGAAGAGCCAGCAATCCTTATCAGTTCCCTTGACTTTTTTCTGGGGATATTCTCACCAGGAGTTATTTTAAATTAAACTCCTAGACAGAAATGTTTTACCCAAGTGACGAAACCATGGTATTCCTGCCTTACCGTCTGGTCAGTCACATTTCTGTCTTACGGATTTTACCAAAATTGTCGTATGTGTCAAGTCATTTCATATGTCTTAACGTAAACTCTCCCCTACAGAGATACATAATTTTCCAAAAATAAAAAAAAATCCAACAGACTTTTCATCCTTCTAATCTACCAGTGATAACAATCTAGAACTTTAGTACAACATTTAAGATATAAATTGAATGCGGAATATAAACACACACACAAAGATTAAAAGAAAAAAAGAACTCGCCAAAATACTGTTTTGATTTTTTCTAATTTTGGCCACACACCCGGATCCATGCGCTGAGTCTCCTCCATTGAGTCAAATAAGCTATTCACAATTTGTGTTGAAAGAGATAATGCCGGTGTGTAAAAGCCGATAAGACAAACGACAGGTCCAATTATACTTTACTAGACAGCAGAGAAGAGGCAAAAAAAAAAAACAACAACAACTGCAGGACAGTGTCCACCAAAGACCAAGTAAGACACCCAAGGCGACCAACCATCCAACCACCCGGTCATACTTTAGAACAGAGAGAGGGTGTGAAATAATGAATACCACTTGGTTGGTTGGTTGGCTGGCGGGTGCATGTTGTGTTGGAGATTTTTTGCATTTGCTTCCTTGCGGATATGCGGCGGCCCATAGATTTGCTAGTTTGCCGTCTGTTTGGATGGTTGGTTTGTGTGGCTGCATTGAATGGTTTTGGGGATTTTTTGTTTTTGGTGGTCTGGCGTTGTGCGCTCTTTACCTGTTAACGCCGGCATTTATCTTCATTTCCTATCTATTAGTTTGCTATTTAAGTGCAAATGTTCGTAAATTAATTTCACAAATTGCATTTAATTCGCTACAAAATTGCATCGTAAACTCGATTTAATGTTTTGATAAGCATTTGGCGATACCTAAAATCTATTGGTGGACTTTGTGGGTATTGCTTGCTATGGAAGAGAATGTGTGGTGCCTTGCTATCATCTTTCGATTGCCAATAGTTGTCGATACATAAATATTCTCATTGACTTTGGTGTTGTTTGAAATCATCAATAAATCGAAATTAAATGCATTTCTGTTGTTCTATGTTCGGTTTGGAGTTGAATAATTAATTTATAATATGCGGATTTGCAGACAGGTATATGAGAGTCAGAATTGTATGTTATTAATTTTGTCTTATGGCAAAGTTACACAATTAGATCTGTGACAATCTGAATCTAATTTTTGTGCGCAAGCGTGATTTAAAAGCATGAGTCTAAATTTCCTAGAAAATGTTGATTGAAGGATTTTCGCATTTCGTTATATACCCTACACCATATGGTGGTAAGGGTATTATGCCTTTGTGCATTTGTTTGTAACATGGAGAAGGAAGCGAGATAAATCCATAGTTACTTTTAATGATATTCATAGAATCATTTTCTGAGTCGATTTATGCATGTCAGTCCGTCGTATTTATGATCCGATTGAGATTAAATTTTCCAAACAATATTCGTTTGGTCCAAGGACGAACGCTATTGAAATTGGTGAGAATCGGTTCAAATTTAAATATAGCTCCCACATATGTGTCTAATTCGATTTGGGGTCTTAAGTCCCTCACATGCTTATTATGCACTCACAACATGTATCAGATATCAGATACAGCTCAGAAATAAGTGTTTGAAATTTTGTCAAGATCGCTTCAGATTTAGATATAGATCCCATATATATCTTTATCCGATATCAGGTTATCATGCACCAAATGGCTAATACCATATTCATCCTCATCATTCAGGATAACACTAACTGGCACAAGGTCAGCAGTTAGAGTCGGAAAGGACCTCTCGGAGCCCTTCAATACCGAACGAGGGTTCAGGCAAGGTGACAGCCTCTCGTTTGACCTATTTAACATCCTGCTGGAAAAGGTCATACGAGATGCAAAGGTGAACGGAAATTGCACTCTGTACATCAAACAACACATGTTGCTCGTCTACGCCGATGACATCGACATAATGGGTCGAACATTGAAAGCGGTAACAGCCAACTTTGAACAAATTGGGAAGGAGTCTGCCAAAGTGGGTCTGGCAGTAAATGGCGAAAAGACCAAGTTGATGGTATCAACGCGCAAGACGTCCAGTAGACTCGGACCAACTGTGGAACTTGGAACTTGACCATATTCATCCTAGAATCAAATGCTTCACATTTGGTAGAAATCGGTTCAGATATAGCTCACATACGTAGTGTGCACTCCACAACAATGATATTTGGTACCAGATTACTTATGGAGCTCAAAAATACCTCTGTCAAATGTTATCGAGATCGGATCAGCTTTGGATATAGATCCCATATATATCTTTATCCGATATCAGGTTATTATGCACCTAATGTCTAATATCGATCCAAATGAACTGAATTTTGGCAATTCCAACTGAATTCATCCTAGAAGCAAGTGTTTTAATTTCAGATATTGCTATAGCTCCCATATATATGATTCATCCGATTTGGGGTCTCAAGTCACTCATATGCGTAATATGCACTCCACAAAAATGATCTTTGGTACCAGATATCAGATATAGCTCAGAAATAAGTGCCCAAAATTTTGTCAAGATCGGTTCAGATTTGGCCGGAATTCAGCCCAGAAGCAAGTACTTCAAATTCAGGTGAAAATCAGTGCAGATATAGCTATAGCTCCAATATATACGTTTCATCCGATTTGGTGTTGAAGTTCCTCACATTCGTAACATGCACCACAAAACAATGGTATTTGATACCGGACATCAGATATACCTCGGAAAAATCTCTGCCAAATTTTATCGAGATCGGTTCAGATTTTTATATACCTTCGATACACATTTTCATCCGATTTTACAGTTATTGTCCACCATATATGTAATATCAGTCCAAATAGGATAGATTTGTTCATATTCAACCGAATTTATCCATTTGGTGAAACCTCAGTCATATGACTAGAGAGGCTATATATCATTTGATACGGCCAAAGCGTGCCTCCTCGAAATAATAGTTTTAGACCCTAGGTCTCTTTGGACCAAATTTGTTTCAGGATCTAGCGATGTCTGTCGGTCCGAGTCCGAAGAGAGTATCCAATTTGATCCAAACTTGGTACATTGTCTTATTATTGTCAAACTTAGATCGAGTTCGGAGATGGGTAATATCGATCCACTCCTTCTGGTATCTCCCCCACAAAATGTGAACATTTTGAAAGAAAATAATTTACTGAACAGAAAGAGAAAGGATAATACGATTTTGTTGCAACTTTGCAAATCCTTATATATGCATCAGTGCTGGGTCAGGTGCGAAAATGGACAATATCGGTCCACTCCATTAAGTACCTCCCCTACAAAGGGACAAAATTTTGAATATTCATGAAGCTTATAAAACACGAAATTAACATCCGATTCCATTAAAATTTGGCACATCTCAATATTTCCATCAACACTAGATCGGCTATAAAGATGGTACCTCCCCCACAAAGCGTCAAAATTTTGAAAAACCAAAATGATAAAAAAAATTCGATATAAGCATCCGGTCGGTGAAATATATCGGTCTACTTCTTCTGGTGCCTCCCACACAAAGTGTCAAAATTTTGAATATTCATAAGTCTCATAAAATACGAAATTAGCATCCGATTCCATTCAGACTTGGTATATCTCAATATTTCCATCAATACGAGATCTGTTATATAGATGGTAGAGATCGGACCATCTCTTCTGGTACCTCCCACACATAGGGGTCAAGATTTTGACAAACAAAACGCTCAAAGCATGTGAAATAAGCATTCAACTCTCTTCAAATTTCACACATACACAAACATTTTTGCCAACACAAGATCTGTTGTGAAGATGATATATATATGTGAACCACTTCTGGTACCTCACTCACAAAGGGTGACAATTTGCAATACTTTTATCTGTCATAACTTACGAAACAAGTCAGCGATTCTTTTCAACTTGCTGTATCAAAATATATCTCTTTTTGTCCAGAAACCTGAGATAAATATGAATTGGATATAAATATTCGATTTTCCTGTAATATTGCCCATACCAAGATTTTACATTTTTTTGACGAAGCATGAAAATGGAATACTTCGATCGACTATATCTGGTACCTCATGCATATGTTCGCATTTTCCAAAAATTATCATATATTTCATGTAAAGTGAAGGATGTTACCAATATAGTCCAAACCTGACACGTCGCAATATTTATATCATATTTATTAAGGTCCGATACGAATTTTGGCACATTCCTTCGGAACCTACTCCATAAGGGGTTAAATATTTGAATAATCATAACAGAAGTCAAAATATTTTTAAATAATCGTACATTGGATGATGGTATATATCTGTCGGCAAAGCTGACAGATTCGTTTTAACTTGTCATGATTAATATAGAACCACTTTGTATGCCGATTATGCATGTTCGTTTGTCCATCCGACTGTTGGACCCATTGTACAATGTTTAGAGTTCATAGTCGAATCTTAATATTCGGTATTTCTAGTTTGTAATTGAAATTAACCCTGTTGACGGAAAGTTGTCTGGATAATCCCATATAGCGGTACCTCCCGAATTATTCAACGCATTTGTTTCAGATTTTGCACTAGGAACACACAACAGATAACTAATCCTATAGCTACAAGTTCACGTTTTGGTATAGCCCCCATGTAACGGTATCGCTTTACAACTTTATGATGTTTTGAAGACTTAGACTGCTTTCTCCAAGCGATTATTCCTGACAGTTTTATTTTAAGCTTTCATATACCTGACGATGGCTTTAACGCTTTTTTAATTGTTGATATTCTAAGGGAGTCTGCCTGATTTTCATACGATCTACAATGAAATTTTGTCAACAATGTCGACAATTTGATACGATCTTTAATATGTACAAACATATATATACATGTAAATATGATTTTGATATATATATTTTTTTGTAAGCAACATTCCACTCTCCAACACAATGCGAACAGATAATTATTTGTTTGACAACAGGAACAAGAATCTTCTAAAAGCCTATCATAGGCTTTTTTAAAGTTTCAGAATGTTGTTGATGTCGTTGCTATCAGTGATGTTCTTTTAGAGCTGTTAAGGCAACATCATTTGAATAAAATCAACGTTTAGAGGAAAAACAGCATCGACGACGAACAATGCAGACAGTTCGACGACGTCTGTTGGTGATCCATGCCATACATGTTAATAAACATATTGTTTGAACTCAACAAAAAAAAAAAAAATTACCACTCGATCGGAAATTGAATTTTATCTCAACAACCCGAAAGACATCGGGCATGTGCCACAAAACATGTTGTCACAACAACAACAATAACAGCAACAACAAGCTTAATGCATGTTGTCACATTTGCATCTTCAACAATGACCAACTTGGTCAGCCAGAACGTTTGTGCGTGTGTGTGTTTGATCTTGGCTTCAAAGGCTTGTTAATGCGTTTGGACACTAACACACAACTCTAGCCCATTAAAATGACGTTTGAGCGGCTCGAAACACTTTGAGATAAGATCAGATTTATAACCAAAGTTATTGAAGGGTTCTTGTGCGAGAGACATATTTTATAAACAAACATACATTACAATGGCAGATGTGTTAGAGCTATTAGGAATAATATGTTCAATACCACAACTTAATTATTTAATTAATTATTTTTTATTAACTTTTCTCTATTTGCTTTTTCTGAGAACTTTCAATATCGTGGTGTTTATAAAATATATAAGTACTTTATTAAAACTTTAAATTATTAATATAATGTTAATTAATAATGATTAGCATTTCTTTGGTTTTGTTCTATTTGAATGTAAAAACAAATAAAATAGTATCAGTAAATTTTGTGGACAGATGTGTGATTCTTGAGTTATGGTTATTCAAACTGTTGACCCTTTGTGGGGGAGGTTCCGAAGCAGTTGGCCAATATTGACCAATTCGTATCTGACCTAAGACTGATATAAATATACAACGTTCCAGATTGGAAGTATATCGAGTACTTCCCAGATATGTGCAAAATTTTGGAAAATGTGAAAAATATGCGTGGGGTAACAGATAAAGCGGACCGAAGTAGTCCATTTTCATAATTCATCTAATATAGCAAAAATATTGCTATGTGCAAAATTTCAAGACAATCGAACAATTTTATCCAAATTTATTCGAAATCATAAATTCCGATAAATTCCAAATTTAAATTAGGTTCCTGGTCGAGAGAAATATTTAGATATATATCAAGTTGTAAAGAATCGCGGACTACTTTCGCAAGTTATGACATATATAAATATTGGAAATTGTGACCCTTTGTGAGTGAGGTACCAGAAGAAGTTGGCAGATCTTGCGTTAGCAAAAATATTTGGATGTGTGAAATTCGCAGAGAGTTGGATGCTTATTTCGCTTTCATTGGACGTTTTGTTTTTTTTTTGGGGAAGGTCTAGAATAAATGGTTCGATCTATACCATCTTTATAACAGATCTTGTGTTGATAGAAATATTGAGATGTACTAAGTCTGAATGGAATCGGATGTTAATTTCTCGTTTTAAGAGTTTCATGGATATTCAAAATGTTGACTCTTTGTGGAGGAGGTACCAGAAGGAGTTTACTTATATATCCCATCTTCACAGCATATCTTATGTTAGTAGAAATTATGTGTGAAATATGAAGAGAGCCGGATACTTATTTCGGATTTTATGAGCTTAATGGATATTCAAAATTTTGACCCTTTGTGGGCGAGGTACCAGAAAGAATTGTCCGATCTCTATCGTTTTTATAACAAATTCTGTGTTGATGGAAATATTCAGATGTGCCAAATCTTTACCTACCAGAAGGAGATGACGGATATATCCCATCTTCGCAGTATATCTTGTGTTAGTAGAAATAATGATGTGTGAAATATGAATAGAGCCGGATGCTTATTTCGGATTTTATGAGCTTCATGGATATTCAAAATCTTGACCCTTTGTGGGGGAGGTACCAGAAGGAATTGTCCGATCTCTACCGTTTTTATAACAAATCCTGTGTTGATGGAAATATTCTGATGTGCCTAGTCTAAATGGAGTCGGATGTTATTTTCGCGCTTTATGTGCTTAATGGATATTCAAAATTTCGACCTGTTGTGGGGGAGGTACCAGAAGGAGTGAACGGATATATTGCCTTCACATCAGATGTTATGTTAGTAGAAGTAATGAGATGTGTGAAATATGAACAGAATCGGATGCTTATTTCGGATTTTATTAACGTTTAGGTTATTCAACATTTTGACCCCTTATGGGGGAGGAGAAATAAATGCTCCGGCCTCTACCATCTTTATAACAGATGTTATGTTGATGGAAGTATTGCGATTTCCCAAATCTGAATAGAATAGGATGTTAATTTCGTGTTTTATGAGCTTCATGAATAATCAATATTTTCACCCTTTTTGGGGGAGGTACCTGAAGGAGTAGACCGATATATTTCATCTTCACACCAGACCTTGGTTTAATAAAAATATTGTTATGTGTGTAATTTGAAGAGAGCCGGATATTTATTTCGGATTTTATAAACGTTATGGTTATTCAAAACTTTGCCCTTTTGTGGGGAAGGTACCAGAAGAAATAGTCCGATCTCTACCATCTTTATAACCGATCCTGTGTTGATGGAAATATTGAGATGTGCCAAATCTGAAGAGAATCGAATGTTAATTTCGTGTTTTTTGAGCTTCATGAAAATTAAAAATTTTGACCCCTTGTGGGGGTAGGTACTTGATGGAGTAGACCGATATTGTCCATTTTCGCACCAGACCAAGCAAATAATGCAAATATTAGGATTTGTAAGGTTGGAATAAAATCGGATTATCCTTTCTCTTTCTGTGCAGTAAATTATTTTCTATGAAAATATTGACATGTTGTGGGGAACGAGAAGGAGTAGATCGATATTGCTCATCCCCGAACTCGATTTAAGTTTAACAATAATATTACGATGTACCACGTTTGAGTCAAATCGGATACTCCCTTCAAGAGTTATCGTGCGCGCCATCCAGACAGGCAGACAGACGGGCGGACAGAAGTAGTTAGATCGACTCCAAATGTTCTGAAACGGATTTAGTCCAAATAGACCTAGGTCTACAATCGTTATTTCGATGAGGCACATTTTGGCCGTATCAAATTACATATACCCTCTTTAGCCATATGGCTGAGGGTATAAAAAATTACTCATATACCTATCAAATTTTTTTTGGGCTTGCTAAGGCGGTCACGTTATGTTTTTGGATAACGTTACGCTCAAATCAAATACACGTGTCTTTAATTTCTCAGCCAAGTTCAGTTACTATTTTCCATCAACAATTATTTGTATTTCCAAGTGTTATTAAAGACAATAATTTGCCTGGAATTCAAAAAATGTTTCGCCCGATAATATCTTGACGCCATATAAAATGTTACTGCTTCCGTATTTAGTAAATTCAAAATTATTTTCAAAATATTTGAAACATCTAAAATCTTTGAAATCAAAAGCAACCCATGGTTTTTTCCCCAAAAATTCGTATTAAGTTAATTTTTCACTCTGTAAGACACCGATGTTAATATTATTAGTTAATTGTCAGATTTTCGATATTCGTTAATTCAAACGTTTTCCCTCCTGCTGTTCGAAAGAAAATTTATGGGCACGCGTACCACAATATTAATACGCTGGCCGTTACAGAAATTTAGAGCTGTAATTAAATAAAGATTTAGTTCAAAGCTTTTAAATTTAAATCATGGCCTTTTTTTGGGATGTCGTAGAGTCTATGCCGAACAAATTTACCATGAAAGTTGCATTTAAAAGCAATCAAAATAAAACGGAATTCGGTGGCTTGATTTCGAATGTTATTCGCGCCTTAGGGTGCATCAGCTTCAGCCTTTTCAACTTCTTCGTCTTCGTCTTAATTTAAAGATGGAAATTATAACAAATGCTACCGGAGATTAATTTAAAAGTGGAATAGCAACACAGTAGCCAATCTCTTCGGAAAAGGTCGGACACAAAGGTATGTGTCGGAGTGTGAGTGAGTGTCTGTAAATAGTAGAAGGAGGGGGGAGCTTCTTTTGTGTTGTTGATTTATCCAAAAATTAATTACAAATAAATTGCTTTCAAAAATCATTATTATCGATTCCATCACCCCTTGACACGCCAACAGGTCGAAGAACAGCCACTCCACTCTACCAACCTACCTAACGGATGAAAGAAATTAAGACAATTTTTTAAAAATAAATTATGATACATCAATTTTCAGATGAAATCGTCGAAATATGAAGTTTGAAGTAGAAGAACAAAGCGATGACGAAGGATTAGGTTGGAATGAAATTTTAAGACATAAAATACAGGTCACCTCCTAAATCGTCGCATGCAATGTAAGAAACCAGCTAATATATCCGTCGATTGCGTGTGGAGATTCCAAAAAATTGCCATTTTGATTTCGAATTCAGAAAAGTTTAATTGGAAACAAAAGAAATTCATTTCTTTTCGAAATGATTTTGAATTGTGTATATCAACAACGCTAATGACTTATAAAATGGTTTTTGAGGGGGTGAGGGAGTGATTTAAGGTTTGAGACATCGAATTATTTTTGTTGTTATGAAATTTAATTGGAAACCGGATGAAATTAGTCAAAATCAAATAAAATGGTTTAAGTTGAACAATTTCGTACTCGAAGATCCGAAATAACAGGAAATACTACTAATTTAGGTTGAAATCATTTTAAAGGTACCAAGGGAAAAATACTGTTGTTCTCAGGCAATAAATAAATAAAAATCCAGTTAATCTTCCCTCAAAGAACCCAAAATATTAATAGGAAATTGTTGCCGAAATTTTTAATTAACCGAAAGATAGGTTTTGCTCTTATAATGTGGCTGTGTCAAAACGTAGACCAACATTCAGTTTTAAGCGAGGAGTAAAACTAAGCAGAGAGAGAGTTCCAAATGTCAAATTACAGTCGATTTTTATACCCTCAGCCATATGGCTAGAGAGGGTATATATCATGTGATACGATCAAAATGTGCCTTATCGAAGTAACGATTTTAGACCCTAGGTCTCCTTGGACCAAATCCGTTTCAGAACATTTGGAGTCGATCTAGCGATGTTCGTTCGCCCGTACGTATACCTGTCTGGCTTGTTTGCGCTCATGATAACTCTTGAAGGGAGTATTCGATTTGGTCAAAACTTCGTAATATTATTATCAAACTTAGATCGACTTCGGAGATGGATCCACTCCTTCTGGTACCTACCCCACAAAAGGTCAAAATTAAAAAAAAAAAAACAGATTTTACTCCACAACAAGTTAGTAAGCAGCTAAGTTCGGCCGGGCCGAAATTTTTATACCCTCCACCATTCGGAACTAACATGAAAAATATCAAAAAAGATTTCTATTTCTATACGAAGACGTGGTAATGGATAAGTAATTTTTGTTCGTAAGCTGTAGTAACGATTCCGAACTTCAAATACGAAATTTGACGCAATTCCGGTGAATAATGCCGCTAATATCATCAAAATGCCGAATAAAGGGAGGTACCGTTGTATGGGGGCTATACTAAGACATGGACCTGCATAGACAATGTTCCGTCACAGGTTTTAGTACCCATTACGAAATTCAAATACGAAACTTGACTCAATCCCAGTGAATAATGTCGTGAAAATCTTGGAAATACTGAATATCTCGGGGTAGCGTTTTATGGGTGCTATACTTAAACGTAGACCTATATAGACAATTTTATTTCAGGGGGTAAAGTACTCAGGGGGAACTTCTTATGTCAATTTTCAGACTATTCCAATGAAAAATATGGCTAAAATAATCAAAATACCGAAAAATACGATATTGCGGACCTATATAGAGAATTCTGTTTCAGGGGGTAAAATACTCACAGAAAACTCCTTGTGAAGAATTTCAGACAAAAACATGAAAATACCTGTTACGGGAGGTACAGTTAAATATTTTTACCAAATTTGATATAATACGAGATAGTCGACATACATGGGGGACCTAAAAAAATTGCAGCAAAGTCAAAATCCATAATTTCTACATTTTTATACCCTACAACACTATGTGTTGGGGGTATTATAAGTTTGATTGGGCCAGAATTTATGTAACACCTCGAAATATTGGTTTCCCATATAGGAAAGTATATATGGATCTTCCTAGCTCGCCGAGCTGAGTCGATCTAGCTATGTATGTCCGTCCGTCCGTCTGTCCGTCTGTCCGTCTGTCCGTCTGTCCGTCTGTCCATGTTAATTTGTAATCACTCTACAGGTCGCAATTAAGGCCCGATCTTCACGAAATTTAAAATGGAGGTGGGGATAAGGTCAGAATAGAACCCTATTTCTTTTGGAGATGATCGCCAAATGTTTAGGGGTTGAAATGGACCAAATACTGAAAAAATGTCGGATTTTGCAGTAGCTATACAGGTCGCAATTATAGACCAATCGACGCGGAATTTCGCATGTAGCTAGAGTTTAGGGCGGGGAAGAAGCCTACCAATTTGGGTGATTATCGGATAATATTTAGCGGGTAAAATAGACCATATCTTTTGTGTTGAAAAAATTCAAAAATTTTCATTAGACCGCGAATATTTTAATTCCGGCGAAATCACGAAGCCATGACAAGGTTACTTCTGATCTTTACATTGATGTTAACATCCAACAAATCGGATATATAGCAAAATATGTGCGATATATATGTCTATCAAAGAAGATATGCTTGAAAGATCTCTTATATGTCGAGAACGGCTGAACTCATTTCGACAGTTCTCATTAATTTAGAAGGGCCTCTTGGCAGGAAAGAAAAACGTCTTAAAAAATCGCATAAAAATATCTCTCTAAAGATGAAAATGTTGATTTTGTAAAATTTTCTCACATTTTTTCAATTTTGTCATATTTTTGGCATATTTTCATTTTGAATTAAACATTTGGTAATATTTCTACAGCTAACAAAACTAAGTAGTTAGGATATCAAATATCATATACAGATCGCATTTATGGCCCGATCCTTACGAAATTTTGCATGGGGATCAGATGAGGGTCAGAATAGAAGCTTACTCTTTTTGGAGATGATCGCCATATATTTAGGGGTTGAAATGGACCAAAAAACTGCAAAATTGTCGGTAGGTCGTAATTATCGCCCGATCCTCACGCACATTTGAATGGGGGTTACCGGACATTGCAAAAGCCAAGCAGTTTTGGATGGCCATCCAAAAATATTCAATGTGTGAAATAGTTTGCCAACTTTTGTAGACAAAATACGAAAATGTACATTCCAGTGACTTTTTGGAGAATTCACAAATACAGGAAAGACACACTTCTGACTATTTCGTTAACGATGATTTCGTTGAAGAATATAGTCAAATGTCTGTATCTCATATAGATGCGTTTCAGTCAAAAATCAATAATAAATGTTAATTTTTTCCCACTTCTGAGAGATTATAGGTCTTTGGGAAATATTGGTTCCAGATCTAGGAAGACCATTTACGTGCAACATCTGCCAATAAATTGGAAATGAGCAAATTAGTTTAAGTTGCTATTATTTGAAAATTAGAGAACGAAACCTAATGGTTTTCTTTTATTAATTGTCACAATATCTTGTGTAATTCTTTCGAGTATCTCGCCTATATAAACTGTATCGTTTATTATAGTGTTGTAGGGTATTCAACGGTCGGCCCCGCTCGACTGTAGCCTTTGCTTACTTGTTAATTCCTCTTTTTATTAGCTTCATGGTTATTTAAAATGTTGACCCTTTGTGAGGGAGGTACCAGAAGGAATAGTCCGATCTCTACTATCTTTATAACAGATCTTATGTTATCAGATATTATGTTAATGGAAATATTGAGATGTGCCAAGTCTGAATGGAATCGGTTGTTAATTTCGCGTTTTATGAGCTTCATGAATATTCAAAATGTTGACACTTTGTGGGGGAGGTACCAGAAGGAGTGGACCAATATACTCCATCTTCACACCAGACTTTGGGTTAACAAGAATATTGTGATGTGTGGAATTTGAAGGCAATCGGACTCATATTAGCTCATTTTATAGTGCTTATAATTATTCAAAAATGTTGGCCCATTGTGTGAGAGGTAATTGATTGAGGGGACGGATAGTGTCCATTTTTGCACCTGGTGCAAATTGTAGGATTTGTAAAGTTGGAGCAACCTCGGATTATCCTTTCTCTTTTTGTGCTGTAAAATACAGGGTGAGATGAAAAAACTGCAACCAACTTCAGACTGATGTCATTTCTAAGCCACTCGTCCGACAGCTGTTAAAATTATTCCAGTCACAGCTCATTATATTGTTTACAAGCGTACAAATGCATTTTAGAATTTTTCGGCAAAAACAAGTTGTTCGACGTGGAATTGAAGTCTGATAGTGTGATTTCTTTATATTTGGATGGAAAACCACAAGTGGCTATCGTCAGAGCCCTCCAACATTTAAAAGTGAATAAATCTTTTGTGTCTCGTAATGGTTCGAAAAGTAAAGAAGCGACTTGATCGAAACCCGCGTCGCAGTGGCCGAAAAATGACTGGTGAACTGAACATATCGCAATATTCCATTCGGCAAATATTGAAAAATGAGTTCGGGGTAAAGTCATTGATATTCCAAAAAGTGCAAGAACTTACACCGCGTCAGAAAGAAAATAGATTCAAAAGAGCAAAAGTGTTGCTTCGCTTGGCCGAAAGTGGTGAACTGCCGAATTTGGCTTTCTCCGATGAGAAAACAAAATGATCGTGTTTACTTGCCAAAGAGGACGGTTGACCACCAGAAATCAAGCGCCGGCCATGGTGATGGTGTGGGCCACCATAACAGCCGATGGTCGCTCTCCGCTCGTATTAATCGACCGTGGCATCAGAATACATGCCGAATATCATCGCGAAAATATTCTGGAGGGTGTAATAAAGCCTTGGGCACGTAAACATTTTGGCCGCAGACCTTGGACATTCCAACAGGACGCGCCACCCAAGAATGTTAACAAAATGAGGTTCCATAATAATAATGGCCACCAAAATCCCAGGATACCAAGCCGTTCGACAATTGTGTCTAGAGTATTTTGGAAAGCAAGGTAGGCACTAAAAAATACCAAAGTATCGATCACCTCAAGCAAGCGCTTCGCCGGGAATGGGCCAAAATACCGCAGAGCAATATTCGGGCATCGTGTGACGGTTTCATTGTCCGTTTGAAGGCCATAATTCGTGCCAAAGATGACCAACTCGAACAGATCTACTTATTCAAAAATTTGATGCTTTTCCCGACAATTTTTTCTTTCATTCAATAAAATTAAAAAAAACAAGTAAGCAAAGGCTACAGTCGAGCGGGGCCGACCGTTGAATACCCTACAACACTATAATAAACGATACAGTTTATATAGGCGAGATACTCGAAAGAATTCCACAAGATATTGTGACAATTAATAAAAGAAAACCATTAGGTTTCGTTCTCTAATTTTCAAATAATAGCAACTTAAACTAATTTGCTCATTTCCAATTTATTGGCAGATGTTGCACGTAAATGGTCTTCCTAGATCTGGAACCAATATTTCCCAAAGACCTATAATCTCTCAGAAGTGGGAAAAAATTAACATTTATTATTGGTTTTTGACTGAAACGCATCTATATGAGATACAGACATTTGACTATATTCTTCAACGAAATCATCGTTAACGAAATAGTCAGAAGTGTGTCTTTCCTGTATTTGTGAATTCTCCAAAAAGTCACTGGAATGTACATTTTCGTATTTTGTCTACAAAAGTTGGCAAACTATTTCACACATTGAATATTTTTGGATGGCCATCCAAAACTGCTTGGCTTTTGCAATGTCCGGTAACCCCCATTCAAATGTGCGTGAGGATCGGGCGATAATTACGACCTACCGACAATTTTGCAGTTTTTTGGTCCATTTCAACTCCTAAATATATGGCGATAATCTCCAAAAAAAGTAAGCTTCTATTCTGACCCTCATCTGATCCCCATGCAAAATTTCGTAAGGATCGGGCCATAAATGCGATCTGTATATGATATCTGATATCCTAACTACTTAGTTTTGTTAGCTGTAGAAATATTACCAAATGTTTAATTCAAAATGAAAATATGCCAAAAATATGACAAAATTGAAAAAATGTGAGAAAATTTTACAAAATCAACATTTTCATCTTTAGAGAGATAATTTTATGCGATTTTTTAAGACGTTTTTCTTTCCTGCCAAGAGGCCCTTCTGAATTAATGAGAACTGTCGAAATGAGTTCAGCCGTTCTCGACATATAAGAGATCTTTCAAGCATATCTTCTTTGATAGACATATATATCGCACATATTTTGCTATATATCCGATTTGTTGGATGTTAACATCAATGTAAAGATCAGAAGTAACCTTGTCATGGCTTCGTGATTTCGCCGGAATTAAAATATTCGCGGTCTAATGAAAATTTTTGAATTTTTTCAACACAAAAGATATGGTCTATTTTACCCGCTAAATATTATCCGATAATCACCCAAATTGGTAGGCTTCTTCCCCGCCCTAAACTCTAGCTACATGCGAAATTCCGCGTCGATTGGTCTATAATTGCGACCTGTATAGCTACTGCAAAATCCGACATTTTTTCAGTATTTGGTCCATTTCAACCCCTAAACATTTGGCGATCATCTCCAAAAGAAATAGGGTTCTATTCTGACCTTATCCCCACCTCCATTTTAAATTTCGTGAAGATCGGGCCTTAATTGCGACCTGTAGAGTGATTACAAATTAACATGGACAGACGGACAGACGGACGGACGGACATACATAGCTAGATCGACTCAGCTCGGCGAGCTAGGAAGATCCATATATACTTTCCTATATGGGAAACCAATATTTCGAGGTGTTACATAAATTCTGGCCCAATCAAACTTATAATACCCCCAACACATAGTGTTGTAGGGTATAACAATCGATTCCATTTGGACTTGGCACATCTCAATATTTCTATCAACACAAGATCTGTTATAAAGAGGGTAGAGATCGGACCATGCCTTCAGGTACCTCCCCCACAAAGGGACAAAGTTTTGAATAACCAAAACGATTATAAAATCCGAAATAAGCATTCGGTTCTCTTCATATTTTACACATCCCATTATTTCTAATAATAAAAGATCTGTTGTGAAGATGGTATGTATCGGTCCACTCCTCTTGGTACCTCCCTACAAGGGGTCAAAATTTGGAATATCCATGAAGCTCATAAAACGCGAAATTAACATCCGATTCCATTCTGACTTGGCGCATCTCAATATTTCCATTAACATAAGATCTGTTATAAAGATGATAGAGTTTGGACCATTTTTCCTGGAATCCCCCCCTCCAAGGGTCAAAGTTTTGAATAACCAAAACTGTTATACGAAATAAGCATCAGGTTCTCTTAACATTTCGCACATCCCATTATTTGTACTAACACAAAATCTGCTGGGAAAATGGGATATATCGTTCCACTCCTTCTGGTACCTCTCCTACAAGGGGTAAAAATTTGGAATACCCATGAAGATCATAAAACGCGAAATTTACATCCAATTCCACTCAGACTTGGCACATATCAATATTTCCATCAGCACAAGTTTTTTTATAAAGATGGTAGAGATCGGACCATTTCTTCTGGTACCTCCCCCACATAGGGTGGAAATTTTTGAAAAACAAAATGCTCAAAGAGATCGTAACAAGCATACAACTCTCTTCAAATTTCACACATTTTTGCTAACACAAGATCTGTTGTGAAGATGATATACATCTGCGAACCTCTTTTTTGGTACCTCACCCATAGAGGGTAAATATTTCTCTCAATCAGAAACCTGAGATGAATTTTTTGATTTTGTTTAAAATTTAATATAAATGTTCGTTTTTCTTGCAATTTTGCCCCTGTAATCATGCCGAACAAATTATATAATTTAAATGTTGTGGAATGCAAGGCATTCTCTGGAATGTAAATCAAATTTTTTTCATAGATATTTTTAAGATCGGACATACCTACAGTTAATTATTTCCATTTGTCAGTAATAACTTCCAGGAATAATAAGCTCACGTTGAAAAATCATTTAATTATTTAACTATTATAGACTACATCATCGTCATCAGTGCTATGGTATTTATCGGCCATACCTTAATAGCCTTGCGATGGCGTTAAAAGTTTTAGCTTTTAATGCTGACCGACATTCAAAATTGATATTTCTGAAAAAAAAAAAAAAACAAATCACACAATGTTTGTTGTGTTAACTTGAATTGTCGTGTGGCGTCAGTCAGTCATTTATTCTTACGATGGCGGTAATTATTTAAACGTCGGTGTATTTTTCTGGATTGGGGATCATAAAAGGCCGAAAACCTAAATCACATTTAACATACATCCTGCTTAGCTTGCAAGCCGTTCTGAAACTTTAATCCTTTCGGTGCTTTAATATCGCTCAATGTTTTTTGGTGTCCCGTTCAGTTTTTTTTTTTTTTTGCTGGGAATGAGAAAATGATCTCTGAGTGTTGTTGTGGCTTTGAGTGATTGCGTTTGAAAATTGAATGCTCACCTAATTGTGACTTAACACAACATTTACCGCTTTTGTTTGCATTAATCGCGTTGATATTTCGCCGGCTCTCAACAAGTTTTGACCTTAATATGCCGCGCCTACATAAGCCTGCGTTTGATGAATTATTGAAAAGTTTCTTCGTTTCAACATGGGCACAAACATGTTGTGTGCCCTACAAGCTGGGGTGAGAAGAGGTTTTAATGTTGAAATATTATATGTTATGAAAATATTTTCGGGCCAGGGATCGATTGTTTTTAGTAGAAGACACTTTTTTCTATTCTTCAATCGATCTGAGAACCCAAAATTCATCCACAGGAGTAGCCATGGGAGCCATTTTGTCCTTTAGGAAAAAATCGAACCTTTCCATAGAAGGAAAATCAGTCCTCAGGATCAGGAATTAGAAAAAAATCGCTCCTCATGACCCATTTTTTTTCCCGTATAGAAAAAAAATCGCTCCTCATAACCCATTTTTTCCCGTATAGAAAAAAATCGCTCCTCAGGACCCATTTTTTTCCGTATAGAAAAAAATCGCTCCTCAGGACCCATTTTTTTCCGTATAGAAAAAAATCGCTCCTCAGGACCCATTTTTTTCCGTATAGAAAAAAATCGCCCCTCAGGACCCATTTTTTTCCGTATAGAAAAAAATCGCCCCTCAGGACCCATTTTTTTCCGTATAGAAAAAATCGCCCCTCAGGACCCATTTTTTCCGTATAGAAAAAAATCGCCCCTCAGGACCCATTTTTTTCCGTATAGAAAAAAATCGCCCCTCAGGACCCATTTTTTTCCGTATAGAAAAAAATCGCCCCTCAGGACCCATTTTTTTTCCGTATAGAAAAAAATCGCCCCTCAGGACCCATTTTTTTCCGTATAGAAAAAAATCGCTCCTCAGGGCCCATTTTTTCCGTATAAAAAAAAGCTCCTCTTCAGGACCCATTTTTCCGTATAAAAAAAATGCTCCTCTTCAGTACCCATTTTTTCCGTATAGAAAAAAGATCGCTCCTCTTCAGGACCAATTTTTTTCGTATAGAAAAAAATTCGCTCCTCTTCAGGACCAATTTTTTTCGTATAGAAAACCTAAATACCTCTTGTAGGGTATAGAACTGCCAATTCAAAACTTCATTCATAAACGTCAAGTCATTTGGCGGAATGAAAAAGTTAACGCAATGTTGTTGTAGTGATCGCTAAATGACCATCAAAGTTCCGCTATTATTCATTCACTCATTCATAATTTTCGGTTTTTTTACCTTCTCTGATTCGCAGCTTATTTCGCTTTTGGGTTTTTTTATTCATAATTCATTCATACAAAATCCATCACATTCCATATGACCAATCCGTCCTCGTCCCCGCCAAAAAGTCCATTCATTAATATCGTGATTATGGCATTTTAAGGCGTTAACTTTGCTTCAGCAACCTCATCTTTCAAACGAAAATTCATGAAGAGAAAATGAAGAGAGAATCCATATAGCATGGGTGTGTAGGTATATGTAGCCTCTAGGACTATGTGTTGGTGCACGTGATTTCATTCACATTAGAAATTGTTCTCAATCATTAGTAGCCACTTCGACATAATTATCATTGGCGGTTTTTTCGTTGCTCTCTCCTTCTCTCTCCCTCTCTCTCTCTTCTTCCAACTGTAATCAAATCATAACCTCCATGCCGGATTTCTAGCAAAAACATAAAAATCTTGCCGCATGTCACGTCACGTCATGTCATTTCATCAACAACATCATCGTCAACAACAATTGGACACAAACGAGTTCTTGTTTCGCCACAACTAAGATTCCCCAAAACCCAGCCAAGAATTATATTCGAAATTGTCTCAAAGAAGAAAATTGGAGAAAATCTTCCATAAAAATCCCCCCAAAAAAGCCAAAATAGCTGGTTTTAATCACGCAATCTTGTTGTCGCTGTCGTTTGCGTTTTGTTAGATCATTCATTCAGTCAGTCAGTCATTCATTCATTGATTGTTCGTTTGGGTCGGTGTCTTTGGTGTCTTGATTTGTGTTCGGACACAAAAAGGGCCAACATGATTTGTTAGGTGTGTGCGCGCGCGGATCGTAGTGCTCGTCAGCTGAGGGGGGATTAAAAGATTTACCACACCACTACTTAATCAAGTGAGATTTGGTTTGGCCCAATTCATTCATACATTGAGAGGGCTTTTTCATTGAAATTAAGAGTTGCCACGTTTTCATATGAAGATACGCAGAGGTGATGATTTGTTGTTTCCAGGTGGTAATATATCATCGGGATACTCCCAATTTTGTCCAAATTTTATTCGTCTTAATAACTGTTTTAGACCCTAGGCCTCATTGGACCTAATCCGTTTCAGAGCATTTGGAGACGATCTAGCGATGTCCGTCTGTCTGGCTGTTGCGCGGGATAACTCTCGAAGGGAGTATCCGATTTGATCCAAACTTGGTACATGGTAATAATTTTGTCAAACTTAGATCGGGTTCAGAGATTGGCAATATCGGTCCACTCCTTCTGGTACATCCGCCAGGTGCAAATTTTCATAAAAAAAAAACTTTTTCTGCACAGAAGGAAAAAGGATAATCCGATTTTGCTCCAATTTTGCAAATCCTAATATTTGCGTCAGTGCTAGGTCAGGTTTGAAAATGGACAATATCGGTCCACTCCATTACGTACGCCCCTCACAAAGGGTCAAAATTTTGAATAACTACAACTCTCATAAAATGTTATGTAAGAGTCCGATTGTCTTCAAATTGCACACATCCTAATATGTTTATGAACCCAAGATCTGGTATTAAGAGGGAATATATCGGTCCACTCCTTCTGGTACCTCCCCCACAAAAGTCGAAATTTAGAACATCCATTAAGCTCATAAAACGCGAAATTAACATCGGATTTAATTTAGACTTGGAACATCTGAATATTTCTATCAACATAGCATCTGTTATATCTATCTTATATCTGTAGATATTGAACCATTCCTTCTGGGAACACAAAGGGTAAAATTTGTGAATAACAAAAATCCGAAATACACATCATGTTCTCCTGATATTTCACACATACAAACATTTTTGCTAACACAGGATTTGTTGTGAAGATGGGATGTATCGGTCGTCTCCTTCTGGTACCACCCCCACACCCTAAGCGGTGGAGGTACCAAAGAAGTGTCAAAACGGTCTATTTTTGCACCTGACGTAAGACTGATACAAATATTATTTTAACCAAATTTTACATTTTCATGTGAAACCCAGATAACTATCAGTGTAGATACAAACAAGTTGTCTGTTTTAACATGGCTAGATCGATTCCAGATTTCATCCATAGACCAGAGCTCTCGCGGTAACTTCTTCTGTGACGAAATTCATGTCCGTCCTTGGGCCAAACAAATATTGTTTGAGAAACTTCATCTCAATCGGATAATAAATGCGACCTGCATTTTGTTCACAAAAATACATGGACAGAAGGACGGACAGACGTATGGACGGGCAGACGGACTAATATGCATAAATGGACTCAGAAAGTGATTATACGAAGATTCTCAAAAATAACTATTGGTCTATCTCCCTTCCTTCTCCACGTTACAAAAAATACGTAATGACATAATACCCTTACCACTATGTGTTGTAGGGTATAAAAATATATAACGGAAATATTTTTCCTTTTCATATTTTCATAGAACAAGAATCCAGCTCCAGATTGAACCGATTCGTTTTAAAACGCAAAAGCAAATTATCAGTTTGCCCCCTGATGGCAACCCTTCTTCGCATATTTTGTCAATAAAGTTCGTTGGCTATAAGTCAACTAAGCTGTCTGTGTGCGTGTAGTTGTGAATTTGATTTGACCCTCATTAGGGATTTGTTCAGACAATTTTCAAAATTTTATTAATTGGCTTTCATATGTTTCATGAATTAAATCTCCAAACAAATGAGTGTTACAATTATTAGTGAGAATTTCATATTTAAAAAAACGACGAAATTTCGAACCCAAATTTTAAGAAGATTATGAATAGTGATTTAAAAAAATAGTGGCTATTTAATTAAACGAGAAACATTTTTATATTTAGTTTATTTATTTTAATAGTTATGGCCGTATTTGATTTTAGAAGAATTAAATCATAATTTCCGTTTGATCTGTTCCCTAAAAAATAATATATATTGCGCTGTAATTATACTCTACACCACATAGTGCTAAGGGTATTATGTCTTTGTACATTTGTTTGTAACAGGGAGAAGGAAGCAAGATAGACCCATAGTTACTTTTCAAGATCTTCATAGAATCACTTTCTGTGTCGATTTATGCATGTCAGTCCGTCTCTCTGTCCCTCCGTCCATGCATTCTTGTGAACAAAATGCAGGTCGCAAACAATATTTGCTTGACCCAAGGACGAACCCCATTGAAATTAGTGATAATCGGATCAGATTTAGATATAGATCCCATATATCTTCAATCGATTTGGGGTTATTTGTGCACCAAATGGCCAAAATCAGTCCAAATGAAATGAATTTTGGTACATCCCACCGAATTCAGTCTAGAAGCAAGTATATCAAATTTGGTGTAAATCGGTTCGGGAGCTATAGCTCCCACATATATGTTTTATCTGATTTGGGATTTAAAGTTTCTCACATTCGTAATATGCACGCTACAACAATGATATTTGGTACCAGATATCTTTTGAGCTTGGAAATACCTTTGGCAAATGTTATCGAGATCTGCTAAGATATGGGAGCTATATCCAAATCCAAATCTATATCCTAAATCTAAATCTATATCCTTAGTCCGATTTCAGGCTTATTGTGCAAATAATGGCTAATATCAGCCCAAATGGAGTGAATTTCGGGACTTACGTTTCCATTTTGCGGAACTCAGCTCTGATATATAATTTTTAAATATACGACTTTTCGAAGTGATATCACGCACTCTAAAGCAATGCTATTTGGTATAAAATCTACTTGAAATAAATTCTTTTTTAGCTCTACTAAATAAAGCAAGTAAAAAAGCAGTAAGTTCGGCCGGGCCGAACTTTGAATACCCTCCACCATTTGGAACGAATTAGAAAATTTTCAAAAAATTAAAATCCTTTAAAAATTATTTTAAAATCTCTAAAATATCTAATATAGGAAAGTGCCGATATATGGGGGGATATACGATATTGTGGACCTATAAAGACAAATCTATGTCTGGGTGTAAAGTACTCACAAGGAACTACTTGTGTGGATTTTACGACAATTCCATTGAAAAGTGTGGCTAACATCATCAAAATACCGAATATCGGGGGGTACAGTTATATGGGGGATATACGATATCGTGGACCTATATAGACAATTCTTTTTGAGGGGGTAAAACTCCCACAAGGAACTCATTTTGTGGAATTTCAGACAATTCCATTGAAAAATGTGGCTAAAATCATCAAAATACTGAATACCGTGGGGGTACCGATATATCGGGGCTATACGATATTGTGGACCTATATAGATAATTCTCTGCCGAGGTATAAAGTAAACGCAAGGAACTACTTGTGTGGATTTTCAGACAATTCCATTGAAAAATGTGGCTAACATCATCAAAATACCGAATATCGGGGGCACCGTTATATGGGGCCTATACGATATCGTGGACCGATATAGCCCATCTTCGAACTTGACCTGCCTGCAGACAAAAGAGAGATCTGTGCAAAATTTTAGCTTCCTATCTTAATTCGTTTAGACTGTAGCGTGATTACAACAGACGGACAGACGGACGGACAGCGCTAAATCGTCTTAGAATTTTACGCTGATCAAGAATATATATACTTTGTTGGGTCTAAAATGATTATTTCGATGAGTTACAAACGGATTGACGAACTTAATATACCCTCCATGGTATGTATGGTGGAGGGTATAAAAATTCATTTGGCTACAATCATCAAAATACCGAATACCGAGGGGGGTACCGTTATATGGGGATATACGACAATACTCTAGCAGGGGTTAAAATACTCAGAAGGAACTCCTTGTGTGGATTTTCAAATAATTCCATTGAAAAATTTGGCTACACTTATTAAAATACATCGTTATATGTGAGCTATACGATATTGTGGACCGATTAGCCCATCTGTCCAATATTTTAGCTTCCTATCTTAATTCATTTTGATTTTAGTGTGATTAGAATAGACGAACGGATAAGGCTACATCGTCTTCGAATTTTACGCTGATCAAGAATTTATATACTTTGTTGGGTTTAAAATTATTACTTCGATGAGTTACAAACGGAATGACGAACTTAATCTACCCTCCATACGATGAAAATGGTCTACGCAGCAAAATGGAGTTTACATAGATAAGTGGACATTCTACTTTCGTATAGCAAGTTTTCATACGATGAGAATCTACTTCAAGAGGATTTATTTCAAGTATATGTAATGGATATGACAGCTTTAATCCAAATTCAGTGGGTTAACCCTCTGTAAACGTATTGTAAAGCAAATAATAGACTTTAATTGCAAATTTTGTGAAAAAAGATTTATATCCTCAAAAATGCATTTAAAACCTTGAAAATACCTTAAACCGACAACTTATATGGGAGCTATGTGCTAAGGTGAGTCAGTATTAAACGACTATTTCCGAAAATGTTTTACTATACTCAAAACCTTAAATGTCAAATTAGAATGTTAGGAAATAAAATTATATGAGTGATTTATCTAAATGAGTACTGATATATACCGTTTTTAATATCAATCATTCTAGGAAGTATATAAAAGTCTGTGCCAATTTTTAATGACAACTAGTCCTTTCTAATTTTTCTGATAACTCAATTTCAGTTTCTCTAAATTCCATTTGTAATAATCCTCGTTAATATACGGGGTTTTCATTTGTTGATCCTCGTTGTTGATGGCCTAAGTGGCGTTCTTTACAAGTTGTACAACATGTCGTTGATTTGTCATCTTCATGTCCGCCAACCCTAACAAACGGTACTTACATTTGAAGTTTTGACCTAATTAATTAAAATATGACCAATTGCCAGCGAAGCATTTGAAACTTCATCTAATTAATGTCACTCCACGTAAAATAGTATGACATTAAAGGCAAAACAACGGTTTATTATGTTTTGTTAAAATTTTATTTTGTATTTAAATGTTCATTGTTTTCTTAAATTAGGTCAAAAAGTGGTCGCAATATTGAAAATTTATTTGTTAATTAAAAATACAGAGAAATAAGAATGGCAATTTTAACGGGGTCATGAGTAGATGGTTAATGATTTTAATTTGTGATTTTGCCAACTTGCTGACATGGTCGAATTAGATAAAGTTTCTGAAAATAATTTTGAAATAAGCATCGGTAAAAAATAATCTAAAGAGGGTATTTTTAAAGTTTTAGTAAGTCTTCAAAGAGAATTCACCAAAATAAAAATCATAAGTTAGTAAACCGTAGACCGTAGATCAATGAATTGCAATACTGTCAAATCATAATTTTGGAAGGTCGATATCAGAGACGAAAAAATCCTCATCAAATTTCAAATTTGCACTGCCTATTAAAAATATGTGCAACAATCTTTCAAAAAAAAAAAAAAAAACAAGTTAAAAAGCAGTAAGTTCGGCAGAGCCGAACTTTGAATACCCTCCACCATTTGAAACGAGTTTGGCAATTAAAAAAAAAAAAAATAATAATAATAAATAAAAAAATCCGTCAAAAATTCTGTTAATATTTTAAAAATACAGAATATAGCCGTAATTTTGGGGTCTATACGACGTGCCTACATAGGCTTTGTTTGTCATAAGCCATTACTATATCAAAATTCGAAACTTGAAATAAACTGTGAATAATGTAGCTAAAATCATAAAAATACCGTATATAGGGAGGTACCGTTATATCGGAGCAATGCGAAGACCTGGACCTGCATAGACAATTTTCTGTTACGGGCTTTAGCATCCATTACGAACTTCAAATACGACATCTCAAACAATTTCGTCGAGTATTGTACCTAAAATCGTCAAAATACCGAATATAGTGAGGTACTGATTTATGGGGCCTATACGAAGACCTGGACGTACATAGACGATTTTCTGTCACAGACTGTAGTTCCCATTACGAACTATAAATACGTAATTTGAAACTACTCCGGTGAATAGTAAACCTAAAATCGTTAAAATACCGAATAATGGGAGGTACAGTTATAAGGGGGCTATATGAAAACGTGGACCTACATGGTCCATTCACGAACTTAACCTGCCTACTGGCAAAATAAACATATGTGCAAAATTTTAGCCTTCTATCTCAATTCGTTCGAAAGATAGCGTGATTACAACAGACAGACGGACATCGCTAAATCGACTTAGAATTTTATGCTGATGGGTCTGACATGAGTATTTCGAGAAGATACAAACGGAATGACTAAGTTAATATACCCTAAAAAAATGGTAAGGAAAAATCAAAAGTCGGGCGGGGCCGACTATATTATACCCTACAGCACTATGCATATTTTGTAACAAAAGAATTTATTTCAAGCGGATCATACCATCTACCAACATTTGGTATTAGAGCAGTTTTGAACTAATATATGGCAGGCATATCCGATTCTGAATCGACTTTCACTTAATTTGACGGAGACATTTTAATCTTTTATACCAAATAAAAAATATAGAGTGCAAAGGATTATATTAAAAAATATATATCGGATCCGAGTTCCGCAAAATGGAAACGTACGTCTCGAGATTCACTCCAGTTAGGGTGATATTAGCCATTATTTGCACAATAAACCTGAAATCGGATTGAGGATATATATGGGAGCTATATCCAAATCTTAGCCGTTCTCGATAAAATTTGGTAAAGGTATTTCTGAGCTCTACAATGTGAGTGACATAAACACCAAATCGGATGAAACATATATATGGGAGCTTTAGCTATATCTAAGCCGATTTTCTCCAAATTTGATGTACTTGCCTCTACACTGAATTCAGTCGGATGTGTAACTATTTACGAATTTTTGGCAGATATTGGCCATTTGGTGCTCAGTTAACCCGAAATCGGTTAAAGATATATATGGGAGCTATATCTGAACCGATCTGTCGGATGTGCCAAAATTCAGGTCATTTGGACAGATATTGGACATTTGGTACACAATTAACCTGATATTTGTTGAAGATATATATGGGAGCTATATCCAAATCTGAACCGAATTAGAATTTGACAGTGGTATTTCTGGGCTTTACCTGATGTCCGGTACCAAATATCATTCTTGTGGAGTGCATATTACGCATGTGAGGTACTTAAACCCCCAAATCGGATGAAACATATATATGGGAGCCATAGCTATAACTGAACCGATATTCTCCAAATTTGATGTACTTGCTTCTAGACTGAATTCGGTCGAATGTGCCAAAATTCTGGTCATTTGGACTTATATTGGCCATTTGGGGCACAATCGGTTGAAGATGGGCCGCTATATCTAAATCTGATCCGATTATCACCAATTTCAATGGGATTCGTCCTTGAGCCAAACAAATATTGTTGGCAAATTTTCATCTCAAGCGGATAATAAATGCGACCTGCATTCACAAGAATACATAGACGAACGGCGGATGACATGCGTAAATCAATGAAGATTCTCAAAAGTACAAACAAATGCACAAAGACATAATACCCTTACCACTATGTGGTGTAGGGTATAAAAAAACACCATTCGGCCATCTGGGATTTATATCAGCTTAATATGAAAATGAATCGATTGACTAAAAACACGTTCTTTCATCACAATACCCGTACACCCGCTCACAGGCCTTTCCTTAATCGAAATGTTGTTGAAGATAAATCTTTTAATTTGTTGTTAACACACACAGAGACACAGAGATATAACCAGCTTTTGTTCACCACGCCACTGCAAACTCAACCCACCTCGCTCATAGGAAGAAAATGTCGCACCGAACTTCATAAATTATCCACTGAACCAATTTACACAAATTAAGAACTTCCGCTTTGTCGCCTTTTTCCATTAGGGCTTTTAACCAAAAAGGTATGAGGGTGTGTGTGTGCTCGAGTATTGGGGGAACTTCGGCTTTTTCTCTTTATCTGTCAGCTTTGTAAAAAAAAGAAATATGGCTAATTTACATAAACAAGAAAATAGACAAAAAAAAAAAAAAAAAAAAACAACATACAGCACTAGCTATATGCACTTTAATCTACAAAAAAAAAAAAAAAAAAAACAAGCGTTAACACCCGACAACAATCTCAAATAACCTGCATTCATTCATTTATCGACAAAACAAAAGCTTTACCATATGCTAAGAGACAAGTTTAAATTTTGTAAAGCTAAGAAATCTATAAATCTGGTCGGATGTCTATCGTGGGAGAACAAATGAGCAAACCACTTAGAAGACACATTTTTGTTTAAAATACCCATGAATCAAATGTGTTCTTTAGATTACGCTGTGCAACGCAAAAAAAATAATTTCAGAAATACAGGGTGAGATGAAAAAACTGTAACCAATTTCAGACTGCTGTCATTTCTAAACCACTCGTCCGACATCTGTTAAAATTATTCCAGTGACAGCTCATTATATTGTTTACAAGCGTACAAAAAATTGTTGGTGAGAATTTTCCAAAAAAAAAGTTATTCGTGATGGAATTCAAGCGTGACAGTGTGATTTCTTTATATTTGGCTGGAAAACCACAAGTGCCTATCGTTAGAGCACTCCAGCATTTAAATGTGAATAATTATTTTGTGTCTCGTACCATCGCTCGTTAACGTGATACTGGTAGCGTAGCCCGACGTCAAGGAACTGGACGGAAGAAAACAGCAACATCAGCAGAAATGGTTCGAAAAGTAGAGAAGGGACTTGATCGAAACCCGCGTCGCAGTGGCCGAAAAATGGCTCGTGAGCTGAACATATCACAATATTCCATTCGGCAAATATTAAAAAATGAACTCGGTGTAAAGCCATTGAAATTCCAAAGAGTGCAGAAACGTACGCCGCAACAGAAAGAGAATAGACTCAAAAGATCTAAAGAGTTGCTTCGCTTTTCCGAAAGCGGTGAACTGCCGAATTTGGTTTTCTCCGCTCCCATGAGAAAACATTCGTTGTGCAGCAGAGGTCAGCTGAAAATGAGCACCTTCGGTTGGCCACAAGAACTCAAGCGCCATTAGCGCCATAAGAGCCGCTGGTCGCTCTCCGCTCGTATTAATCGACCGTGGCATCAGAATAAATTCCGAATATTATCGCGAAAATATTCTGGAGGGTGTATTAAGGTCTTGGGCACGCAAAATATTCGGCCGCAGACCTTGGACATTCCCACAGGACTCAGCACCATCGCACTCAGAACGAGCCACCCATGAATGGTTACAAAATGAGGTTCCTCGCTTCATTTCCAGCGCTCGATGGCCACCAAAATCTCCGCATACCAATCCGTTGGACTATTGTGTCTGGAGTATTTTGGAAAGCCAGGATGGCACTAAAAAATACCAAAGTGTCGATCACCTCAAGCAAGCGCTTCGCCGAGAATGGACCAAAATACCACAGAGCAACATTCGGGCAGCGTGTGACTGTTTCATTGGCCGTTTGAAGGCCATAATTCGTGCCAAAGGTGACCAATTCGAACAAATCTAAACTCATTCTAAAATTTGATGTTATTTCCGACATTTTTTGCTTTCATTCAATAAAATTAAAAAAAAATGTAAAAAAATATGGCGTTTAACCCTGTAGTCCAGCTGATTATGAAATCAGAGTCAAAAATTTAAGTTTTAAAGGAGGGGGAACTAGCACCTTTTTATACCCTACACCACAAGGTGGTCAGGGTATTATGTCTTTGTGCATTTGTTTGTAACAGGCAAAAGGAAACGAGATAGACTCATAGTTCCTTTTGATGATCTGCATAGAATCACATTCTGAGTCGATTTATGGACATGCGTCCGGCCGTCCGTCCGTCTGTCCATGTATTTTTGTAAACAAAGTACAGTTCGCATTTATTGCCCTATCCAGATGAAATTTTGCACAAATCAATTGTTTGGCCCAAGGACGAACCCTATTGAAATATATATCTTCGTCCGATTTGCCTTTTATTGTGCACCAAACGTGTAATATCAGTCCGAATAGTATGGAATTTTGCACATACAACCAAATTAGGCCTGAAAATAAGTATGCCAAATTTGATCGAAATCGGTTCAGATATAGCTATAGCTCCCATACATATTGTTCATCCGATTTGTTATTTTTGTCCTCCGCAGCAGTAATATGCACTCTGTAACAACAATATTTGGGGAAATATATATAAAATACAGCTCAGAAATATATTTGCTAAATTTTATCGAGATCGGTTCAGATTTGGATATAGCTCCCGTATGTAACTTCGTCCGATTTACCTTTGATTGTGCACCAAACGTCTAATATTTGCCCAAATGGGATGAAATTTGGCACTTACGACCGAATTGAGTCTAGAAGCATGTCAAATTTAGTGAAGATCGGTTCAGATATAGCTATAGCTCCCATATATATTGTTCATCCGATTTGTCATATTTGTTACCCACAGCCGTAATATACACTCCGTAACAACGATATTCAGGGAAATATATCAAATACAGCTCAGAAATATCTTTGCCAAATTTTATCGAGATCGGTTCCGATTTGGATATAGCTCCCATATATATCTTTATCCGATTTCAAATTAATTGTGCACCAAATGGGCAATACAAGTCCGAATTGAAAAGATACAAATGCTTCGGCATATTTAGTCCTTTGAACTTTAAATTATAGTTATAATCATAGCGTGTATGATTGAATTCTCCCATAAAAACTTTTAATTGTTATGCACAGCTCTGCTAAATTAGCAAAGTGGTGTAGGATATCATAAAGTCGGCCCCGTCCGACATTAAGACTTTCTTTACTGGTTTAAAAGCTATGAATATTTCAAATCACGAAAAAATGTTCATAGTTTAAGCATTATTTTCTGCACAAATTAGCTTGAGAGATAATTCGAACACTTAATACTGAAAAAAAGTTGGAGAAATGTTTATCTAGCACTTTTATCTTTTACGAATTAACCCAACTTTTTTTTAAACAACACAGACTATCTCCCTTACTTACCTAACCCCATACACACTAACTAGAAAAGGGCAAAATCTGTGCAATTATGGATTACGACACCTTTTTTTAAGCTCCGGGCTGCCAGCCGTTCCATTAAAATCCCTTTATCTTTTTTTGGTATCAACGACGATGACGAGGAAAGCAACACCACCAAAGAAAAGCAATGAAGTTTCATTCCCAAGGGAAACAACACTTCTCCGCACAACAACAACAACAACAATTATTATTGGGATGTTTTTGTAGCAAAGACAGTGAGTGTATGGGTTAAAAGGAGATTTACTGAAAGAGAGTGAGGAAGCTGTAGCTATAACGCCATTAGATTGGTTACACACATCCATATCCCTGTTTAAAAAGGGGGATGAGGAGACACTGCTGGATGGTGGTTGTATATCCTGGGTGGTTGTATCAACCGCCCATCCTCGCAGCTTTATCATCACAACAACAACATTTGCCAACATTAACAGCTTTAGTCGTTTGGCAAAAAGGTCGGTGGCAAAGTATTTTTGTGCATTTGTATGCACGAAGTATCATTTGTGGGCAATTAGCAAACAAGTGTGAAATTCCCTTTTTTGCCAAACGTTTCCAAAGAAAATGTAGAGAGCTGGCTGGCTGTTTGTGTCCTGCGTCCTTCCATTTGGGGTTGCTGTTGTAGCAATTTTGTGTTATATACACACAGTTCAGCCTAAATAAGGTAGGTATATAAAAAAGTATGTATATGCTAAGGGTTTGAGTTTGAGAAAATTAGTCGATTTTTTGTGTTAAGACATCGGAGATGGGTAGCTATTTATATCTAGGGCTCTTAAAATGTCAGGATTGTCACTTGAAAACTGGAAAAAAATGGGGAGTAAGATATTTATATAATTGTAGGGAAGAGGTATTGTAGTACTGGTGCTTAGGAGTATTTAAAATATTGTTTCGCATAGAGCAAAAAATGGTGTAAGCCCTTAGCGAAATAAAAGACAAAAGCAGGTTCTAACAGCGAATAGGCATTGAGAGTTTGTAACGGTTTTTCATCGGCATTGCGAGCAACCATACCACCGTGGCATAATTTATTCTTATTTTGTTCAGACTCCTCTACAATCGATGGACTCAATATTGACGGCTGTTGGGTTAACTTCTTCAGTCATAGAATCGAAGCTTTATTCGAACAAATGAACATTGATACTTTACACCGCGGTTGTTTTGGCTTCACCTTGAGTATCATGTCTTGGCAAGAGTATCATGTTTTTGTGCATTTGTTTGTAACATGGAGAAGGAAACGAGGTAGACCCATAGTTCCTTTTGGTGGTCAGCATAGAATCACATTTTCAGACGATTTATGCATGTCCGCCCGTCCGTCTGTCCATGTATTTTTATAAACAAAATTAAGGTCGCATTTATTATTCGATTGAGATGAAATTTTCCAAATAACCTTTGTATGGCTCAAAGACGAAACCTACCGAAATTTCACCAATTTCTGTCCAAATTTAGATATGGCTCCCACGACCGATTTCAGGTTTGTGTGGCCCAAATGATTAATATCAATCCAAATGTAGTGAATTTTGACATTTCCTACCGGATTCAGCCAACAAGTATGTACTTCAAATTTGGTGAAAATCGGTTCAGATATAACTATAGCCCCCATATGTATGTTTCATCCGATTTTAGGATTCTTGTGCACCAAATGGTTAATATCAGTCCAAATGGTGTGCATTTTGGCACTTCCGACCGATTTTAGTACTTTAGTAAATTTTTAGTACTTTAGTAAATTTTATGAAAATCCGTTCAGATATAGCTATAGCTCCCATATATATGTTTCATCCGATTTGGTGTTTAAATCTCCAACTTTCGGAATATGCACTTAATTTGTAATCACTCTATAGGTCGCAATTATGGCTTAATCCTCACAAAATGAAAATGGAGGTGGGGTTAGCATCAGAACAGAAAACTATTGTTTTTGGAGATGATCGCAAAATATTTAAGGGTTGGAATGGACCAAAAACAGAAAAAAAGTTGATTTTTCTGTTGCTCTACAGACCACAATTATAGACCAATCTACGCGGAATTTTGCATGGAGTTAGAGTTTAGGGCTTGGCAGATGGATGGTCATCGGACCATATTTAACGGGTAAAATAGACCATAACTTTTATGTCAACAAAATACGAAAATGTCCACTGAACTGCGAATATTTGATATCCTCACACGAAAATGTCACTTTTGACCGTTACATTGATGCTCATATCCAAGATCTCGCGTATATAGCAAAATATATACAATCTCATATATCAGAGAAGGGAATATTAGTAAGACCGCTTATAAGCAAAGAACCGCTGGACTGATTTTCACAATTCTCATCAATTCGGAATGGTCTTTTGCCAGAAAAGGATAAAATAAAATATAAAATATGCCAATAAAAAAGTGAATATTTTTTGTGACATTTTTATACCCTCCACCATACATAGTATGGATGGTATATTAAGTTTGTCATTCCGTTTGTAAAACCTCAAAATATACATTTTAGACTCCAAAAAGTATATATATTCTTGATCAGCATGAAATTCTATGTCTCTTTTAGCGATGTCCGTCCGTCTGTGGAAATCACTCAAGCTTCCGAACAATGAAGACAGATAAAATTTTACTCAAATGTATATTATGTCTGCAGGACTTTTGGTATTGAAAATGGGCCATGTAGGTCCACGTTTTGGTATAGTCCCCATATAACGGTACCTCACGATATTGGGTATTTGGCAGATTTTAGCGACATTATTCACCGGAATTGTTTCAAATTTCGTATTTGAAGATCTCTATGGGTACCACAGCCTATGACAGAAAATTGCATATGCAGATCCAGGTCTTCATATAGCCCCCATATAACAGTACCTTCATATGTGCGGTATTTTGATGATTTTAGCAACATAATTCACTGGAAATGTATAAAATTTGGTATTTGAAGTTCGAAATGGATACTACAGCCTATGACAAAAATTTGTCTGTGCGGGTTCATGTCTTCGTATAGCCCCCATATAACATTACCCCCCGATATTTGGTATTTTGATGATTTTAGCGACATAATTCACTGGAAATGTATAAAATTTGGTATTTGAAGTTCGAAATGGACACTACAGCCTATGACAGAAAATTGTCTGTGCGGATCCACGTCTTCGTATAGCCCACATATAACGGAATCTCCGATATTCGGTATTTTGATGATTTTAGCGACATTATTTACCGCAATTATTTCAAATTTAGTATTTGAAGTTCGTAATATATGCTACAGCCTGTGACAGAAAATTGTCTGTGCGGATCCACGTTTTATAACCCCCATGGTACCTCCCTATATTCGGTATTTTAATGATTTTAGCTACATTATAAACAGATTTTTTTTTTCAAATTTTGCATTTGAATATTGTAATAGCTTGTGGCAAAAGTTGTCTATGTCCACAACGTCGTATAGACCCTAATATACGGGTACATTCGGCATTTTTAAGATTTTAACAGAATTTTTAACGGATTTTATTTTTTTGAAAATTGTTGAATTTGTACCAAATGGTGGAGGGTTTTCAAAGTTCGGCCTGACCGAACTTACAGCTTTTTTACTTTTTTTTTTTTGAAAATGTTGAACATTTGTGTGGATGATATCAGATGGAGTGACCC
Source organism: Musca domestica (assembly GCF_030504385.1). Lineage (NCBI taxonomy): Eukaryota > Metazoa > Arthropoda > Insecta > Diptera > Muscidae > Musca > Musca domestica. Next base: position 6,455,439 of record NW_026712192.1, on the reverse strand, counting down.
GATATTGCCCATCTCCGAATTCTACATAAGTACTGTAAAAATGCTACGATGTACCAAGTTTAAACGAAATTTGCAAGAAAATTATTGTGTGCACGGACAAACGGGCGGCCATGGCTATATTGACTAAAACGGAATACGTCCAAAGTGATCTAGAGTCTAAAAACCATTATTTCGATGAAGCACATTTTCGCTATTTCAAATTATATATACCGTCTGTAGCTATGCGAAAGAGAGCATACAAGTTCAGAGTTACATTTCTTCGCTATTTCTAAGGGTAAAATATTAAAGCACTTAATATTTTTTAATACTCAAAATCAAACATCAGATTTCAACTCCATTTCTTTTGCTAGGGTCAACATTTAGCAAGTCAGGCTTTTAATGTGAACGAGTATAGAGATAATGGGAAGGATTTGAAATAGGTTTCCCTGACATTGCAAGCCATGCATCTTTCAGATCGCCAACATTCACCGACTCCGGGTATACACAAAGAATCCGATTTCAGCTCTAATAGAAAAATTTTACCTCGATCCAATTTTTTACTAATTAAAATTAAATCAAACCTAAAACATTTAAAAGGCATAACAAAAATTAACCTTTTTTCGTTTTCCCCTTCAAAAGTTTCCCCCCATTCGAAAAGGTAACAATAGTTAATTATATCATTTGTAATTATGTTTTTATTTCAACATTTTCGTAATAACATCTTCGAAGACTACCCAACGGCTTCAATCAGTTGTCATGTTTGCTTTTGGTGTAGTTGTTGTTGTTGATTAGGTAGCTATTTCAAGTTTTCAGATTAACCTCCCTACTTAATTAACACGTTAAAGTATCATTAACGACGAAGAAAAGTTCATTAATTATAACCACTTCCAGTTGGTGCCATTTGGTTCAGTTACAGAATACAAAACTTCAAAAAAAAGAGATGAAAACAACAACAGTAATTAGGAAAGTTTCCTCAAACCTAACGCTAAGCCAAAAATAAAAAAAACTATGGCGTACAGGAAACGGAAGTCTGGGAAAATTTTCGGTTTCATCTTACAAAATAGCGCTTAAATCTTTGGCCCGAAAAACAAAGACAATGTCGAACGTACGAAAATATCATTACCAATACCATTGTCAGGCGAAAAGCAAAATAGAGGAAACTTCAAGAGAAAAAAAATCGACTTGTTTGTATTTCAATTAAGCCATTTTGAAAAGAAAAGAGGGAAAAACAAACACCACGAAGAAACGAGCGAACGAACGACATACAATCAACTCTTTCTCTCGTTTGGCCCAGGTTCCGTCAGTTTGGTTTTTGGGCGTCAGAAGAAATGAATGCCAACGCATTTAAACTCGGTAATAAAACATATAAATGTGTGTTTATAAGACCATGGAAACCCCTCTTCCATCTCCTCCCCTTTTGACAAAAAGGCAGACGAAACCCATCCCCACGAAACACCCAAAACACCAAAGTCTAAAAATAAAACAAACAACAATAAAAATGCACGACGCAAAGTTACGAAAAATGCTTTTGACATCGATATCGAAGAGTTTAAAGTCGCTTGAGTAGGTACGTGAAAACAACAACAACAACGATCTGAGCTCCCTTCACTTACAATTTATTTCGCATAATGTAAAATACCTACACATACAAACAAAAACATCTACCCCAAACCAAACGAAAAAGGGCCTTCGAAACAAAAAACCTCTGAGAGATGTGATGATGGGTCATCACACACACAAAGATAGAGAAAGAGAGAGAGGATAACAACAACTACGCCATCTCGCATCAATGGCCCAACAACATTGGCAGTTGTTTGTTTGTGCAACTTCATCAAAACCATCATTATTTAACTGGCGTCAATTTACTGTTTAAATGTCAAACAAAAAAGTGTTAAAAGCCGAAAAAATAACAAAAGAAATCTCTACCTACCAACCTACCCAACCAACGATTCTCTTTTGAAAAAGTAAAACAACAATTTCGTTGTTGTAACAGCCAGCATCATTGCGTTAAAACTCCCATTCGTTTACCTTACACAGAAACAACAATGGGTGCGAAAGAGACAAACAACTCTCAATGAGAATCATGATGAGTAGAAGCAAAAACCCGTTAGACCAGATGAAGAGGCGTGGCTTGGCATTGTTGTTGATGCAGAGGATGCTGTTTGTGGGTAATAAGAAAAAAAAAACAACTGCTACAATCTCTTTGCAATTAAAAAAAATCTCACAGAGAGAGAGAGAGAGAGTTTAAATGAGAAACTTATTCCCCTTGAAAGTGTATGGTGTGTTTTTTTTTGGTGGTTTATTTTCATTTTCTTACCTTTATTGTGGTAGACTTCCCCTTTATTTGCTATAAAATGGTGAGTTGAGTTCTTTGTTTGTTTCTCAATTCCACCACACTGCCCCTGTATTGTTGGAGTTGAATTAAATACACTTTTCTTATGGCAGTTTTTTTGGTTTTCGTGACAAAATGGCTGTTATGTGGTGGATAGCTATATTGTCGTACATTGTGTACATGCAAGATGTTATTTTCTATTTTTTACCATGTTCACCGTCCTTAGCGTTTATATTTGACCTTCAACATGACCTAAATTGCTGTAATTTTGATTAAAGAAAATATAAACTATTTAATTACCAAACGAGTAAAATAAGAATATTATGGAATAACTTTGAAGGTGTGTACTTGGGTATTCCTGCCTGTAAGGAATACAAATAACGTGAATTGTAAAATACATTTTTGTGAAAACTAAAGCGTTTTAATAACGAGTCAAATTAGTTTATATTCCATCGGATATTATGGTTATGATAATTGTTTGAAATGTTCTTATATTGACAATTTTTTTTGTAAAATTAGCTAAGCTTTTTTTGGAAGCTGTAGGGATACATTTATTAGCCATCTTGTACGAATGAGAAAAAGCCTGTTGTTTGGAAAACAAGTGAGCAAAGGCTACTGTCGGGTGAGGTAGGTAGATCTGAAACCTATGTGATTAAATATAAAAATTTGAAATTTACATTTTGTCATTGTGGGCGAAACAAGGCATGTTCTTGGATACGTTAAATTTAAAATACTCCTAACATTTTTAAAGTTAACAACTTGCTACAAAACTTCTAGTACAAGAATATGTGTGTAAAACATTTAAATATTTATTGAAAAATATAACAGATTTTCCTAAAGGCGAATAACTTCCATTTAAACATAATAAGTAACCGGAAATTGAAAAAATATGGTTAATCTATAATCTAAAATATTTTTTAAATAACAAATACAATGATTTTATAGTGCTTATTCATTATTTAGTACATTCAAATATATTCAAGTATAGAAGATCTGTCGACTGTAGCTGTCCTAAAGTCGTTCGGTTTGACATATTGAAAAAAGCGAAATATTAATATTAAATATTAATTATTAAATATTTAATTTTCCTACACCAGAAGGTCAGGGTATTATGTCTTTGTGCTTTTGTTTGTAACAGGCAAAAGGAAACGAGATCGACCCGTTTGATGATCTGCATTGAATCACATTCTGAGTCGATTTATGCATGTTCGTCCGTCTGTCTGTCCATGTATTTTTGTAAACAAAGTACAGGTCGCATTTATTGCCCGCTCCAGAAAAAAATTTGCACAAGTCATTTGTTTGACCCAAGAACGAGCCCTATTTAAATTGAAGACAATTGGTCACAATTTAGATGTAGCTCCTATACATATCTTCGTCCGATTTATTGTGCCCCAAACGTGTAATATAACTCAAATAATATGGAATTTTGCATAGACGACCAAATTAAGCCTAGAAATAAGTATACCAAATTTGATCGAAATCCGTTCAGGTACAGCTATATCTCCCATATATATTTTTCATCCGATTTGACATTTTTGTCCTACGCAGCTGTAATATGCACTCTTTTACAACGATATTTGGGCAAAAATATCAAATACAGCAGAGAAATACCTTTCCCAAATTTTATCGACCTCGGTTCAAATTTGGATATATTTCCCATATATAACTTCGTCCGACTTACCTTTTATTATGCACCAAATCTGTAATATTAGCCCAAATTTGATGGAATTCGGTACTTACGACCAAATTGAGCCTAGAAAGAAGTATGTCAAATTTGATTTCAGATATAGCTAGAGCTCCCTTCATATGTAGACATGAGTTTTAACTTAGCTTCATAAAAAATAGTCAAAGAGCGAACACCATCACACGATATAGGCAGTCAATTAAACGATCTCGAACGTAAAGTAAACCGATCATCGAACTCACTTTTCAATAAGTCCATTAGAGAATCTCATCTTATGGGAGCGCTCAAAATTTCACAGTAACGTTGCGATTCGCAGCATATTTGAGGAAGTGCGGTCCAATGATACACCAAACTGTGACTTTTTCTGGATGCATTCGTAGCTTCTGGCTGATCTTTACCAAAAAAATTTGACAAATTTGCTTATTTACATACTCATTGAGCCAAGAAATGAGCTTCGTCCTTCAATGGAAAAAAAGCGCAATGAATTTTCTTAACAGAATAGGCATTTTGATAATAAAATTATATGATCTACAAATTTCAATGGACAACAACCACTCCACCGGTTTTAATCAGGGCTAATTAAAAATGGACGTCTTAACACTGGCAACCATGGTCACGCTGCTACGATACCATAAAAAATTGCCGATGTCGAGCGACTTTAATGGATGCAATAAAAGTCTCTTATGCGAAAAATACAATTTCGAATCGAATTTTAATTTTTCAGAAAAAAAAATTATAAATGATTTAGAAGGGTTTGTTTAAGTGAATCTGAAAAATAACAGAATCTTCTGACAAACATCCCCACCAACTCACCGGTTCATTTCTCGAAATAATGTTGTCTTTAAAATGTGGAATACATCGGTCCACCCTTCTCGCACCTACTCCAAAAAAAAAAAAAAAAAAAAATCATCACTACAAAAATAAATAAATAAATAAATAAAATAAAATAAAAAAATAGATGCAACTCTTTTAAATAAAGTGGATGAAGTAGTCGATATAGTTTAAAACTGCCACACCGCATTTTTTATTTTCTGTCAGACTTAGATTTGATGCGAAATGGTAAATATTTTGGCCCACTCCTTCGGTACCACCCTAATAAAGGGCCAACATTTTGAACAATCATAACAGAAGTCAAGATATATTTTAATAAACGGGTATAGGCTAAGGGAATACATCTGTCGGCAAAAACGACAAATACGGGGTTGTGAGCTCCTGAGCACATTTTATATTAATTGTGAGATATACATTTTTAATAAATTTCTAAACAAAATATACAATTTTCTAAAGATATGTTTTTTTTAATATTCTGGAAGTTCCGATCTGCTCAAGAACTTCTTTTGCTTATTGTGATCTTTTTTTTTGTCATATTTTAAACTTCTTTAAGTTAGGTATGAGAACGAGAGAGCGATATTGTACATCTCCGAACTCAATTATAGTTAGCACGGATGTGTTTCCAATATGTAAGAAACATCCTTGCATAAAACTCTCTATATAGGTCTAGGTTTTGGTATAGTCCCCATATAATTGTTATTTTGATCATTTGAGTCACGATTTTCACCGGAAATATTTCAAATTTGGAATTTGAAATTCCTTTGTACAGCACTCATATAACGGTTTCAAGTTTCTTATTTGAATATACTAATGGCCTAAAAATTAAATATACTCCTATATTCGCGAGATTTTAGCAGTTTTTTTCGACGGACTGAAAATTTGCAAAATCCCCCTAAATGGTGTAGGGTATTCAAAGCTCGGTTCGGCAGAGTTTACTGCTTTTTCACTTGTGTTTATAACCTTCACCATGGTATGGAGGGTGTATTAAGTTTGTCATTCCGTTTGTAACACCTCATACATTTTAGACCCCACAAAGTATATATATATTCTTGATCAGCATAAAATTCTATGTCGATTTAGCAACGTCCGTCCGTCTGTGGAAATCACTCTAGCTTCCGAACGAAATGAAGTAGGTTGATAAAATTTTACTCAAATGTTCTGCAGACCACTTTTGGTATTGAAAATGGGTGATGTGGGTCCATGTTTTGGTATAGCCCCCATAAGTACCTCTTTCTTTTTGGTATTTTGGCGATTTAAGCGACATTTTTCACCGGAATTGTTTCAAATTTGGTATGTCAAGTTCGTAATGGGTACTACAGCCTATGACAAACAATTGTCTGTGCAGGTCCACGCCTTCGTATAGCCCCTGAATATCGGTACATTCCTATATTCGGTATTTTGATGATTTTAGCTACATTATTCACCGCAATTGTTGCATATTTCGTATTTGATCGTTGTAATGGGTACTACAGCCTGTGGCAGCAAATTGCCTTTGCAGGTACACGTCTTCGTATAGACCCCAAAATAACGGTAACTCCCTATATTCGGTAATTTTAAGAATTTAATAAATTTTTTAGTGGATTATAAGTTTTATTTGTATTATTATAATTTTTTTTTAAATTAACAAATTTGTTCCAAACGTTGGAGGGTATTCAACGTTAGGCCCACAAAACTTATTTCTTTTTCATTTGTTCTTTCCATAAAATTTGTACAAATGTTTTCATTCAAAAAAGTAGATGTATATTCTTTTGTGACTTCGTTTTGGAAAAATTCCGTGATAACCTGTTTATAATTCCGATTCAGAGATGTATTTTAATAATCTCTGGAAGATATAGTGTTAGGTCTTACAAAATTGCAAAAAAAAAAAAAAAACAAATAAATACATAAAATAAAGATATAGAGCTTTCTACCACTTTTACTTATTCTTCTAGCAATGTGAACAGTTTTCAAATTCCAATACAAAATTGTTGGACCCACAACATTGTTCACTTGACATACCTATTCAAAGTTAATATCTTTCATACTTGTATTACTACTTTAGCATTTTCATCCCCTTAAAAATCATTAGTAGAAATTGTATTCGAAAGGAGTTTCTTGGTTTCAATTATAATTTAATAATCAATAATTTCCTTTAATTGGTAAAATATTAATGACTATAACGTATAAGAGATAATATTTCAATTACTTTTAGTATTATTAACTAATTCATGAGCCCCAATAATGTTGTGAATAATTTGTCTTTTATTCATTGTAAAATCCACAGGCAGAATAAAAAACAAATTCTAAACAAATAGAGAAAATATCGAGAAAACAAGTAAGCAAAGGCTACAGTCGACCAGGGCCGACCGTTGAATACCCTACAACACTATAATAAACGATACAGTTTATATAGGCGAGATACTCGAAAGAATTCCACAAGATATTGTGAAAAATAATAAAAGAAAACCATCAGGTTTCGTTCTCTAATAGCAACTTAAACTAATTTGCTCATTTCCAATTTATTGGTAGATGTTGCACGTAAATAGTCTTCCTAGATCTGGAACCAATATTTCCCAAAGACCTATAATCTCTCAGAAGTGGCCAAAGATTAACATTTATTATTGGTTTTCGACTGAAACGCATCTATATGAGATACAGACATTTGACTATATTCTTCAACGAAATCAGCGTTAACGAAATAGTCAGAAGTGCGTCTTTCCTGTGTTTTTGAATTCTCCAAAAAGTCACTTTGTCTACAAAAGTTGGCAAACTATTTCACACATTGAATATTTTTGGATGGCCATCCGAAACTGCTTGGCTTTTGCAATATGCGGTAACCCCCATTCAAATGTGCGTGACGATCGGGCGCTAATTACGACCTGCTGATAATTTTGCAGTTTTTTGGTCCATTTCAACTCCTAAATATATGGCGATCATCTCCAAAAAGAGTAGGCTTCTATTCTGACCCTCATCTTATCCCAATGCAAAATTTCGTAAGGATCGGGCCATAAATGAGATCTGTATATGATATCCTGATATCCTAACTACTTAGTTTTGTTAGCTGTAGAAATATTACCAAATGTTTAATTCAAAATGAAAATATGCCAAAAATATGACAAAATTGAAAAAATATGAGAAAATTTTAGAAAATCAATATTTTCATCTATAGAGAGATATTTTTATGCGATTTTTTTAGACGTTTTTTCTTTCCTGCCAAGAGGCCATTCTGAATTAATGAGAACTGTCGAAATCAGTTCAGCCGTTCTCGACATATAAGAGATCTTTCAAGCATGTCCTCTTTGATAGATATATATATCGCACATATTTTGCTATATATCCGATTTGTTGGATGTTAACATCAATGCAAAGGTCAGAAGTAAACTTGTCATGGCTTAGCGATTTCGCCGGGAATTAAAATATTCGCGGTTTAATGAAAAATTTTGAATTTTTTCAACAAAAAAGATATGGTCTATTTTAGCCGCTAAATATTATCCGATGACCACCCAAATTGGTAGGCTTCTTCCCCGCCCTAAACTCTAGCTACATGCGAAATTCCGCGTCGATTGGTCTATAATTGCGACCAGTAGAGAAAGTGCAAAATCAGGAATTTTTTCAGTTTTTGGTCCATTTCAACCCCTAAACATTTGGCGATCATCTCCAAAAGAAATAGGGTTCTATTCTGACATTAACCCCACCTACATTTTAAATTTCGTAAAGATCGGGCCATAATTGCGACCTGTAGAGTGATTACAAATTAACATGGACAGACGGACAGACGGACAGACGGACGGACGGACATACATAGCTAGATCGACTCAGCTCGGCGAGCTAGGAAGATCCATATATACTTTCCTATATGGGAAACCAATATTTCGAGGTGTTACATAATTTTTGGGCCAATCAAACTTATAATACCCCCAACACATAGTGTTGTAGGGTATAAAAAAATCCAAATTGTGTTGATTTATATGGATGAGTAGCAATTGACTGTGTTTTAGCGATGACGATGAGCCCGGGAGAGTAACAACATTTATTTGATTGTTGAGTAATTTCAGAAACACGAGAGGGGGAACAAAATTGTTTTTATAGGAGAATAATGAATGTCAATTGAAAACAATTATGACCAATAAATGACCACCCCAAACAATGCAGAAGGAATAGCCACGCACAACACACACACACAGACAGTGAGCAAACAATATGAAGGCTTTGGCAGAGAGAGCACAAGTGGGCTCCAATGAAACCCATTAAAATGTGTGGCAATACTTTACTCCAACAAACACTGTTGCTAGAAGAGCACAACTCTATGGTGGAGAGCAACTTGCAAAAGGGGAGTTTCTATGGTTGAATGAATAGAGTAGAAATGAAAAAGAAGAAGAGAGAGCGCCAACCTTATTGTTGTGTAAATATTCAAAGAGAATGGAGTCATTAGTGAGTGGGTTAGGAAGGTGGGCAAAGACAAAAAAAAAAACACTGGGAGCAATTTAAAAATTACTGGTTTTTCTTCTCCCATTGCTGGAGTCCCCCCACCAAATTACACTCACACAAACACACACACATGTCCACAGAAAACACTGACTTGCCAAAGCACCTGGTAAGGCTTTAGTATCGGTCGAACAGCATTTAAGCTAAGACGTGAAATCTGTGCCGTATGCTTATTTATGATTATGAGACAGACGTATGATTTGATGAGATTAACAACAATAAAAAAATAATAATAAATAAAAAGCAATAATAAATCAAATTGTAGTTTTAGTTTTGCAAATGACAAAAATAATTGCAAAAAATCATAATATCAATTAATCGGTTATTTGTATCCTTCAAACGAAAAGTTTTCCAAGCTCAAGTGTCAAGTGAAAAAATAATTTTTCAAAACAATTTGAAAAAATTCAAAACAACTTCATTCAAGTGCAATATTTTCGTTAATTTTTTTACGTAAAATAATTCATAAATTTCCCAACAAAATATTTAACAAATGACAACTATGCCTCCGGAAATGTCCACAACGGCTACAAATCCTTCGTCGGTAGATTTGTCACCAGCTCGGGCGAACACCGACCCACTGGCCACGGCCTTGCATGCATCGCGATCACGTTTTATGATAACGGATATTTTGTCAGCCCAACAAACACATCAAGCAGCGGGTCCGGTATCACCTCCAAATCCTCAGCCACCACCGTACTCGCATCAACATCCGCAACAGCAACATCAGGCCGCTTTACAACATTACATCGCTCAACAACAGCATCTATTACAACAACGTCATCATCGTCTTCAGTATCGTCATCATCAAAATAATAATTCTCCAAATTCTTCACCACCGCCGCCGCCAGCACCACCACTTCACTCCTCCACATCTTCGTTACAACATCATTTACCCCCACCACCGCCGTCGTCGTCTTCATCATCATCACCAGCCGGAACCTCTTCACACTTTCCACCTTATCATCCTCATGCCCTGGCCCATTTACCGCAATCGGCCTTAATGGGATTTTCCGTTGCCGGCGGACGTGAAATGCTTGGTGCTGCCGCCAGTGCTCATTATGCCGCCATGCAGCGCCACAATGAACGAGAACGTTTGCGAGATTTAGATGATCTGGCATATCGGACAGCAGCAACACAGAGCTCCCAAAATCTGGATCCCGACGACCGCTCACGCTCACCCCAGCCGTTATATTTGCGAAGTGATCCTAGGGATATAGCCATTGGCAGTAGTGCGGGAAATGGTGGTAGTGGGGGTGTTGCGGGTGGAGGCGGCGGCGGTGATAGCAGTGTAAGTGGCGACCAGGCCAGCACAATAGACGATAGTGACAGTGATTGTGGTAAGTGATTATTTTTGGCAATTTCGTCCCAGGCAATGCAATTTGCATTTAAATAAAAAAAAAATAATAATAATTCTGTGCCAAAATTTCACAACTACCCCAAAACGTCTGGATGATTAAGACATGTTTAATCAATTTATTAAAAACGCACCCAAAAATGACTTTCGAATCCATTTCTGAGGTCGGAACTAGCAATAAATTAATATTTCCATTTATTATGTGCCAAAAAGTAACCTTTTTGGAGGTTGGCTTTAGAGTAGTCACAATTTGAGAACTATATCAAACTCTGAAAAAAATCTATCCAATTTGGGCTGATATTACATATATGGTGGACAATGACCTTAAAATCAGGTGAATATGTAAATCTGAACTGATCTCGATAAAATTTGCCAGAGGTATTTTCAAGCAGTATCTGATGTCCGGTATCAAATATCATTTTTGTGGAATGCATATTACGCGTGTGAGGGACTTTAAACCCCAAATCGGATAAAACATATATATGGGAGCTATAGCTATATCTGAACCGATTTGAAGTACTGGTCTAGGATGAATTCAGTCGTAATTGCCGGATTTGGGTGGTTTAATGGCGCCAAATTATTAATATCAGCCCAAATGAACTGACTATTGTCACTTTGGACGGAATTTAGTCTAAAAGCGAGTGCTTCACATTTTGGTGAAAATAGGTTCAGATATAGCTCCCATGTGTATTTTTCATCCGATTTGGTGTAAAAAAACCCTCACATGAGTAATATGCATTCCATAACAAGTTAAAAAGCAGTAAGTTCGGCCGGGCTGAACTTTGAATACCCTCCACCATTTGGAACAAATTTGGAAATTTAAAAAAATAAACTCCTTAAAAAACTCTGTTAAATTTTAAAAATACCGAATATTGCCGTTATATTGGGGTCTCTACGACGTGGACCTACATAAGCATTGTATGCCATTAGCCATTACCATATTCAAATTCAAAACTTGAAATAAACGGTGAATAATGTAGCTAAAATCATCAAAATATCGTATATAGGGAGGTACCATTATATCGGAGCTGTGCGAAGACCTGGACCAACATAGACAATTTTCTGTCACAGGCTATAACATCCATTACTAACGTCAAATACGATATCTCAAACAATTTCGGTGTGTATTGTACCTAAACTCGTCAAAATATCGAATATATAGAGGTACTGATATATGGGGCCTATACGAAGACTTGGATCTGCATAGACATTTTTCTGTCACAGACTGTAGTTCCAATTACGAACTCTAAATACGTAATTTGAAACTATTCCGGTGAATAATGGAGAAAAAATCATCAAAATACCGAATATAGGGAGGTACCGTTATATGGGGGCTATATGAAAACGTGGACCTACATGGCCCATTTACGAACTTAACCTGCCTACTGGAAAAATAAACAGGTGTGCAAAATTTTAGCCTTCTATCTCAATTCGTTCGAAAGATAGCGTGATTACAACAGACAGACAGACGGACATGGCTAAATCGACTTAGAATTTTATGCTGATCAAGAATATATATAATATGTTGGGTCTGACATGAGTATTTCGAGGAGTTACAAACGGAATGACAAAGTTAATATACCCTCCATAGTATGGTAGAGGGTATAAAAATTGTATTTGATACCGGTCATTAGATACTGCTCGAAAATATCTCTGCCAAATTTTATTGAGATCGAGATATAAAAAATATGACTTTTCCCAAATTATCAAGAAATAGACGTGCACGCCAAACTGCAACTAAGTCAAACGCCAACATTTTTATTTTTTTTTTTAATTTTATGGAATGAAAGCAAAAATGTCGGAAATAGCATCAAATTTTAGAATAAGTTTAGATTTGTTCGAACTGGTCAAAGAAAAAGTCACACGCTGCCCGACTGTTGCTCTGCGTTATTTTGGCCCATTCCCGGCGAAGCGCTTGCTTGAGACGATCGACACTTTGGTATTTTTTAGTGCCAACCTTGCTTTCCAAATAACTCCAGACACAATAGTCCAACGGATCGGTATCCGGAGATTTTGGTGGCCATTGTGCGCTGGTACTGAAGCGAGGAACCTCATTTTGTAACCATTCTTGGGTCATTTTGTTTGTTTACAAACTGCTGGACAACGGAGAAACCCAAACGGCAGTTCACCACTCGATTGAGTCTATTTTCTTTCTGTTGCGGTGTGAGTTCTTGCACTTTTTGGAAGTTCAATGGCTTTACCCCGAGTTCATTTTTCAATATTTGCAGACTGGAATATTGCGTTATGTTCAGCTCACGAGCCATTTTTCGGCCACTGCGACGCGGATTTCGATCAAGTCGCTTCTTTTCTTTTCGAAGCATTTCTGCTGATGTTGCTGTTTTCTTTCGTCCACTTCCTTGACGTCGTTACCGGTATCACGGTAACGAGCGATGTTACGAGACACAAAAGATTTATTTAAATGCTGGAGTGCCCTTACTATAGCCACTTGTGGTTTTCCAGCCAAATATCACAGAAATCACACTAGCACGCTTGAATTCCATTACGAATAACTTTTTTTGCGGAAAATTCTCAGCAAAATGCTTTTGTGCGCTTGTAAGCAATATTATGAGCTGTCACTGGAATAATTTTAACAGCTGTCGGACGAGTGGCTTACAAATGGCAGCATATATACCATAATGCCCGATATTCGGTATTTAGGTGAATTTAAACACATTTTCAATGGATTTTTCCAAAGTTGATATTTGGAGTTCACAAAAGGTCCCATATCTTGTCTGCCCATGTACAAGTTTTCGTATAGCTCCCATATACTGGAAACCCTGAACATTCAACAGTTGGATGATTTTCAAACATATTTTCATATATCTTATGGTTGGGATTTGGAGTACACAATAGGACCCACATTCTGTTGCGTAAAGTTCTCTATTAGATACTTTTTAACAAATAGATAATTTTTAATAAAAACAAATAAAAAGCAATAGATTCGACAGAACTGAACTTGTAATACCGTTCACCATTTGGAAGAATTTGCAAATATTCAAAAAAAGGTCCGTTGAAAAATACTTCTAAAATCTAAAATCATAGACAGAAAATTGTCTGTGCAGGTCCACGTTTTATAGCCCCCATGGAACCTCCCTATATTCAATATTTTGATGGTTTTAGCTACATTATAAGCAGATTTTTTTTTTCATGTTTTGCATTTGATTATTGTAATAGCTTATGAAAAAGTTGCCTATACCGGTCCACGTCGTCGTATAGACGCTAATATACGGCTATTTTCGATATTTTTTAGATTTTAACAGAATTTTTTTCAGAAAATTGTCAAATTTGTACCAAATGGCGGAGGGTATTCAAAGTTCGGCCCGGCCGAACTTACAGCTTTTTTACGTGTTTTTATTTAAATTTTCTCAAAGGCCTAGGGTAAAGGTCTTAAGAAATGGCTGTAAGTTTCTCCAGGAATTTATACAAATTACGACTTCTCCCAAAATATATATATTAATATATTTATATATATTTACTATCGCATCACATAAATATATAAAATATCTCTGATGATCCAGTAAAAGTAGTTTGCACCAGGAAATGCCATTGGCTGCCGTTTTTTACTAAGCATTAAGGTTCATAGCACAACTATAATAAACAAAACTTCCTAAAATGGACACACCTTGCCCGACTGTTATATTGAAGGGATTTTTTTCGGGGTGATACTTTAAATAAGCTAGATAAATACTAAACCTCCTACAATGTTGTTGAAAACATTTAAGATTAATTTAGCCGTAGATTGGCTGGAGGGATTGAATGCCTAAGCATTGAACCATTCCACAGCAGTGACAGGCAATCTACAACTGTTTGATGAGACCTGTCAAAACTTTTCATTTTGACATTTACACCCCCTCTTTTTGGTGTAACGACGGCAGTGAAGTGTAATTTAATATTATGGCAAGATCAAATTGAAATAAATAAAAAAATACAACAACAACAACAATGGAAACAAATGATCACAACAAAATTGAAATGTAACTGATATTTTGTTTCGATTTCAATAGAAATTTAGACATTGCAACGACAACAACATCGGTAGCGGCAACAAACCTAAATACATTTACTGGCTGGTTCAATGGATGGCTGATTGACTGCCCGGCTAGCTGTCGTTGACTTCTCTTTGGACGAAAACCAAAAACAAAAAAAAAAAAAAAATAAGAAGTCGAAGAGGAAAAGTGAAAAATTAAATTCAATTAAAAGTAAACAATCTCTTAACAAGGTGATATTGTTGTTGTTGCCGCTGCTGCCATTGAATAGCTGGCAGTAAGCTGCCTTACACACATATCGGTTTGTCCGTCCGTCCGCCCGGCCAATATTAACTTTTGGCCGTTTTCGTTTTCTTAACATTTTGAGTTTGATCGACATTTGTGACATTTTCTTAGAGTTTGTTACGTTTTTTAATCGTTTAAGCGGCTTAAAGAAACCGAAAAAATCAACAACGTTTACACAGTCTTCAATGGTAAGCGGCCAGTTGTATGTGTTGTCCTCACCCCATTTGCTTCCAAAGAGGCTGATAGGCAAACTGACAGAGACACACAACACAGCTTATGGGCCAACTTCAAATATGATTCTTGAATGAAAACCTCCACAACCTCCATATAAGGAGAGGAAAACATTTGCGTTGAAATCTATAGCCAAGTAACGTAAAGTCAGCATGAATTGAAATGAATGAAGAGGAGGAGAAGGAAGAAGAAGAAAAAATTTAACGAAAAATCATCATCGAGATGCTGCTCTAAATGAAAACAACTCAAGTAATTGTTCAATAAATGCGTAAAAACGTTGAAAATGTTTTCGGGCGGAAGGATCGACGGGTGAATGAAATGGAGAAGCTTGTTTGAATGAATGTTGAAACAAATCATTCTTATGTATAAGCATATGTGTGTGTGCATTCGCATCTACCTTTAACGGAAATTCCACTAACATTATATTAATTGAGATTTTGTTGTTGTTGTTGTTAATTTACAGTGGAGAGCAAAGTCATGGCTTATTTTGGGGTAAAGACAGTGGGACCGGCATAGAAATAAGTCATAATTTAACGGCCAAAAAACTTTCGCCAAAAATTCATTTTAAAAATACCAAATACAGCCTTATATAAGGGCCTGTACGTCGTGCACCTACATAGGCATTGTTTGTCATAAGCCGTTACTATATTCAAATTCGAAACTTGAAATGAACAGTGAATAATGTAGCCAAAATCATCAAAATACCGTACATAGGGAGATACCGTTATACAGGAGCTATACGTAGATCTGGACCTACATAGACAATTTTATGTACAGGCTGTAGCTTTCATTACGAACTTCAAATACGTCATCTCAAACAATTTCGGTGAGTATTGTACCTAAAATCGTCAAAATACCGAATATAAGGAGGTACTGATATAAGGGGCCTATACGAAGACCTGGACTTGCACAGACAATTTTCTGTCTCAGGCTGTAGTATCCATTTCGAACTTCAAATGCCAAATATGAAACAATTCCGGAGAATAATGTCGCTAAAATCATCAAAATACCGAATATCGGAGGGTACCGTTATATGGGGGCTATACGAAGACATGAACTTGCACAGACAATTTTCTGTCTCAGGCTGTAGTATCCATTTCGAACTTCAAATGCCAAATATGAAACAATTCCGGAGAATATTGTCGCTAAAATCATCAAAATACCGAATATAAGGAGGTACCGTTATATGGGGGCTATACGAAGACATGAACTGGCACAGACAATTTTCTGTCTCAGGCTGTAGTATCCATTTCGAACTTCAAATGCCAAATATGAAACGATTCCGGTGAATAATGTCGCTAAAATCATCAAAATACCGAATATCGGGAGGTACCGTTATATGGGGCCTATACGAAGACGTGGACCTGTATAGACAATTTTCTGCCTTAGGCTGTAGTATCCATTTCGAACTTCAAATGCCAAATATGAAACAATTCCGGTGAATAATGTCGCTAAAATCATTAAAATACCGAATATCGGGAGGTACCGTTATATGAAAATGTGGACCTACATGGCCCATTCACGAACTTAACCTGCCTACTGGCAAAATAAAAATGTGTGCAAAATTTTAGCCTTCTATCCCGATTCGTTCGAACGATAGCGTGATTACAACAGACAGACAGACGGACATGGCTAAATCGTCACAAAATTTTACCCTGATCAAAAATATATATACTTTGTTGGGTCTAAGATCATTATTTCGATGAGTTACAAACGGAATGACAAAATGAATAGTATGGTGGAGGGTATAAAAAATAGCTAAGATGAACCGGGTCCTAATTTTTAATACCCTCCATCATTTTTAAGGAACTTCAAAAATTTAGAAAATATTTTGCGAAAAATGTTGCTCAAAGGATAATCGTTATATGGGGGCTTTACGAAGTCGGGGACCAGCATGCGTGATTTTATTTTCTCATAGGCAGTATTACCCATTACGAACTTCAAATACGAAATTTGAAAGAATTTCGATGAATAATGTCCTAAAAATGATCAACATACCGAATATCGGAAGGTATGGAGCATATACGAAGACGTGGACCTGCGTAGACAATTTTTTGTTCCAATTTTGTTCCAGGGCCAATTATATAGGGTGAGATGAAAAAACTGCAACCAACTTCAGACTGTTGTCATTCCTAAGCTACTCGTTCGACAGCTGTTAAAATTATTCCAGTGACAGCACATTATATTGTTTACAAGCGTATAAAAGCATTTTTGTGAGAATTTTCCAGAAAAAAATTTATTCGTGATGGAATTCAAGCGTGATAGTGTTATTTCTTTATATTTGGTTGGAAAATCGCAAAGTGGCTATCGTTAGAGCACACCAGCATTTAAATGTGAATAAATCTTTTGTGTCTCGTACCATCGCTTGTTACCGTGATACTGGTAGCGTAGCCGATGTCAAGTAAATGGACGTAAGAAAACAGAAACATCAGCAGAAATGGTTCGAAAAGTAAAGAAACGACTTGAACGAAACCCACGTTGCAGTGGCCGAAAAATTGCTCGTGAGCTGAACATATCACAATATTCCATTCGGAAAAAATTTTGAAAAATGAGCTCGGGGTAGTGCCATTGAAATTCCAAAAAATGCAAGAACTTACACAACAACGAAAGTTGTGAACTGCCGAATTTGGGTATCTTTCCAACAAAATAAGTTATACAGGGTGAGAAAAAAACTACAACAAAGTCAAACGCCATAATTTTTACATTTTTTTTAAAATTTTATTGAATGAAAGCAAAAAATGTCGAAAATAGCATCAAATTTTAGAATAACTTTAGATTTGTTCGAATTGGTCACCTTTGCACGAATAATGGCCTTCAAACGGCCAATGAAACCACACACTGCCCGAATGATGCTGTGCGGTATTTTGGCTCATTCCCGGCTAAGCGCTTGCTTGAGGTGATCGAAACTTTGGTATTTTTTAGTGCCAACCTTGCTTTCCAAAATACTCCAGACACAATAGTCCAACGGATTGGTATCCGGAGATTTTGGTGGCCATCGTGAGCTAGAAATAAAGCGAGGAATCTCTTTTTGTAACCATTCTTGGGTGGAGCGTGCTGAGTACGATTGTGCTAAAACCTGTTGGAATGTCCAAGGTCTGCGGCCAAAATGTTTGCATGCCCAAGGCTTTAATGCACCCTGCAGAATATTTTCGCGATAATATTCCGTATTTATTCTGAACGGAGAGCGACCATCGGCTGTTATGGCGGCCCACACCATCACCATGGCCGACGCTTGAGTTCTGGTAGCCAACCGAAGGTGCACATTTTCTGCTGACCTCTTTGGCAAGTAAACACGATCATTTTGTTGGTTTACAAAATGCTGGACAACAAATATTTTCTCATCGGAGAAAACTAAATTCGGCTGTTCACAACTTTCGATCAAGCGAAGCAACTTTTAAGCTCTTTTGAGTCTATTTTCTTTCTGTTGCGGTGTAAGTTCATGCACTTTTTATACCCTCCACCATAGTGCGGAGGGTATATTAAGTTTGTCATTCCGTTTGTAACACCTCGAAATATACATTTTAGTTCCCACAAAGTATATATATTCCTGATCAACATAAAATTCTATGTCGATACAATTTTATGTCCGTCGTGTATCCGTCTGTCCGTCTGTGGAAATCACTCTAAATTCCGAACGAATTGAAGTTGATTGATAAAATTTTACTTAAATGTATATCATGTCTGCAGGACTTTTGGTATTGAAAATGGGCGATGTAGGTCCACGTTTTGGTATAGCCCCCATGTAACGGTACCTCCCGATAATCGGTATTCTGATGATTTTTAGCGACAATATACATCGGAATTCTTTCAAATTTGGTATTTGATGTTCGTGATCGATGCTACAGCCTATGACAGAAAATTATCTGTGCAGGCTTACGACTTCGTAGAGCCCCCATATAACGGTACCTCCCGAGATTTGGTATTTTTCTTCGGTTTCTTGGTTTCTTCGTAAAGCCCGCTTATAACGGTACCTCCCGATATTCTGTATTTTAATGATTTTAGGGACATTTTTCACCAGAATTATTTCAAATTTTATATTTGAAGTTCGTAATGGATACTGCAGCCCATGGTACAATGATATCAAGGTAGGGCTATGATACCATATGATTTCAATTTTTTTATTATCTTGGCTTAATATGTCATCTTTATTAGTTTATGTATGTTTTTTCTTTTCAATAACAAAAAAATTGTTCAGAAAACATTAAGATTCGGATGTTATCAAAATGTTTATTTCATCGTATGCATTGACAAAATCTAGAGTTTTTGTAGCGAAATAATCCTTTAGAGATATATAGAACCAGGTTTTGAAAAGAAGTGCTGACCTTTCATTCAGTTTTCGGGGTTTTCAATTATTTATTCAAAATAAATGCAAAAAGTTGTTTGATTTTTTTATTATTTTGATACTAATTCTGACATTACAAGCCAAACAGGCAGACCTCTATACTTGCAATTTTTTCAAAGTTGGCCTACCTTCTCTTCATTGTACCATGCTACAGCCTACTTACTTGTTTACTTGTTAGTACATACATACATACTAAATGCAGGTCGCATTAACTATCCGATTGAGATGAAATTTTCCAAACAATTCTTGTTTGAACTAAGGTTGAACCCTATTGAAATCGGTGAGCATCGGCTCAAATTTAGATAAAACTTCAACCGATTTCGGGTTATTTGTGCACCAAATGGCCAATATCAGTTCAAAAACATGAGTAATATACACTCCACAAGAATGATATTTGCTATCAGGTATCAAACGCAGGTTTGGTGTTAAAGTCCATAACAAGGATAATTGGTACAGTACATCAGACACAGCTCGGAAATACTTCTGCCAAATTTTTTTAGAGATCGCTTCAGATTTGTATATACCTTCCATATACATCTTTATTGAAAATCGATTCAGAGTTGGATATAGTTCGCAAATTGTGACTACTCTCATGTCATGATACGTATTCAAATAAGGTTTATAGTTGTTATGACCTACTTCCTACAAAAATTCCCAAAATTAACTGTTTATGTTACGGGTATCATATAGTCGTCCCCGTCCGACTTTTGACCTTTTCTTACTGGTTTTAAATTTTTGGTGTTTTGGCCATTTAGTGAAACCATTATTGCCAGGAACTGCCTATAAAAGTCCGCGTATTGATATAGTCCACATTAAACGATAACTTCCGATTAAAGAGCTTTAGTTTTTTAACAATATTTGTTAAACGAATCAGATGCGATTTGACATAGATAAAATCTTCTTTCGCAAAAAATCGGTACACATATGGGACTCCCAGACAACCGAAATTAGTTGCAACTTCACTCTTCAGGTTCTTAGGGGAAACATACCCTTTCCTTTAAGGTTTTACAAATTTAAGAATTCATTAAAGCGATCCATGTATTAAAATTTCACAAAGTTGGAGAATTCCGAGCCTATTTTACTTGTTTCATATGAATCATCTCACAGAACGTTACATATTTGTATTGAATACAGTTCTCATATATTATTCTCCGTTCTTTCCACTGTGCTCATATGTCAAGAGTCAATTCCAGTTGGGAAGCCATAACCTAAATCATCAATGAGTCGACGGTATCAATGAATGCCAACAATAGCGAGATTTTCGAAAAAGGTTCGATACATTTTCCAATCTACATTGGATCTAATTTTGATTTATAATTACTTCAGATTCGAGGGGTCTTTGTTTTGTGATTGTCTTGACTTTTGTGTTTTTGAAAATCATTTTCATTTCGTGGAGAGAAAAGAAATGAAAACAACTTCAACAGAGGTGCTCATGTGTTGCCTTAATGTTCAGATTTGTAACAGTTTAAATGCATTTGACTACTGGATATTTCAATGACGGACTGGGTGACTGACTCTATCCATTCAGCAAATCAGCGGCGGCGAAGGAGATCACTCTTGCACTCAATAGAAATGGAAAGTAAATCAGTTTCCATTTGAAATGTATGTATGTATGTAGTATGGAAGTATGAATATCTTTATAGCCGTTGAAATGTTGTCTTCGTTATTGGCGTACTAACAACTTGGTTATGTTTTCATTAAGACGACAGGTGAAGTGCGCATGCCTGAATGTGGGAACATTGCGATTAAGCTGCAGCATATGTGGAGGGGGAAGTCTATTTCTCTATTACCCCCCGTTGCAGGCTTGTAATGGGTATTTCTTTGAATTGTTATTGGCTTCTCTTAAAGCGGAAATTAGATTTTGTTGATTGTTGTTTAAAACAAGAAATTGTTGTATTTAAATTAAGCGATATGCTGTTGAAGTGTTAGTGGGAGATATGGGTATTGTTGGTGGTGAGATTATTAGAAACTGAACTAGGAGGTGGAGGGTAGAGGAAATATATTCGCAGGAGATATGTAATATTATCAATCAGAAAGAGTGGCATTAAGTTTGGCCGGATGAACTTTTTTTGAAAGGTTTTTTTTTTTAACCGCTTTCGTTCCACCAAACCATGGAGGGTAAATTACAGACAACTTTCTGTCATAGGCTGTAACTTCAAATACTAAATTTCCGGCGAATAATGTCGCTTTAATCACCAAAATACCGGAAATAGGGAGGTTCCATTATATGGGGGCTATACCAAGACGTGGACCTACATGATCCATTTTCAATACCAAATGTCCTGCAGACATAATACACATTTGAGTAAAATTTTATCAACCTTCTTAATTACTAAAATGTATATTTCGAGGTGTTATCAACGGAATGACAAACTTAATATACCCTCCATACTATGGTCGAGGGTATAAAAATTACTTATGAAGGACCACGTCTTCGTATAGCCGTTCCTTAAAAATGGTGGAGGGTATTAAAAGTTTGGCCCGGCCGAACTTAGCTGGTTTTTTACGTGTTTTTGTTTTATTTGTTTCTCTTTTAGTAGCGTAAACAAAGAAGCGTTCACCTGACCCTGAGAGAATCAGGACCGATTTCAATATAGTTTAACCAAATTTATTTTTAATCCAAATTCCGCCAGATATTACATTTCAATTTCATTGAAATCGGCCGAAAATGTATATGGGAGCTATACCCAAATCTGTACTGATTTCGATATAATTTTCAAATTTATTTTGGTATGACATTTCATTACACATTCCTAATTTTATTGAAATTTGGTGCATCAAATATACGAAATAGGCCGAAAATATATATGGAAGCTATGTCCAAATCTGAACAAATTTCAATATAATTTGGCAAAATTATTTTCCTATCAAAATCCGTCACTTATTCCAAATTTTATAGGAATCGAACATAGTGTTCGGTGCATCAAATAAACGAAATCGGTCGAAAATATATATGGGAGCAATATCCAAATCTCAACCGATTTTAATATCATCCAGTAAAATTTATTTTTGTAACGATTTCCCCTACACATTCTAAATTTGGAGACGGTATCTATAAACGATCCATAAAAATGTGCATTCAGAAACAAATTTTTTTGGATGTAAATTTGATTCTGATGCCATAACTTTATTTCCAAGTGGAATTTTAAAAAATTATATAGCCTATGTTACTTTCAGGCGATACTGTAATAGTGGAAATTTTCAGTTTAGCAGTTTTTGAGTCTATAAATTCCTCTTTTATAAATATATTAAGGAATTCTAACCTAAAACATGGCACACGAACTCATAATTTGACGTACTTACTCATACACTTACATACATGTATTGTAGACCGGCAAATATTTCAACAATGAAGTAGAAGAATAAAAGCCTAAAAGGTAACACAAGTTAATAACAATTGAATCTGCACAGACACACACTCACACACACACGCGAAAGCCAATAACCCAACAATGTGTGACTGTGTGACTGACTGACTGACTGGTGGGCTGAATGAACTAATGAATGAATTGCGGTAAGTAACAATTTTGTGGATCAAAAAATTGTAAATATTTTTTTTGGAAAAATACTTTCTTAGCTACTCAATAACCAACAGAGGCGAAATAAAAATAGAAATACTCAAAATATTCAGCCAAACATGTTACAGCAGTCAGTGTTTAGGGTACTGTGTTTGGTAGTAGGTGGGTTATTAGAAGAACTCATAATCGACATTTAGGAGCTAAATTTCAGCAGCATAAATAACATGGGTCATTAGAAATCTACTTTTTGTGGCATTTTATTAGACATTTTACTATTCGAAAATATGAAATATATTTTCTTTTAAAACAGCACGTTCGAAAATAGTTGTTCAGAGTTCTTAGTTTCGTGAATATCTAACTTTAATCCAAAATATCCTCTTTTACAAGTAAATATATAGAACAAATTTGCATACCCTCAGTCATATGGCTAGAGAGGGAATATATCATTTGATACGTCCAAAACGGGTTTCACCGAAATAACGATTTTAGATCCTGGGTCTCTTTGGACCAAATCCGTTTCAGGACATTTGGAGTCGATCTAGCGATGTCCGTCCGTCCGATAACTCTCGAGGGGAGTATCCGATTAGATCCAAACTTAATATTATTGTCAAACTTAGATCGAGTTCAGAGATGGGCAATATCGGTCCACCCCCTACGGTATCTCCCCCACAAAATGTCAATATTTTCAAAGAAAATAATTTATGGCACAGAAAGAGAAAGGATAATCCGATTATGCTCCACTTTGCATATCCTAATATTGACATTAGTGCTAGGTCAGATGCAAAAATGGACAATATCGGTCCGCACAATCAGGTACCTCCCCACAAACGTTTAAAATTTGGAATAATTATTACTCATATAAAATGTGATGTAAGAATCCGATTATCTTCAATTTTCGCACATGACAATATTTTTACTAACCCAAGATCTGGTGTGAAGATGAAATAGATCAGACCACTCCTTTAATTTAAAAAAAAAATATATATATATTTTCTGCACAGAAAGAGAAAGGATAATCCGATTTTGCTCCAACTTTGCGAAACTAATATTTGCATCAGCCAGGTGCGAAAATGGACAGTATCGGTCTACTCCATCAAGTACCTCACGCACAAAGGGTCAAAACTTCGAATAATTCTTACTTTTATAAAATGTGATGTAGGAGTTCGATTGCCTTCAAATTACACACATAACAATATTTTTATTACCGCAAGGTCTGGTGTGAAGATGGAATATATCGGTCCACTCCTTCTGGTACCTCCCCCACAAAGGGTAAAATTTTGAATATTCATGGAGCTCAGAAAACACGAAATTAACATCCGATTCCATTCATATCTATATATATATATATATATATATATATATATATATATATATATATATATATATATATATATAATATATATATATATATTATATATATATATATATATATATATATATATAATATATATATATATATATATATCTATATAATATATTATATATATATATATATATATTATATATATATATATATATATATATATATATATATATATATATATATATTATATATATATATATATATATATATCTATATATATATATATATATCATCTGTACTGAAAGAGAAAGGATAATCCGATTTTGCTCCAACTTTGCGAATCGTAATATTTGCATCAGTACTAGGACAGGTGCGAAAATGGACAGTATCGGTGCACTCCTTCAAGTACCCCCCCCACAAAGGGTCAAAATTTTGAATAATTATAACTCTTATAAAATGTGATTGTAAGAGGTCGATTGCCTTCAAATTACACACATAACAATATTTTTATTACCGCAAGGTCTGTTGTGAAGATGGAATATATTGGTATACTCCTTCTGGTACTTCCCCCGCAGAGGGTAAACATTTTGAATATTCATGGAGCTCAGAAAACACGAAAATAACATCCGATTCCATTCAGACTTAGCTCACCTCAATATTTTTACCAACACAAGCTTTGTTATAATGATGATAGAGATCGGATAGTTCCTACTGCTACCTCCAACGCAAGGGGTCAACATTTCAAATAATAATAACTCTTATAAAATGCGAAGTAAGCATCCAATTCTCTTCAATTTTCGCACATGACAATATTTTTAATAACCCAAGATCTGGTGTGAAGATGAAATATGTCGGTTCACTCCCTCTGGTACCTCACAGACACATGG
The DNA here is from genome assembly GCF_030504385.1 of Musca domestica. NCBI lineage: Eukaryota > Metazoa > Arthropoda > Insecta > Diptera > Muscidae > Musca > Musca domestica. Next base: position 6,430,243 of record NW_026712192.1, on the reverse strand, counting down.
TTAAAATTTTGAAGACTTACATCTCTCATAATTTGCAAAATATATATCCGATTCTCTTCAAATATCAAACATCACATATATATAGCAATACATAATCATATATAGCAATACATAATCTGATGTGAAGCTGAAATATGTCATACTACGCTTTCTGGTACCTCCTCCAAAACGGGACAAAATTTTGAATAATTTTTTTTTTTGAAATCATAAAAAGCGACATGAGCATCAGATTATTTTCAAACTTAGCACATCCCAATATTTCCGCTAACACAAGATTTGCCGTGAAGACAGAATATATCGGTCCATTCCTTCTAGAGTGAATTGAATGATAAAAAGGCTTATAAATGCGTAGAAAGTACCCTATTCCCTTTAAATTTTACACATCCCAATATTTCTATTAACACAAGCTCGGTTGGAGATGATAGATATCGGTCCATCTTTTTTAGCTCCCTCACAAAAGGTCACAATTTTTATACCCTCCACCATAGTATGGAGGGTATATTAAGTTTGTCATTCCGTTTGTAACACCTCGAAATATGCATTTTAGACCCCACAAAGTATATATATTCTTGATCAGCATAAAATTCTATGTCGATTTATCGTTGTCCGTCCGTCTATCGGTCTGTCCGTCTGTGGAAATCACTCTAGCTTCCGAACAAATTGAAGTAGATTGATGAAATTTTACTCAAATGTATGTTATGTCTGCAGGACTTTTGTTATTGAAAATGGGCCATGTAGGCCCACGTTTTGGCATAGTCCCCATGTAACGGTACCCCTCGATATTCGGTGTTTTCATGATTTTAGCGACATTATTCACCAGAATTGTTTCAAATTTCGCATTTGAAGTTCGTAATTAATACTCCTGCCTAACACAGGAAATGGGCCATGAAGGTACATGTCTTCGTATAGCCCCCTTATAGCGTTACCTCCCGATATTCGGTATTTTGATGATTTTAGCGACATTACTCACCGGAATGGTTTCAAATTTCGCATTTGAAGTTCGTACTGGATACTTCATCCTATGACAGAAAATTGTTTGTGCAGGTCCATGTCTTCGTATAGCTCCCATTTAACGCTGCCTCCCGATATTCGGTACTTTGTTGATTTTAGCGACAATATTAACCGGGATTCTTTGAAACTTGGTATTTGAAGTTCGTAATAGATACTACAGCCTAACACAGGAAATGGGATATGTAGGTCCATGTCTTAGTATAGCTTCTGTCCACTTTATCTGCTCATTTACGCTCATTATTTAATTTTCCAAAAATTACTAAATTTCTCATGTAAAGGTAAATGAAGTAGGTGATATAGCACAAATCTGGCATATTTATATCAGACTTAGATCGGATACGAAATTGACAACAATGGCCCACTCCTTTGGAACTTCTCCTCATAAAGGGTCAACAGTTGGAAGCAACTCAAAATATATTCAAATAAACGAACAGTGGCTGAAGGTATACATCAGTCGGCTTGTTTTTGTACATTTTACTATTTGAAAATATAAAATATATTTTCATTTTAGAACTTCTCTTTCTGTATAGAAAATATTTGCTCAGAGTTCTTAATTTCATGAAAATATAACTTCAATAAAAACTACCCTCTTTTACAAATAAATATGTAGCGCCAATTTTTAATTTCTCATAATAAAACTAGTCAACAAAATTTCTATTAAAAAAATGTCCTAAAATAAAATTGCTGCCTTTGACGCTGTTCTAGTTTGTTGTCAATTGTGCTATTTTTGTTATTGTATTCTTTTAAATATTTATTTCATGCATAATCTCCAACATTGAAAAGCAGGCAGGAAATTGTTTATAAACGATATTTAAACTAAATATTTATAGAAGAGAGTAACAAAAAGATCAAATTAAAACTTGAAATTGTGCATGTCATAAAACGACGACAAATTACTACATTTCGTTTCGAATGAAACAAAACGTAACAAAAATGAAAAAAAAACTCAACATTCAACAATAAAAGAACAGTACAACCCACACAAATTCTATACAACAAATGGAACAAAAAAGCACTGAAATCTAAAAATTACTAATAACAAATAGAGAACAACAAATCGCCATGAAACATGGGCCATTAAAAAACCATAACAACAATAATAATAAGAACAAAAATCAAAACCCACACATGCACAACATTCGTTCAATGCATGTATTTGCACTTGTGTGTTTTTCATTAAATCCATGCCAATTGAAGTGAATGAACGGCAAAGGTAGGAAAACTATTCAGAAAATGGTTGGCTATGCGATACCCTATGGAAAGAAACTTGCTCTATATGGAGTGCAGAAATGTTTCAAATTTGGTATTTGAAGTTCGTAATGACAGAAAATTGTCTGTGCAGGTCCACGTTTTGGTATAGCCCCTATATAACAACACCTCCCAATATTCGGTATTTTGATGATTTTAGAGACATTATTCACCGGAATTGTTTCAAATTTGGTATTTGAAGTTCGTAATGGATACTACAACCACAGAAGACAGAAAATTTTCTGTGCAGGTTCACGTCTTCGTATAGCCCCCATGTAACGGTACCTCTCGATATTCGGTATTTTGATGATTTTAGCTACATTATTCACCGATTTTTTTTCAAGTTTCGCATTTGAATATTGTAATAGTTTTTGACAAAAGTAGCTTATGGATATAGGCCCAAATATAATGGCTGCATTCGGCACTTTTTATGATTTTAAGAGAATTTTTAACGAATCTTTCTCTTGAAAATTCGTGGAGGGTATTCAAAGTTCGGCCCGGCCGAACTTACAGCCTTTTTAAAGGTTTTTTTTTTTACAATGACAAAAAACTCCCTTTAAATCGTAGCAAATCGAAATATTCTAAACAATTATTTGCCGTGAAGTTCTACTCTGAAATTAAATCTAATCGAGAAGGCGTCAAATGTGTGAATCTTACCTAAACTCTGTGAATTCATACACTTACGAAAGTCGGGCGGTACCGACTATGTGATACCCTACACCACCATGCGTATTTAGTATACAGAAAAAGTTTATACTGGGAATTTATGTGAAGTAGATCATAACAACTATGACCCTTATTTGAATGCGCATCGTGGCTTTAGAGTAGTCACACTTTGGGAACTATATCCAACTCTGAATCGATTTTCAATAAATTTAAAGGAGGTTTTTGCACCTCTAGTACCAAATAACATTGCTGTATAATGTATGATATGATACACTGGAACGAGTTTCACCAAATGGAAAAATTAGGTTGAATATAAAAAAATCAATCCAATTTGGGCTGATATCAAATATATGGTGGACAATAACTGTAAAATCGTATGAAGACGTATATCAAATATATCTAAAAATCTAAATCGATCTCTATAACATTTGGCAAAGGTATTTTCGAGCTGTATCTGGTCTCTGGTATCAAATATCATTGTTGTGGAGTGAATATTACGCATGTGAGGGACTTTAAAACCAAATCGGAGGTGTTATAGCTCTATCTGAACCGATTTTCACACAAAATTTGAAATACTTGCTTCTGGGCTGAATTCCGTCGAATTGTCAAGATTCAGACCATTTGGGCTGATATTAGCCATTTGGTGCACAATAAACAAAATTTGATGAAACATATATATTTGAAGAACTTGTTTTTAGGATGAATTCAGTCGGAATTATCAAAATTCAGTCCATTTGGGCTGATATTAGCCATTTAGTGCACAATAATATATATATATATATATATATATATATATATATATATATATATATATATATATATGTTACCTACATTTACATTTTTACCGATTATCTCCAATTTCAATATGGTTCGTCCTTGGGCCAAATAAATATTATTTGAAAAATTTCATCTCATTCGGATAAAAAATGCGATCTGCCTTTTATTCTCAAAAATACATGGACAGACGGATGGACATGCCTAAATGGACTCAGAAAGTTATTCTATGAAGATCGTCAAGAGTAACTATGGGTCTATGAGTTGATGCCTGAAAGTTACATGAAATGTCGTTTTGGGCAGATGTTGTCAAAGAATGAAATATTTCTCATTAAATTTTACTATTACTCCCAGAATAAATGATACAGCTAAAAATGATAGCTCTTAAGAAAATTGCATTTTAGCTATATTGGTGGTGGAATTTATGGCTAGAGAGGGATATATCATTTGATACGGTCAAAATGTGCCTCATCGAAATAGCGGTTTTAGACTCTAGGTCTCTTTGGGCCAAATCCGTTTCAGGACATTTGGAGTCGATCTACCAATGTCCGTTCGTCCGTCCGTCTGTCTGGCTGGTGTGCACGATAACTCTCGACTAAGATCAAGTTCGGAGATGGTCCACTCCCTCAGATACCTCCCCTACAGAAGGTTAGCATTTTCAAAAATATTTTTTACAGCACAGAAAGAGAAATGATAATACGATTTACCTTCAACTTTGCACAATCCTCCAAATCCCATTATTTGCATCAGGGCCAGGTCAGGTGCGAAAATGGACAATATCGGTTCACTCCATCAGGTACTTTCCCCACAAAAGTTCAGAATTTTGAATAAATATAACTCGTATAAAATGTGATGTAAGAGTCGGATTGTCTTCAAATTACACAGATCACAATATTTCTATTAACCAAAAGTCTGGTGTAAAGATGAAATATATCGGTACCTCCCCAACAAAGAGTCAAAGTTTTGAATATCCATCAAGCTCATAAAACGCAAAATTAAAATCCTATTCCATTTAGACTTGGCACATCTCAATATTTCTATCAACACAAAATCTGTTATAAAGATGGTAGAGATGGGACCATTTCTTCTGGTACCTCACCCACATAGGGTACAAGATATTGAAAAACAAAACGTTCAAACAAAGCGAAATGAAGGGTTGAACTGTTTGGATAATCATAACAGAAGTCAAAATACATTTAAATAAACGAAAAGTGGCTGAGGGTATACATCTGACGGTAGAACCTACAAATATTTTTTAATTTGTTTACTTATTAATAAGTCTAATAGTCTCCAATACATAGATAATGGCCAAGATCGACCCGATACCAGAAGCAAACCAGTGTGTCATTAAGAAAGCTCGGCAGGCCCAATAGGGGTGCAATAGACATCCTCTTGCCAAACACGCCTGGTGTGATATTCAAGATCTAGAGAGCAAGGTTATGAAATCGTCAGTTTCATTATCCTTTGTTTTCTGCAATGTTGGGGAGTTTTTTTCCGAAACCACAAAATGACATTTGCAGCACAATATCAAGCCATTTGATTTTCAAACGATTATTTCGCTGAATTACAAACCGATTGACCAACCAAATATACCCTCCATCAGATGGTGCAGCGAACAAAAAAATCCATAACACAAATAATAATGGGCCATTGCTTTAGAATGCAATGCATTTAAGCTTAAAATTACAACTAAGTGCTGCAACAAGTCAGGCATTGCAGCTCAACGTAGTGTAGAATGAGCAAGTAAGTAAAAAGCAACTACAACAACAAAAGCAACAACTGCGTAACTAGCTACAAATGTGAACAATAAAATCAAAACGTTTCGATTAAACTTTTAATAACACGTTAAAATGCTGGCATATTTGTATTTAGATGTTGAAACAATAACAACAACAAAAACTGCAATAAAAATATCATAACAACAACAACAATTCAATTCTCGGTTTTAGCAGAAAATGCTGCCAACAGCAACAACAACATCATGTGTATAAATGTTGCATTTTTGCCGCTTTGTTGCATTTTGTGCTTGCATGGAGGGGGGTTCATATTTTGTTGTTGTTGTCCTAGCTTATTGCTTGCAGTTGTTGGCTTAGATTTATTTTTTACTCATTAATAACTTCTTTCTATTTACAAGTTTTAAACTCATTTGTCGGATACACATAACGTTTAATTATAAAGCCAATAATTTCATCATTCATTTCGTTTGAATGGCGGGGTTCCGTTTGACAGGCGGCTTGGATTGTTGTTTGGGCGTATGGAACAATTGCGAGAGCTTGATAAAAGGTTTGTTTTTGTTGTTGGTAGGGGTGGGGTGGGGGTTTAGGTATTAATATGTGACCAAAACCTTATGGTTAGAAGCACTAATTCTCAAAGTTAGCCGAGTTATAGAGGATAGCGTGGGTCAAATTTAATTGGGCTGTATTGAAAACTTTTGAAATCTCACTTAGACTTTCTTCCAATGTGCGAAGGTGCTAAAAAGTACTAAAAACTGCGAATATATTATATTACATACCTTTAGGGCTACAATCCTTAAATCTCGTATTAAAGCGGAACACTAGTAATACGAGACATCAGATGTGTTTGAGTTTTTGGAAATTCGTACTAAAAAGTGATAGATAGAAGTGCATATAGGTCACGAGACATAAGGTAAGTTCGTGATTTGTAAATTTATATAAAAAGGGTACTAAATAGTAATAATATATGCGCTTTTGGGCCAATATTCTATAATTTTAGAGATGAAATCTTTAAAATTCGCATGGTGATCATTATTGATGTTGGCCACAAGAGAAAGTGTTTTTTTGGACCTTTGTACTTTGTCTTATAAAAGGTATTAAATATTAAAAAAATATTTTAATTTTAGAGCCAGAGTTCAGAAATCTATATAGGTATATATAATTGTAAAAGTTGAGTGACTTATTGCCTCTTAAGTGAGGGTGAGATAAAAAAAACTGCCACAAAGTCAAACGCCATAATTTTTTACTTTTTTTTAAATTCAATGAATGAAAGCAAACAATTTCGGAAATAGCATCAACTTTTAGAATAATTTTAGATTTGTTTGAAATGGTCACCTTTGGCACGAAATGTGGCCTTCAAATGGTCATGAAACCGCTGCCCAAATGTTGCTCTGCGGTATTTTGGTCCATACCCGACGAAGCGCTTGCTTGAGGTGATCGACACTTTGGTATTTTTTAGTGCCAACCTTGCTTTCCAAAATACTCCAGACACAATAGTCCAACGGATTGTAATGCGGAGATTTTAGTGACAATTGTGCGCTGGAAATGGAGCGAGGAACCTCATTTTGTAACCATTATTGGGTGGCGCGTGCTGAGTCCGATGGTGCTGAGTCCTGTTGGAATGTCAAAGGTCTGCGGCTAAAATGTTTGCGTGCCCAAGGCTTTAATACACCCTCCAGAATATTTTGGCCTTAATATTCAGCTTTTAATATACGTGAGAAGAGCGACCATCGGCTGTTATGGCGGCCCACACCATCACCATGGCCGGCGCTTGAGTTCAGGTGGCCAACCGAAAGGGGCACATTTTCAGCTGACCTCTTTGGCAAATATACACGATCATTTCGTTTGTTTACCAACTTCTGGACAATGAATATTTTCTCATCGGAGAAAACCAAATTCGGCAGTTCACCAATTTCGGCCAAGCGAAGCAACTCTTTAGCTCTTTTGAGTCTATTTACTTTCTGTTGCGGTGTAAGTTCTTTCTTTACCCCGAGCTCATTTTTTAATATTTTCCGAATGGAATATTGCGATATATTCCGCTCACAAACCATTTGTTGGCCATTACGACGCGGGTTTCGATCAAGTCGCTTCTTTATTTTTCGAACCATTTCTGCTGATGTTGCTGTTTTCTTCCGTCCACTTCCTTGACGTCGGGCTACGCTACCAGTATCGCGGTAACGAGCGACGGTTCGAGACACAATAGATCTATTCACATTTGAACACTGGAGTGCTCTAACGATAGCCTCTTGTGGTTTTCCAGCCACCAAAAGGCCAATAAAAGTCCATATGACCTGAATTTTGGTACATCCCACCGAGGCTAGAAGCAAATACCTCAAATTTTGGTGAAAATCAATTTTGGCACATCCGACGGGATTCAGATCCGTAGCAAGTACTTCAAATTTTAGTGAAAATCACAGGAAATCACATTCAGGTATAGCTATAGCTCCCATATATATGTTTCATCCGATTTGATATTTAAGTGCCTCACATCCGTAATATACATTCGACAACAATGATATTTGGTACCAGATATCTTATAAAGCTTCGAAATACCTTTGCCAAATGTTTTCGAGAATGGCTTAGACTTGGATATAGCTCCCATATATATCCTTAATCCGATTTCAGGTTTATTGTGCAAATAATGGCTAATATCAGCCCAAATGGAGTGAATTTCGGGACGTACGTTTGCATTTTTTGCAACTTGGCTCCGATATATATATTTTTTAATGTAATCCTCCTCCAGGTGATATCATGCACTCTATAGCAAACTATAACTGCTCTAAAGCCAAATGTTGGTAGATGGTATGATCTACATGAAATAACTTATTTTATTACGGGAGCTCTTCTAAATATGCATAGTGGTGCAGGGTATTATATAGTCGACCCCGCACGACTTTTGACTTTTCCTTACTGGTTTTATCTGCAATATTGCCTAAGACACTATATACCTAAAATTCATAGATTTCGAGGAATCAAAATCCGAATATTTATCAAGAAGAGTAACATGCCCCCTTGATTATGATTATTTTGCAATGCAAACTTTCAAAATGCCGATTCACGTGTCTTCTTTTTTAACTCTACCTTTATAATCTGCTGGATTTTCTCCGTATTGGTATCGAGTGGTGCTGTTATATAGAAGTGTATATAAACGCGAACCTGTATAACCAATTATCTGGTATCTATTGCGAATTTTGAGTTAATTTCATTGAAAATGTGGCTAAAATTGGCGAAATACCGAATGTCGGAAGATACCATTGTATAGGGGTATATACTAAAATGTGAACCAGAAGAGGCATTTTTTTGTCTTAGGAAGTTGTACCCATTGTGAACTTTAGAACAAATTTGAAACAATTCCAGTAAAATGTGTGTCTGAAATCATCAAAATAGCAATTGTCTGGAGTTACTGTTATATGGGGACTATAGCAAAACTTGAATCTACAGGAGAGTTTTCTGTGAGGATATTTTCGACATACTGGGAACACAACTGTCGATTTAAAATGGTGACTAAAACACCGATCCACAAATTTTTTCGCCCCCCCTAATATACTTTCTTTTTTTTTAAAGATTTTGACAAAAAGAAAGGTTTGCCAAACATCCCGGTTGTCAATCAATTTTGGAATACAAGCCAACAATTTGGATGTAACATCGTTTAAAACAACTTTTTACACATGTTGTTAATCTATCGCCATAAATTTGAATTTTTTTTAACAAATTACATGCCATACATCCCAACATTTAACAAAATTCATTCAAGATATTAAACAAAAATATGTTTCATCGACAATGTTGTTATCGTGTCCATTTTAATGATACACACATATATTAACAAGCTCATCAAGCAGAATAACATAAATAATTAAAATGATAGTCGAAGTAAAGTTTTTAAACTTTGCATGTTGTCGATGGGTTGTTAAGTGGTCGGCGGTCATCATCGTCGTCATCATCATCAACATTTCGATCATAATTTAAATGATGATGTCATAAATTTCTTTTTAAAAAGTCATCTTTTAAAACAACAGGTAAACCTTAAACGTAATTCACTTAACCTAGAGAAACCTTAAAAGTTTATCGAAAAAGCTAAATTTTATGCAGAACTGTGGACAAGAAGAACAACAAAATCGTAAAAAAATCCGTAATTTTTTAGATTCAAATGTGGCTAGAGTTTATAACATGTTGCCGATGAACGATTTCAAATGAAGCATGACATAAAGAGGAGTGTGTGACAGTGCAAGGAGACAGAGAAATCACACGCTCCACTCCAAGGTTCGACGAGGTACCTGTTAAGTGTTAACAGGTCAACACTGAAAAAATAAACATGGAACACAAAATATTATGGATCGTTATGGACGATTGCATGAAATTATTAATACGACGAAATTTTTAGAAATTTGGAAGGAATTTGAAAAATTTGAAAAAAAAAATATTAAAATCGTAAAAAATTATGTTAAAAATACCGAATATAGCCGTTTTATTAGGGTCTATACGACGACGTGGACCTGTATAGGAAACTTGTCATAATTCATTACAATATTCAAATGCGAAACTTGAAAAATAAAACCGGTCAATCGTCAAAATACCGAATATAGGTAGGTACCATTATATGCAGACTATGCGAAGACGTGGACCTGCACAGACAATTTTCTGTCATAGGCTGTAATATCCATTACGAACTTCAAATACCAAATTTGAAACAATTCCGGTGAATAATGTCGCTAAAATTATCCAAATGCTGAATATCGGAAGGTGCTGTTATATGGGGCTATACGAAGACGTGGACCTGCACAGACAATTTTCTGTCATAGGCTGTAATATCCATTACGAACTTCAAATACCAAATTTGAAACACATCCGGTGAATAATGTCCCTAAAATCATCCAAATACCGAATATCGGGAGGTACCATTATATGGAGGCTATGCGAAGACGTAGACCTGCACAGACAATTTTCTGTCATAGGCTGTAATATCTGATACGAACTTCAAATACCAAATTTGAAACAATTCCGGGGAATAATGTCGCCAAAATTATCCAAATGCTGAATATTGGAAGGTGCCGTTATATGGGGGCTATTCGAAGGCGTGGATCTGCACAGACAATTTTCTGTCATAGGCTGTAATATCCATTACGAACTTCAAATACCAAATTTGAAACAATTCCGGTGAATAATGTCGCTAAAATTATCCAAATACTGAATATCGGAAGGTGCCGTTATATGGGGGCAATGCAAAGGCGTGAACTTGCACGGGCAATTTTCTGTCATAGGCTAAAGTATCAATTTCGAATTTCAAATACCAAAGTTAAAACATTTCTGGTGTCGCTTAAAATGCCAAAATACCAAAAATAGGGAGGTACCGTTATTTGGGGGCTATACCAAAACGTGGACCTACATGGCCCATTTTCAATACCAAAAGTCCTGCAGACTTTAATATAAATTTGAGTAAAAAAGACGGACGAACATAGCTATTGAGATCTCTGGTGGTATCGGGAATTGAGATATGAAGCTCTAGCAACATAGACCTCAATAACAAAATTTCAGGTTTCCAGCCCTACCCTTTACCCAACAACAAATTTAGTTTTCGAAATGTGTACTATAATTTCACGAGAAGTAATAATGGTACAATATTTGGTATTGGGTGAAGGAATAGATCTGAAATTTGATATGGATGGCCCTGTTGGTGTCTGTGATTGAAAGAAGGAGCTGGTGTTGGATATTCTTACTATAATTGTACGAAATTTTGGTAATCTAGGCAATTAAAGAGTTGAAACTTTGAAATTTGATATGGATGTCTATGTTGGCGTCAGAGTTGGATGTGGATTTTTGAAAATCCGCACTATAAACACACGAAAAATACCACGAAATGTGCCGTTGGTTGTTGGCATAGATATGGAATTCTGAAATTTGGTATCGGGGTCACTGTTTGTATCTGTGTTGTAAAAAAGGAGGTAATATTAGGAATGCATTACTGTACCGAAACTATGGTATTAAATGTCCGGATTGGGTCTTAGGATAGAGCTGGAGATCTAAAATTTGATATGGAGGCCACTGTTAGTATATAGTTTTCAGAAAAGGTGGTGGATTTGGGAATGAGAACTGTGAATACTAAATAGTACTAATTTTGCACTTGAGTGAATTGATAGAGCTTGAATCCTGAAATTTGATATTGAGGTCACTCTTGGTTTCTTCAATTTAATTTGGATTAGATTTAAAAAAAAGATTTCAAAGGTTTTTTTTTTTGGTGCAAAAACTAATAATTTTTCGACTATCCTTTTGAGTATCAATATGAACTGCTGAAACGAATCTAACATTTTAAGGTGGACTCTTCGCTGATGAAGTAGCTGGCAAGTGCTAGTCACTCAAATTAAATCTTGTCTGTTTTTGTCAGTGTATTAATGTGATATTTTTTCTTTTCCTATTCTCTTTCATTAATATTTTTTTTGTATATCAATTTCAAATATTTTGACCGACTTCCCAAATATCAATCACTTAGGATTGAACACTATTTCAAAGTGATATTTGAAATATTTGCTATTTTTTGCGATGATTCATTGAAATGAAATTGATATTTTAGGTATCATAATCGCACGCGTCTCATATGACACGAGTTGGATGTGTTCGGTCGAGCTTTTGGAAATAAATCCGTTAATAAATATTTTGAGGGAAAAAGTGTGAGTTGTCCTTGAATGTGTCATTCAAGCGTGCTATATTTGTATGGAAGTGAGTGAACATATAAAAAAACAGTTAGGAAAAGTCAAAAGTCGGGCTTATGCATATTTAGTAGAGCTCCCGTAACAAAATAATTAATTTGAAGTAGATCATACCACCTATCAAAATTTGGCCTTAGAGCAGTAATATACATATTCAATTCTGGTCCGATTTTCACTTAATTTGACGGAGACATTTTAATCTTTTATACCAAATTACATTGCTATAGAGTGCATGATATTACTTCGAGAAGGATTATATTAAAAAAATATATATCGGAGCCGAGTTTCACAAAATAGAAGCATACGTCCCGAAATTCACTGCATTTGGGCTGGTATTAGCCATTATTTGCACAAAAACCTGAAATCGGATCAAGGATATGTATGGGAGCTATATCCAAATCTTAGCAGATCTCGTTAAAATTTGGAAAAGGTATTTCTGAGCTCTATAAGATAGCTTGTACCAAATATCATTTTTTGTCGAATGAATATTACGACATGATTCTATGATGATCCTTAAAAGACATAATACCCTTGCCACTATGTGGTGTAGGGTATAAAAATCCCGTACTTTGTAAAGAGCATTTATTTGAAAACCCTTTGAACGTAGGCCATAATATATGTTCGGAATCTTGATACCTATACTAGATCGTGCATGAAGATGTGATATGTCGATTCAACCCTTCTGGTACCTGTTGCAGAATGGCCAGTTTTTTTTTTTCAAATTATTCTATATGTATGAGAAAGCCAAGGAGATAAAAAACTGCACCAAAGTCCAACGCCATAATTTTTACAGATTTTTTTCAAATTCTTTTGATTGAAAGCAAAAAATTTCGGAAATAGCATCCGATTTTAGAATAAGTTTAGATTTGTTCGAATTGGTCACCATTGGCACGAATTATGGACTTCAAACGGCCAATGAAACCGTCACACGTTGCCCGAATGTTGCTTTGCGGTATTTTGGGCCATTCCTGGCGAAGCGCTTGCTTGAGGTCATCGACACTTTGGTATATTTTAGTGTCAACCTTGCATTCCAAAATACTTCGGAGATTTTGGTGGTCATTGTGCGCTGGAAATGAAGCGAGGAACCGCATTTTGTAACCATTCTTGGGTGGCGCGTGCTTAGTGCGATGGTGCTGAGTCCTGTTGGATTGTTCAAGGTCTGCGAGCAAAATATTTGCGTGTCCAAGGCTTTGATACACCCTCCAGAATATTTTCGCGATAATATTCGACATTTATTTTGATGCCACGGTCGATTAATTCGGGCGGAGAGCTACCATCGGCTGTTATGGCGGCCCACACCATCACCATGGCCGGCGCTTGAGTTCTGGTGGCCAACCGAAGGTGAACATTTTCAGCTAACCTGTTTGACACGATCATTTTGCTTGTTTACAAACTGCTGGACAAAGAATATTTTCTCATCGGAGAAAACCAAATTCGGCAGTTCACCACTTTCGGCCAAGCGAAGCAACTATTTAGCTCTTTTGAGTCTTTTTCCTTTCTGTTGCGGTGTAAGTTCTTGCACTTCTGGAATCTCAATGGCTTTACCCCGAGCTCATTTTTCAATATTTGCCGAATGGAATATTGCGATATATTCAGCTCACGAGCCATTTTTCGACCACTGCGACGCGGGTTTCGATCAAGTCGCTTCTTTAATTTGTGAACCGTTTCTGCTGATGTTGCTTTTTTATTTCCCTCCACTTCCTTGACGTTGGGCCACGCTACCAGTATCACGGTAACGAGCGATGGTACGCGACACAAAATATTTATTCACATTTGTGGGTTTCCTGCCAAATATAAAGAAATCACACTATCACGCTTGAATTCCATCACGAATAACTTTTTTTCTGGAAAATTCTCGGCAAAATGCTTTTGTACTTTTATAAACAATATCATGATTTGTCACTGGAATAGTTTTAACAACTGTCGGATGAGTGGCTTAGAAATGACAGCAGTCTGAAGTTGGTTGCAGTTTTTTCATTTCACGTTGTAGACGATTAAATTTAAAATACATATACTAAAATATTTGAATAAGACTTTGGAGAGTTAGGGCAATATCGGCCCAATCCTTCAAATATCTCTCCCACAGTGGGTCAAAAATTTCAGTAGCTATGAGTGTTGGAAGCCCCTATGTGTAAGGCTTTCCTTTGTGCTACCTCCTCTGTCAGCAAATCAATCTTATCTAACTTTTTGTCGACCATTGCCAAATAATTTTGGTGGATATTGAAGCATACATGTGTATAAACAATCTAAGATACATAACATCTATTCTGAAAAACCCCACAACAATGTACTGCCTTCGATAATTTCCATTTAAACAAAATTTATTTTTGCGTAAAATAACCATATTTTCTGCTCAACTTACTTGTAATGTTGGGCGCCAATGGTCTAAGAACGTTTTTGCTCTGTCGTTAGTTTTTCATTAATTCGCCCAAAGAGAGCGAACTATAAAATAATTATAATTTATGCTTAACACATTTTTAATAATATACACTTAACGTTTTCCATGGAAAATTTGTTAAACTGCAACCAAGAAGTTGAAGAACTGCAGTCTGTCGTACTCGTACGTTTTGGGCCAGAAACAAAATTGCAAACCATGTTCGTTGTCTAAGTCTTTCGTTTGCAATTTCATGCAACTCTCTAACACATTCAGTTATAATACTTCGGCCATGGTGTTATCTCGCTGTTCATTAAATTCTCCAACATATATGACCCAAGGCACGCAAACTTATTAAACGTCTGAATGAGCGGCAAGAATAGTAAAAATTTAAAAATATATTAAAAATAAGTTGCATTTACTGTTATATTAACCCTTTTTACTATGGCAATAGCCTGCGTGACTTTGTGTGTGTTTTTACCATAAACATCGAGAATTTCCACCAAGTGTAGAAATGAATAATTGCCAACAACAAATAAAAAAAGGGAACACAAGTGCTGTGAATAGAGAATGTTTAAAACATTTTCTTTCAGAGATTAAATAACGATAATCGTTTAACAACTGTACAAGCATACCATTTACCGCACACAGACTCGGCTAGGTGAAAGATGGCGAACAATTTGCGATGATGGTAGGTAGTATGAAAATGGAGGGGAAAAATCAATAAAGGGCGGAATTTTTACATGAGAGGTACTATTTGGAAAAACTACTACTATATGGCACTTGAAAATACTAAAAATATTTTTTTAGATAAAATGATTCCTTTTCTGATCTCCATCTAAAAATTTTGTACATAAATTAATAGATATGACCGCGTTTTAAACAAGAATGTACTAAAAGTTGCAAAATATTGTACGGTTAAAAACGCCAAGAATTCATCAATATTAAAAACGTATTTTTGGATGAGTTTAGACAAAATTCACCCATTAAGGCATCATTTTAGGAGGATGACGTCAAAGACAAAATAGTTCTGCATCAAATTTCACTGTGAGTCACCAAAAAAGAAAAATCTTATAGCCAAAAAAAAAAAAAAAAAGAATCAAGATAAAGAGTAATAAATTCGTCCGGCCGAACTTTGAATGCCCTCGACCATTTGGGATCAATTTGGAAATAAATAAAAAATCTGTTAAAATAAATAGAGGTCTATACGAAAATGTGGACCTACAAAGCAATTTTGTAGCTCAGGCTGTAGTACCCATTACTAACTGCAAAAGCGAAATTTGAAACAAGTACGTAAATAAGGTCATTAATATCATCAAAATACTGAATATTGGTAGCTACCGATATAGGGGTGCTATACGGAGACTTGGGCCTACATAGACAGTTTTCTGTTATAGACTGTATAACCTATTAGGAACTTCAAATACGAAATTTGAAACGTGGTCCTTTATAGCCCATTTTCAAAGCCAAAAATCCTGCATACCAAACACATTTTTGAGTAAAATTTTATCAACCTACTTCAATTCGTTCGGAAGCTAAAGTTTTTTTCACAGTTTTTTTACCCTTCACCATGGTGTGGGGGGATATTAAGTTCGTTATTCCGTTTGTAACATCTCGAAATACACAATTTAGGCCCTACAAAGTAAATATATTCTTCATCAGCATAAAATTCTGTGCCGATAATGTCCGTCCGTCTGTCTGTCCATCCGTCTGTGGAAATCACTCTAGCTTCCGAATGAAATGAAGTAGATTGATAAAATTTTTGTCAGATGTGTGTCTACAGGACTTTTGGTATTGAAAATGAGTTATATAATGAAATAAAAAACTGCAACAAAGTCAAACGCCATAATTTTTACACTTTTTTTAAATTTTATTGAATGAAAGCAAAAATGTCGGAAAATCATCAAATTTCAGAATAAGTTTAGATTTGTTTGAATTGGTCACCTTTGGCACGAATTATGACCTTCAAAGGGCTAAAGAAACCGTTACAAACTGCCCGAATGTTGCTCTGCGGCATTTTGGGCCATTCCCGGCGAAGCGCTTGCCTGTGGTGATCGACACTTTGGTATTTTTTAGTGCCAACAACATTGCTTTCCAAAATACTCCAGACACAATAGTCCAACGGATTGGTATCCTGAGATTTTGATGGCCATTGTGTGCTGGAAATGAAGCGAGGAACCTTATTTTGTAACAATTCTTGTGTGGCGCGTGCTGAGTGCGATGGTGTTGAGTCCTGTTGGAGTGGCCAAGGTATGCGGCCAAATTGTTAGCGTGCCCAACGTTTTAGTATACACTCCAGAATATTTTCGCGATAATATTTGGCATTTATTCTTTTATCGGCTGTTATGGCGGCCCACACCATCACCATGGCGGGCGCTTGAGTTCTGGTGGCCAACCGAACGTGCAACATTTTCAATTCTTTAGCTCTTTTGAGTCTATTTTCTTTCTGTTGCGGTGTTAGTTCTTGCACGTTTTGGAATTTCAATGGCTTTACCCTGAGCTCATTTTTTAATATTTGCCGAATGGAATATTGCGATATGTTCAGCTCACGAGCCATTTTTCGGCCACTGCGGCGCTGGTTTCGATCAAGTCGCTTCTACACTTTTCGAACCACTTTCTGAGTCGATTTATGTATGTCAGTCCCTCTGTCCTTCCGTCCATGTATTCTTGTGAACAAAAGATCGCAGGTCGCATTTTTTATCGGACTGAGATGCAATTTTCCAAGTCTTGAAGCAAGTACATACAATTTGGAGAAAATCGGTTCAGATATAGCTATAGCTCCAATATATATGATTCATCCGATTTGGTGTTTAAGTCCCCCACATGTGTACTCCACACGAATGATATTTGGTACCGGACATCAGATACTGCTCGAAAATACCTCTATTAAATTTATTCGAGATCGGTTCAGATTAGGATATAGCTTCCGTATATATCATTATCCGATATCAGGTTGATTGTGCGCCAAATAGCCCAAATGGACTGAATTTTGGCAATTACGACAGAATTCATCCTAGAAACCAGTACTTCAAATTTGTTGTAAATCGGTTCAGATATAGCTATCCAATTTCGAGTTTAAATTCCTCACATTCGTAGTATGCATATTTGGTATCAGATATGACATAGAACTCAGAAATACCTTTTCCAAATTTTATCCAGATTGGTTCAGATTTGGATATAGCTTTAAAATATATCTTCCACCGGGTTAATTGTGCACCAAATCGCCAATATCTGCCCAAAAATCCTAAATTTTGGTACATCCAATTGAATTCAGTCTGGAAGCAAGGACATCAAATATGGTGAAAATCGGTTCAGATGCAGCTATAGCTCTCATATATATGTTTCATCGGGTTTTGATGTTTTAATTCCTCATATTCGTAATATGCAATCTGCAACAATGATATTTGGTATCAGATATGACGTAGAGCTCAGAAATGCCTTTTCCAAATTTTACCAAGAACGGCTAATATTTGGATATAGCTCCTATATATATCCCTAATCCGAATTCAGGTTTATTGTGCAAATAATGGCTAATATCAGACCAAATGGAGTGACTTTTGGGGCGTGATATTTGGTATCAGATATGACGTAGAGCTCAGAAATGCCTTTTCCAAATTTTATCGAGAACGGCTATGATTTGGATATAGCACCCATATATATCCTTAATCTGATTTCAGCTTTTTGTGCAAATAATGTCTAATATCAGACCAAATGTAATGACTTTCGGGACGTACGTTTGCATTTTGTGCAACTCGGCTCCGATATATATTTTGTAATATAATCCTCCACCTGGTGATATCATGCACTCTATAGCGAACTATAGCTGATCTAAAGCCAAATGCTTATAGGTGGTATGATCTACTTGAAATAAATTCTTTTGTCACGGGAGCTCTACTTAATGTGAATAGTGGTGTAGGGTATCATATAGTCGGCCCCGTCCGATTTTTCTCTTTTCCTTACCGATATTTAATTTAACTTAATTCGTTTATTCCAAAATAATAAAGATAATTCAGATAGCCCTTGAAATCATGTTTTTAAAAAATCCACGGATTCAGCTCTAACACACCTTTGACTGGGTTCTCTATAATACCAGGTGACTACGACAACGTTGCTGGCCTTTTGTTTTAGGTTTGAAAGATCTTCTCCCCAATGAGGGGACATGCAAAATAAATTCTTATCACACACATACAAAAGTTGAGATTTCGCATTCATAGTCGTACCGTTCATCTCAAATAATTCAATTTTTGGTGTGAGCACCTCTCTCCGCAATTCCCTTTTCATTTTTATTAACAGTTTACTGATTTTTCCAGCCCATCCTTGTAAACCCCAATTCCATTGGGAGGATTTCACCTAAAAGCTACATACCTGCAATAAAAGATGCAACCGAGCTTAATTGAAATGCAAACATAAAGCAAAAACAACAGCTCCGCAACACATAAGTATTATAAAAGTCAGATTATAAACAAAACCGCATTTGATGTAATAAAAAAAATGGAAAACAGAGAACTCTTTACAAAAGTTTTTATTTAGTAGCTCTACCGCGGGCGTGTGACTAAGTGTTGGTGTGTTTTGTGCAGATTTCTGTGTGGCAGGAAAGAAATATGTTTAGCCAAGCGGTAAATTTACTCTACAACGACGACTAATGAAGAAAACCAACTGCCAACTAATGGAAACAACATTGGCGGCAACGAGGCAGGCAGGCAGTCAGTTTACAGTTGCACATTTAACCATGTTTAATGCAATTTAGCCACAAAACACTTAATTATACATTTAAAGTAAAAAATAGCAACAGCAACAACATCAGTGCACATTATGCCAGCAAAATCTCTAAAATACAAAAGTGATCCTCTCTCTCTACCAAATGGCGGTGTTTCTCTTGTGGCAGAGGAGGAGGCGGCAGAGTGAACTTGGGGGCTTAGAAATTTTCACATTCTGTCACAAGCGTCTCCACTTCCCAATAACCAGTTGTAACCACAATTTTCACATTTAAGCAACAGCGGTTTTAATATCACAACAAATATCTGAGGTATTTTCAGCAGCGTTTATGTATTTTCCCATTCTCCGTTAAGTTTACCCGCTGTACCCGTCACTCATATGGAAGTCAAAGTTGATGCTATCTCTTTATTTTAGCATTTTTTCCTTCATTCCGGCGGAGTAAACAATTCAAAAGATTTACATAATTTTGTAGTAACCACAACAAGAAAAGTGGAAAATGTACTTCTCTATTTATGACTGACAGTTAAGCTGGCATATTTGGAGTAAAGGTGGAAGAGCACAGTGGGGGTTAGTGGAAAAATTAGGTTAAATTAAATGGAAAAATTAGGTTGTTTTGAAAGTCCATAATGATATTTATTTGATTTCATTATTTACAGGACACAGAAGGTCGACAAAAATTAAAACAAGTAAACAAGTAAGCAAAGGCTACAGTCGAGCGGGGCCGACCGTTGAATACCCTACAACACTATAATAAACGATACAGATTATATAGGCGAGATACTCGAAAGAATTCCACAAAATATTGTGACAAATAATAAAAGAAAATCATCAGGTTTCGTTCTCTAATTTTCGGATAATAGCAACTTAAACTAATTTGCTCATTTCCAATTTATTTATTTATTTGTAGATGTTGCACGTAAATGGTCTTCCTAGATCTGGAACCAATATTTCCCAAAGAAGTGGCAAAAGATTAACATTTATTATTGCTTTTTGACTGAAACGCATCTATATGATGCGAACTGGAATGGACAGTTTCGTATTTTGTCTATAAAAGTTGGCAAACTCCTTCACACATTGAATATTTTTGGATGGCCATCCAAAACTGCTTGGCTTTTGCAATGTCCGGTAACCCCCATAATTACGACCTGCTGACAATTTTGCAGTTTGTTGGTCCATTTCAACCCCTAAATATATGGCGATCATCTCCAAAAAGAGTAGGCTTTTATTCTGACCCTCATTTTATCTCCATACAAAATTTCGTAAGTATCGGGCCATAAATGCGATCTGTATATGATATCCTGATATCCTAACTACTTAGTTTTGTTGGCTGTAGAAATATTACCAAATGTTTAAATCAAAATGAAAATATGCCAAAAATATGACAAAATTGAAAAAATATGAGAAAATATTACAAAATCAATATTTTCATCCTTAGAGAGATATTTTTATGCGATTTTTTAGACGTTTTTTCTTTCCTGCCAAGAGGCCATTCTGAATTAATGAGAACTGTCGAAATCAGTTCAGCCGTTCTCGACATATAAGAGATCTTTCAAGCATATCTTCTTTGATAGACATATTTATCGCACATATTTTGCTATATATCCGATTTGTTGGATAATAACATCAATGTAAAGGTCAGAAGTAACCTTGTCATGGCTTTGTGATTTCGTTGGGATTTAAAATATTCGCGGTTTAATGAAAAATTTTGAATTTTTTCAACAAAAAAGATATGGTCTATTTTACCCGCTAAATATTATCCGATGACCACCCAAATGGGTAGGCTTCTTGCCAGCCCTAAACTCTAGCTACATGCGAAATTCCGCGTCGATTGGTTTATAATTGCGACCTGTAGAGCAAGTGCAAAATCAGGAATTTTTTCAGTTTTTGGTCCATTTCAACCCCTAAATATTATGCGATCATCACCAAAAGAAATAGGGTTCTATTCTGACCCTAGCCCCACCTCCATTTTAAATTTCGTGAAGATCGGACCATAATTGCGACCTGTAGAGTGATTACAAATTAACATGGACAGACGGACAGACGGACGGACGGACATACATAGCTAGATCGACTCAGCTCGCCGAGATAGGAAGATCCATACATACTTTCCTATATGGGAAATCAATATTTCGTGGTGTTACATAATTTTTGGCCCAATCAAACTTATAATACCCCCAACACATAGTGTTGTAGGGTATAAAAAGCTGTAAGTCCGGCCGGACCGAACTTTGATTACCCTCCACCATTTGGAACAAATTTGTCAATTAAAAAAAAAATAAATAAATAAATAAATAAATAAAATCCCTTAAAGATTCTGTTAACATTTAAAAAATACCGAATGTAGCCGTTATATTAGGGACTATACGACGACGTGGACCTTCATAGGTAACTTTTGTCATAAGCCATTACAATATTCAAATGCGAAACGTGAAAAAATATTGGTGAATAATGTAGCTAAAATAGGGAGCTACCACTATGTGGGGGTTATACAAAGACGTGGACCTGCACAGACAATCTTCTGTCATAGGCTGTAGTATTCATTACGAACTTCAAACACCAATTCTGGGGAATAAAGTTGCTAAAATCATCAAAATACCGAATATCGGAAGGTTCCGTATATGAGAGCTATACGAAGACGTGGACCTGCACAGACAATTTTCCGTCTAAGGCTGTAGTATCCATTTCGAACTTCGAATACCAAATTTGAAACAATTCCGGTAAATAATGTTGCTAAAATCATTGAAATACCGAATATCGGGAGGTACCATTATATGGGGGCTATACGACGACGTGGACATACATGGTCCATTTTCTGTCTTAGGCTGTAGTATCTATTACGAACTTCAAATACCAATTTTGAAACAATTCCGGTGAAAAATGTCGCTAAAATCATCAAAGTACCGACTATTGAGAGGTCCCGTTATATGGGGGCTCTACCAAAACCTGGACCTACATGGCACATTTTCAATACCAAAAGACCTGCAGACATAACATACATTTGAGTAAAATTTTATTAATCTACTTTATTTCGTCCGAAAGCTAGAGTGATTTCCACAGACGGACAGACGGATAGAATTTTATGCTGATCAAAAAATATATTCTTTGTGGGGTCTATAATGTTTTTTTCGAGGTGTCACAAACGGAATGACCATACTATGGTGGAGGGTATAAAAACAGTAAGGAAAGGTCAAAGGTCGTTCGGGGCCCCTATGCGTAGTTAGTGAAGTTCCCTTAACAAAAAGAGTTTATATTGGAAAATTATGTGAAGCAGATCATACCAACTATGAACCTTATTTGAATGCGTATCATGGCTTTAGGGTGGTCTTTAAGTATTATTTCTAGGATGAAATCAGTCGGAATTTGCGAAGATTCAGTCCATTTGGACAAAGATATATATGAGAGCTATATCCAAATCTGATCCGTTACCGATGAAAGATATTTCTGGGCTGTAGCTGATATCTTGTGCCATATATCATCCTTGTGAAAGCCATATTACGAATATGAGGGACTTAAATACCAAATCGGATGAAACATAGATGTGGGAGCTATAGCTATATCTGAATCAATTTTCACCAAATTTGATGTACCTACTTCTAGCCCTAAATCTGTCGGATTTACCAAAATTCAGGTCATTTGTCACAATTAAATATGGTTCTATTTCTATTCCTTCTCCATGTTACAAACAAATGCACATAGACATAACACCCTTACCCTTGGTGTAGGATATAAATAGTCATAATGCTGCATTATGCTGCGATCTTTCTATATCAACGAGCTGAGTCGGTCAGAACCAAAGACAGAATTTTTTCCTGATTTTGCAGTCACTCTAGTGGTCACAACGCCCAGAAAAAAACGGATTCAAGATTCTAGTTTCAGAAATCTTGAAATTTTACACGAGAGTCAGTCTTGGTGCGTAGGCGTGTAATTAGGCTTGGTTTTTGGAAATTCGTACAATAAGGATACTAAAAGAATTGAAATGAACTAAAAATTGAATACTTTGTATTGGACAAAGAGAATGAGCTAGAATTCGGAATTTTGGAATGAAAGTCACTGCAAAATAGAAGTACCAAGGTTTTACGAAAAGTTCTATAATGGTACTAAACATCTAAAATGGTACCATTTGGTATTATGTGAACGGATAGAGCGAAAACTTGAAATCCGGTATGAGAATTAATGTTAGAAAGTAAGTTTGATATTTGAAGGTGGTTTTGGAAATGTGTACTGTATTTTGTACTATTTGCTATAGGGTGCGTGAAATGTGAAATTTCGTATTAGGTTCGCTGTTCATGTGTATGGAGGTGATGCCGGAATATGGAGGTGATGCCGGAAATTTGTACTATAATTGTATGAAGAGAGAAGGAAAGAAATATTTAGATTGTATCTGTGTTTGAAATTTGGCGGGGCTTGAAAAATATCAAATTGTACTAAATTTCGTATTGGGAGAAGGGATTGAGCTTGAATCTCGAAATTTGATATTGGTCTTTGTTGGTATTTTGTGGTAGTCTTTTTCGAAAAAGTACTAAGTGGTACTAATTTTGTGGTAACTGTTGGTAGTTACGATGGAGAGATGTAGATTGTTTTGGATATGCGTACCAAATGTTACTAAATTTGGTATTGGATGAAGAGATAGAGCTGAAATTCGGTTATTTGATATTGAGGTCACTGTTGGTTTCTAGGGTTTTTATATGGAGAGGTTGAAATAGTTTTGGACAAATTAATTAAATTAATGTTGTGCAATGTGTTTACGTAAATCCTCCTCGGTAAACTTTAAAATTAAGGATTGCTGACGAAGATGTATGTTATAAAGGCCAGTTACCCTTTTGCAATATATATTCATTGCTCTTCGAATATTCTGGACTTAAGCTTTGCTCTGCTTTGAAAGTTCAGAAATTCGGAATATAAGGAAGTTTTTTACGAGTCTTTTTTAAAAGTCTGACAGTTTTTTCCGTTGTCTGACAGCTGTATTGACAGTTTAAAGTGACGTCTCGACTCAGTATTATTGGCAAATCATCATGATTGGGTTAACTCCAGAACAGCTGCAGAGAACTCGACATATATTTCGAAGTTTTCGTATGGACCCAATAAAACTGTATCTCCAGACATTCGGTATTTTGATGATTTAAGGGATGATATTCATCGAAAATGTTTCAAATTTTGTATTTGGCGTTTTTAATAGGTACCACAGCCTCTGGCATGAAATTGTCTATGCAGGTACAGGCCTTCGTGTATCCCTCATATAACGGTACCTCCCTAAATTCCGCATATTATTAATTTTAGCGACATTGTTAACCGGAATTATTTTATATTTCCTATTAAAAGTCTATGACAGAAAATTCTCTGTGCTGGTCCAGGTCTTCGTATAGATCCCATTTATCGGTACCTCCCTATATTCCATATGTTGACGATTTTAGGTACAATATTCACAGGAGTTTTTTCAAGTTTCGTATTTGAATATTGTAAAGGTCTAAGACAAAAGTGGTCCATGCTGGCCCACTTCTTAGTCTAGACCCCAATATAAGAGTCACATCCTATTTTCGGTATTTTTAAGATTTTAACAGACATTTTAACGGATTTTGTTTTGAAAATTTCCCAATTCGTTCCAAATTGTGATGGATATTCAAAGTTCGGCCCGGCCGAACTTATGGTTTTTTTATACCCTCCCCCATACTATGGAGGGTATATTAACTTTGTCATTCCGTTTGTCTGTCCGTCTGTCTGTAGTAATTACGCTATCTTTCGAACAAATAGAGATAGAAGGCTAAAATTTTGCACACATGTTTATTTTTTCGGTAGGCAGGTTAAGTTCGTAAATGGGTCATGTAGGTCCACGTTTTCATATAGCCCCCATATAACGGTATCTCCCGATATTTGGTATTTCGTCGATTTTAGTGACATTATTCACCGAAATTGTTTCAAATTTGGTTTTAGAAGTTCGAAATGGAAACTACAGCCTAAGACAGAAAATTGTCTATGCAGGTCCATGTCTTCGTATAGCCCCCATATAACGGTACCTCCCGATATTCGGTATTTTGATGATTTTAGCGACATTATTTACCGGAATTGTTTCAAATTTGGTATTTGAAGTTCGTAATGGATACTACAGCCTATGACAGAAAATTATCTATGCTGGTCCAGGTCTTCGCACAGCTCCGATATAACGGTACCTCCCTATATACGATATTTTGATGATTTTTGCTACATTATTCACCGTTTATTTCAAATTCCGAATTTGAATTTGGTAATGGCTTGTGACAAATTATGCCTATGTAGGTCCACGTCGTATAGACACCAATATAACGGCTATATTCGGTATTTTTAAAATTTTAACATAATTGTTTAGGGATTTTATATCCAAATTCATTCCAAATAGTGGAGGGTATTTTTAACTAGTTCTTGTTAGCCTTCTCAGTGCCATCATATGTGCTCGACAGGAATGATATTGATTATTAGGAGTCACATGCAGCAAAAAAGTACATCCTTCTTATTTAGTGGAAATCGATTCAGATTAAGATATAGCACCAATATTATACATCCTTTCGATCCAATATTTAAGCCCCTACGTAGGCGTAAAATGCATTTAATAACCTTCCTAGTTGGTACGATTTATATTCCTCAAATTCCCAATATAAACATAAATTGAAGGCATAATATAATCGGCCCGCCTGACATTTTTCATTTCTGTACTTTTTTCACATTTCCTTAAAAAACCGTTCCCACTGTTCCACCACAGCATAGGGTTTAATATTTGCTCTTTACGCTTGGAACTGGCATACTTCATGAAGTTTACCAAAGCATTTAATTTGAACTAAATCATTTACACTTTGAATGCAGTTTTCCACATCCATTCCATTGCGCTATGGAACAGCTCTTTTTGCAGTGGGTCTTTAAATGGTCGTGTTGTGGTGGCAGAAAATGCAATCAAAACCCTTTTGCAGATAATTTCTTAGATCTTCAAAGTTTTGCAGTTTATAGGGAGAAGGGAAATGGGTTGTAGTTGTTGGAACTTAAAAGCCTGTGGCTTTGTTCATAGGTTCATTAATTCATTAACATTTTGGTTTTCTTTCCAGGGCGTGCAGCACAAGCAAATACAAGGCATTGCATTGTGGGTTAAGGCTTGGCGTGTATCACATTCCGCTCTAACAGTTTGTCGGCCGGTCTTTCATTCGGTCTACAAATGAAACATTTAACCACATTTTGCGGAAATGTTTTACAATCTGTTTTTTTTTTATATTACGATGTCTTAACGCTTCTCTTCTTTCTCTCTCCCCTCTCTTGCCGTTTTTGTATTTCTAATGCTATTGCAACTACCTCAACTAGTCATAATTGCCAGTGTACTATGTGCTGATCTTGTTGTTGCTTTTCCGGAAAAATCTTTGATTTCCTTATTACGTGCCATATGCATTTCCATTTAGCTTTTAATAACACAGTCTCGATATAATTGTCAGAGGCATGTCAGTAATTTGTAACCGACTCACGCTATGATGAACCAGACAAAAACAACCGACCGACTAGTCGCATTTTACAATAATCCCAATTGATTAATTGTCAATTAGAAAATGTTTAATGTGACATAAATCGTCATGGAGGTGTCGAATTACAGTGGTGTGCACTAGGTTTGATGTTGCACACAATAGCCGTTTTATTGAAAAGTGAGGTGAGGGGGAGCATCAGACGGGTGTTTATCCATTAAAACTTTATGGTATTGTAGATCACAAATTTCATTGTGTCATCTTGTGGTTCGATCAATTTGATGAAATGCAGTCAAACATTTTATTATGAAAACTGTACAGGGCGAGATGAAAAAACTGCAACCAATTTCAGATTGCTGTCATTTCTAAGCTACTCGTCCGACAGCTGTTAAAATTATTCCGGTGACAGCTCATTATATTGTTTACAAGCGTACAAAAGCATTTTGGTGAGAATTTTCCAGAAAAAAAATTATTCGTGATGGAATTTAAGCGTGATAGTGTGATTTCTTTATATTTGGCTGGAAAATCACAAGTGGCTATCTTTAGCGCACTCCAGCATTTAAATGTGAATAAATCTTTTGTGTCTCGTACCATCGCTCGTTACCGTGATACTGGTAGCGTAGCCCGACGTCAAGGAAGTGGACGGAAGAAAACAGCAATATCAGCAGATATGGTTCGAAAAGTAAAGAAGCGACTTGATCGAAACCCACGTCGCAGTGGCCGAAAAATGGCTCGTGAGCTGAACATATCGCAATATTCCATTCAGAAAATATTGAAAACTGAGCTCGGGGTAAAGCCATTGAAATTCCAAAAAGTGCAAGAACTTACACCGCAACAGAAAGAAAATAGATTCAAAAGAGCTATAGAGTTGCCACACTTGGCCGAAAGTGGTGAACTGCCGAATTCGGTTTTCTCCGATGAGAAAACATACGTTGTCCAGCAATTTGAAAACAAACAAAACGATCGTGTTTACTTGCCAAAGAGGTCAGCTGAAAATGTGCACCTTCAGTTGGCCACCAGAATTCAAACGCCGGCCATGGTCATTATGTAGACCGCTATAACAGCCGACGGTCGCTCTTCGCTCGTATTAAACGACCGTGAATAAATGCCGAATATTATCGCGAAAATATTCTGGAGGGAGTATTAAAGTCTTGGGCAAGCAAACATTTTGGCCGCAAACCTTGTACATTACAAGAGGACTCAGCACCATCGCACTTAGCACGCGCCATCCAAAAATGCTTACAAGATGATGTTTCTCGCTTCATTTCCAGAGCACAATGGCCACCAAAATCTCCGGATATCAATCTGCTGGACTATTCTGTCTGGAGTATTTTGGAAAGCAAGGTTGGCACTAAAAAATAGCAAAATGTCGATCACCTCAAGCGAACGCTTCGCCGGAAATGGGCTAAAATTCCGCAGATCAACATTCGGGCAGCTTGTGACGGTTTCATTGGCAGTTTGAAGGACATAATTCGTA
Organism: Musca domestica; assembly: GCF_030504385.1. Classification (NCBI taxonomy): domain Eukaryota; kingdom Metazoa; phylum Arthropoda; class Insecta; order Diptera; family Muscidae; genus Musca; species Musca domestica. The sequence goes on along the minus strand of NW_026712192.1, from coordinate 6,402,071 downwards.
CCAAAGGTGACTAATTCGAGCAAATCTAAACTTATACAGAGATTTGATGATATTTTCGACAGTTTTTGCTTTCATTCAATAAAATTTAAAAAAAAATGTAAAAATCATGGCATTTGACTTTGTTGCAGTTTTTTTATCTCACCCTGTAATTTTTACACCTTCCACCATACATGGTATGGAGGGTATATTATCTTCGTCATTCCGTTTGAAACTCATCGATATAATAATTTTAGACCCAACAAAGTATATATATTCTTGATCAGCGTAAAATTCTAAGAGAATTTAGCTCTGTCTGTGCGTCCATTTGTTCGAATTAAGATAGGAAGCTAAAACTTTGCACAGAACAGTCTTTTTGTAGGTCAATTTCAATTTGGGCTACATCGAACCACTATATCGTATAGCCCGTATAATGGTTCTAACCGATATTCGGTATTTTGATGATTTTACGACAATTTTTACTGTAAGTATTTCAAATTTCGCATTTGAAGTTCGTAATGGTTTCTACAGTCTATGAAAAGAAATTGCGTATGCAGGTCTACGTTTTCATGTACTTAATATATAGTGAAACAAAAGACTGACTGAGAATCAACCCCCAAACGAAACTACTGAAGCTAAAAATCTAAGAACTTTGCACGAAGATCAGTCTTGGTGCGTAAGCGTATGGTAAGGCTGGGTTTTTAGAATTCATACTAAAGGAGTACGAAAGGTACTAAAATGTAGAAAAAATTGAATACCTTGTGTTGGACATACGGTATGAGCTAGAATTTAACTGAAACTTGAAACAAGGGCCACTGACGGATTGCAGTATAGATGTACCAAAGGTTTTGGGTCCTGTATTTGTACGGAAATTATTAAGTGGCCCCTAATTGCGTATTGGATGAAGGGATTGAGCTGAAATCCCGAAATTTTATATTTAGGTCTCTGTTGGGATCTGGAGGTGGCTTTGAATATGTGTACTCTAAGTACTAAATAGAACCAAATTTGGTATTGTGTGAAGGGATAGAGATAGATTACTGAAGATATCTGCGTTCGATATGTGATGGTGGTCTGGAAATACGTCCTCTATTTGTACGAAAAGTACTAGTACTAAATTGGGTATTGAAATCAAGAATTTTGTTTATGTATGTCACTGTTGGTGTCTGTGTTTAAGATATAAGGTGTTTTTGGAAATGTGTACTATAATTGTTCGAAAAGTACTAAATGATACTATATTTGCAATTGATTAATGCTGGAATCCTGAAATTTGAAGTGAATATCACTTTTGCTGTCTGTGGCTGAGAGAAGGACCTGGTTTGGTTATGCCTACTATAATTGTACTAAATGGTACTACATTTTGTGAAGGAATAAATTACACAGCTGAAATCCCGACATTTGATATTAAGGTCTTTGTTGGTATATAAAATTGAGATATGGAGATTGTTTTAAAAGTTCGTATTTTAACTGTACGAAAAGAACTAAATGCTATTAAATCTTTAAATTTGATATAAATGTTGTTTTCTGTGTTTATACCCTACACCACATAGTGGTAGGCGTATTATGTCTTTGTGCATTTGTTTGTAACTTGGTAATTCTGATTATCTTCACAGAATCACCTTCTGAGTCCATTCATTCATGTCAGTCCGTCCGTCTGTCTATTCATATATTTTTGTGAATAAAATGTAGGTCGCATTTATTATCCGATTGAGATGAAATTTTGCAAACAATATATGTTTGCCCCAAGGACGAACCCTATTGAAATTGATGACAATCGGTTTAAATTTAGATATAGCTCCCATATATATTCTCAACCGATTTCGGGTTAATTGTACACAAAATGGCCAATATCAGTCCAAATGACCTGAATTTTGGCACATTCGACCGAATTCAGCTCAGAAACAAGTACTTCATATTTTGTGAAAATCGGTTCAGTTATAGCTATTGCTCCCATTTATATATTCTATACGATTTGATCTTTTAAGTCCCTCACATGCGTAATATGCATTCCACGACAATGTTCTTTGGTACCAGATATCAGATACATTTCAGGAATAAGTGCCTAAAAGTTTGTCAAGATCGGTTCAGATTTGGATTTAGCTCCCATATATATGTTTATTCGATATCAGGTTTATTGTCAACTGAATCTTAGCAATTTCAACGGTCTAGAAGCAAGTACATAAAATTTGGTGAAAATCTGTTCAGATGTAGCAATATCTCCTATATATATGTTTCATCCGATTTGCGGTTTAAGTCCCTCACTTGCGTAAAATGCACTCCACAAGAATACAATTTGATACCAGATATCAGATACAGCCCAGAAATACCTCTGTCAAATTTTATAGAGATCGGTTCAGATTAGGATAAAGCTCCCATATACATGTTCATTGGATATCAGGATTATTGTGCACCAAATGGCTAATGTCAGGTCAAATGAACTGAATTTTGGCACCGACGGAATTCTTTCAAGAAGCAAGTACATCGAATTTGATGAAAATCGGTTCAGATATAGCTATAGCTCCGGTTCATCGGTTCAGATATAGCTATAGATTTGGATAAAGCTCACATATATATCATTATCCGATTTTAAGTTTATTGTGCACCAAATGTCTTTCGACGGAATTTAGCCCAGAAGTAAGTACTTTATGTTTAGGTGAAAATCAATTCAGATATAGCTATAGCTCCCATATATATGTTTAATACGATTTGGGGTTTTAAGTCCCTCTCATGCGTAATATGCATTCCGCAACAAGAATATTTAATATCGGACAAAGGTACAGCTCGAAAATACCTCTGCCAAATATTATCGGCATCGGTTCAGATTTTTATATAACTTCGATATACATCTTAATTCGATGTTACGGCTATGGTCTACCATATATATAATATAAGCCCAATTTGGATAGATTTTTCCATATTCAGGCAAAATTTTCCATTTGATAAAAATCGGTTCGGTAATAATTCTTACCGAAGTCATATCATGCACTATGCAGCAATGTTATTTGGTACTAGAGGAACAAAAGCGTCCGTCAACTTTGTTGAAAATCGATTCAGAGTTGGATATAGTTCCCATACTGTGACTACTCTAAAGCCATGATAGGCATTCAAATAAGGCTCATAGTTGGTATGATCTACTTCACATAAATTCCCAATATAAACTTTTTTGCTACGGAAGCTCTTTTAAATACGCATAGGGTGTAGGGTATCATATATTCGGCCCGCTTAACTTTTGGCCTTTCCTTACTATTTTTTGTTTAAAATTCGTGCTCTGTTAAGAATGTTAAAATAAAGAGAAAAACTGCGTTCAGCGACCATGGCCATTTTTGCTCAATAGGTACGTAAATAGACAGAATTGTCAATGCATCCAGAGAAAGTCACAGTTTGGTGCGGTTTATGGCTTGGTGGTATCATTGGATCGTACTTCTTCAAAGATGCTGCGAATCGTATCGTAACTGTAAATGGTGAACGCTACCGTGAGATAATATTCATTCTTTTTTGTTAAAAATACTAGAACTTGACTTGCACAATATGTGGCCGGTACTTAGATGCCTAGGTCGTGCGATTTAAAACCTTTAGACTATTTTTTGTGGGGCGTTTCAATTGAAGCATTTATTCGTGAGATATCGACTGAAATGTTGGAAAGAATATGCCAAAATTGGACTAAGTTGATGGACCATTTGAGTCGCGGTCAATATTTGCATGAAATAATCTGAAACAAATTTTAAAAGCTCTTAATAAATCACCCTTTATGTGAGTTTGGAAAGTGTGGGTCCGATATATGTATCTATATTAATTAAAGAGTAAAGTAATCAATCCCCGACTATATGGCTTGGCCTTGGTCCGAGGTGAGGTACTAGAACGGTACGAAAATTATTAAAAAGTACTAAATATGATGCCTTCTGTATTCAAGAAAGCAGAAGAGCTGGAACTCTTAAATTTGGAATGAGGGTCACTGATGGAGTGTATGATGCTACCATTTCGTATCATGAGAATGGTTAGATCTAAAAACTTAAAATTTGGAATAGGAATCAAGGTTGAGGAGTGTAGACGATGTAAGGTAGGTAGTTTGGAGGTGTATACTCATGTACTAAACGGTACTAAATTTAGTGCACGAAAAGTGCTAAAGGTTACTAAATATGGTACAACTTTGATTTGAGTGAACCAATTGAGCTGGAATTCTAGAATTTGGAACTAAGATTAATATTGTATGCTAGGATTGTGGAATGTACCTAGTTATCGGAATGTGTACTTATGTGTGCTAAATGTTACTAAATTTGGTACAATTTAAAATTTTGGGAGAACCAATAGAGTTGGAATCCTGAATTATGGAAATGAGATTGCTAGTATTGTTGGACTGAGGAATGTAGATAGTTTTGGAAATTCGTACTTATGTGTACTAAATGGTACTAAATTTGGTACAATTTAAATTTTGTATGCAACGGTAGCGTTGGAAACCTGAAATTATCACTTAAGCGTACTTAATTGTACTAAATTTGGTACAATTTGGATTTGGGTGAACCAATAGAGCTGGTATCCTGAAAATTGGATATAAGACTACTGTCGAAGTGTAGGATTGGGGTATGTAGGAGGCTTTGAAAATTCGTACTTATGTGAACTTAATGTTATTAAATATGATACATATTGGAATTGTGATGAACCGGTGGAGCTCGAATTCTGAGATTTGGAGAAATTTGAGAATCACTAATGGAGTGCAGGATAGATGCACCAAAGGATTATTGGAAATTCGAATTTTAAATTTAGGATATGTTCTAAAATGGTACTAAACTCATTGTATTCGTTTTTATACCCTACACCACAAGGTGGTCAGGGTATTATGTCTTTGTGCATTTGTTTGTAACAGGCAGAAGGAAACGAGATAGACCCATAGTTCCTTTTGATGATCTGGATAGAATCACATTCTGAATCGATTTATGCATGTCCGTCCGTCCGTCTGTCCGTCCGTCCGTCCGTCCGTCCGTCCGTCTGTCCATGTATTTTTGTAAACAAAGTACAGGTCGCATTTATTGCCCGATCCAGTTGAAATTTTGCACAGATCTTTTGTTTGATCCAAGGACGAACCCTATTGAAACTGGAGATAATCGGTCAAAATTTAGATATAGCTCCCACATATATCTTCGTCCGATTTGGCTTTTATTGTGCACCAAACGTGTAATATCAGCCCGAATTGTATGGAATTTTGCTTATACACCCAAATTAGGCCTGAAAATATGTATGCCAAATTTGATCGAAATCGGCTCAGATATAGCTATAGCTCCCATATATATTGTTCATCCGATTTGTTATTTTTGTCCACCGCCGCCGTAATATGCACTATGCTAAAACAATATTTGGGGAAATATATCAAATGCAGCTCAGAAATACATTTGCTAAATTTTATCGATATCGGTTCAGATTTGGATATAGCTACCATATATAACTTCGTCCGATTTACCTTTTATTGTGCACCAAACGTCTAATATTTGTCCAAATGGGATGGAATTTGGCACTTACGACCGAATTGAGTCTGGAAGCTAGTATGTCAAATTTGGTGAAGATCGGTTCAGATATAGCTATAGCTCCCATATATATTGTTCATCCGATTTCTAGTATTTATTACCCACAGCCGTAATATGCACTCCGTAACAACGATATTCAGGGAAATATATCAAATACAGCTCAGAAATGTCTTTGCCAAATTTTATCGAGATCGATTCAGATTTGGATATAGCTCCCATATATATCTTTATCCGATTTCAAATTAATTGTGCACCAAATGGGCAATACAATTCCGAATTTAAAAGATACAAATGCTTCGGCATATTTAGTCCTTTGAAATTTAAATTATAATTATATTCATAGCGTGTATGATTAAATTCTCCCATAAAAACTTTTAATTGTTATGTGGAGCTCTACTTAATTAGCAAAGTGGTGTAGGGTATCATAAAGTCGGCCCCGCCCGACTTAAGACTTTCTTTACTGGTTTTACATTGATTTCGTCGAAAAAAATACAATAACTCCGAGGAGATCTTCTTAAAATGACAACTTTACATTTAGGCATGTCTGTATGTAATCACTTTTCTTTTTTTTTTTTTAACAATTTTTTTCCTTTTCTCTGTCGTTTACAGGTGCCAAAGACGATGATGGCCAGAGCATTAAGAGCAATGACAATCTGATGGGCTTAAGCAAAAAACAACGCAAGGCACGCACCGCATTCACCGATCATCAACTGCAGACGCTGGAAAAGTCATTCGAACGTCAGAAATATTTGAGTGTCCAGGATCGTATGGAATTGGCTAATAAATTGGAATTGAGTGATTGTCAGGTTAAGACGTGGTATCAAAATCGAAGGTAAGAGGCAAAGTGAAGGCGGTGCAGAGAGTGTATTGACTGTTAAGGTGATTATTTGCATTTTTATTGGGAAAAAAGAAAAAAAAACGAAAAAAGAGGAGTAAAAAAATTGCAAACTATCAATTTAAGATGCTTTAGGTGAAGAGGAAAAATGTCTTCGGTTTATGAAATGTTGGTGTTAACACTTTTTAACACATTGATTGTTTTTTTTTTCATCTTAAATGCAATCAATGCAGTTGTCATGGTCTTCTGAACTGGTATTTCTTTTTTTTTTTTTTTGGTATTTTGGTCGATTGACCGCTTGAAGATGTTCTTAATGAACGATGACAATTTAGTTATTAAGTCTTTTAGTATTGCAGAATCGATAAATTTTAATTTTAGTTGACGTTGCTGGATTCGCTCGAGGTGGATGCTGGGATACCCAGTTAAAAAAAGCCATAATGTTTTGTTTGTAATTATTCATTTGAATTTTTATGCATTTTTAAGTGGATTGCCATATTCGCGGCAATGGTGTCCAACTTTTCTAAAGATTTGGGTCAATTTTTTTTGGAAATCCATAAAAGATAATTGCATTTTTAAAGGGTCCACATATGTAGAACATTGTTGGAAAATTTTAATGGCATCCAAAAGTAAACAATTTAACAAAATTAACAAGTAAGCAAAGGCTACAGTCGAGCGGGGCCGACCGTTGAATACCCTACAATACTATAATAAACGATACAGTTTATATAGGCGAGATACTCGAAAGAATTCCACAAGATATTGTGACAAATAATATAAGAAAACCGTCTGGTTTCGTCCTCTAATTTTCGAATAATAGCAACGTAAACTAATTTGCTCATTTCCAATTTATTGGTAGATGTTGCACGTAAATGGTCTTCCTAGATCTGGAACCAATATTTCCCAAAGACCTATAATCTGTCAGAAGTGGCAAAAGATTACAATTTATTATCAATTTTTTTTCACTGAAACGCATCTATATGAGATACAGACATTTGACTATATTCTTCAACGAAATCAGCGTTAACGAAATCAGCGTTAACCTCTTTCCTGTATTTGTGAATTCTCCAAAGAGTCACTGGAATGGACATTTTCGTATTTTGTTTACAAAATGTGGCAAACTATTTCACACATTGAATATTTTTAGATGGCCATCCGGCTTTTCAATATGCGGTAACCCCCATTCAAATGTGTGTGAGGATTGGGCGATAATTACGACCTGCTGACAATTTTGCAGTTTTTTGGTCCATTTCAACCCCTAAATATATGGCGATTATCTCTAAAGGGAGTAGGCTTCTAATCTGACCCTCATCTTATCCCCATGCAAAATTTCGTAAGGATCGGGCCATAAATGCGATCTGTATATGATATCCTGATATCCTAACTACTTAGTTTTGTTAGCTGTAGAAATATTAATTCAAAATGAAAATATGCCAAAAATGTGACAAAATTGAAAAAATATGAGAAAATTTTACAAAATCAATATTTTCATCTTTAGAGAGATATTTTTATGCGATTTTTTTAGACGTTTTTTCTTTCCTCCGAAGAGGCCATTCTGAATTAATGAGAACTGTTGAAATCAGTTCAGCCGTTCTCGACATATAAGAGATCTTTCAAGCATATCTACTTTGATAGACATATATATCGCACATATTTTGCTATATATCCGATTTGTTGGATGTAAACATCAATGTAAAGATTAGAAGTAACCTTGTCATGGCTTTGTGATTTCGCCAGGATTTAAAATATTCGCGGTTTAATGAAAAATTTTGAATTTTTTCAACAAAAAAGATATGGTCTATTTTACCCGCTAAATATTATCCGATGACCACCCAAATTGGTAGGCTTCTTCCCAACCCTAAACTCTAGCTACATGCGAAATTCCGCGTCGATTGGTCTATAATTGCGACCTGTATAGCTACTGCAAAATCCGACATTTTTTCAGTATTTGGTCCATTTCAACCCCTAAACATTTGGCGATCATCTCCAAAAGAAATAGGGTTCTATTCTGACCCTAACCCCACCTTCGTGCAAAATTTCGTAAGGATCGGGCTATAATTGCTACCTGTAGCGTGATTACAAATTAACATGGACAGACAGACGGACGGACATACATAGCTAGATCGACTCAGCTCGGCGAGCTAGGAAGATCCATATATACTTTCCTATATGGGAAACCAATATTTCGAGGTCTTACATAAATTCTGGCTCAATCAAACTTATAATACCCCCAACACATTGTGTTGTAGGGTATAAACATGTATTTGGAGTAAGAAAAGAAGAGTTAATCATTATAAACTATATCTTAAATTCTTAATTTAAATTAAATTTGCATTTTTAAAACGATGAAAACGATTTGTCCAAGACTTCCTTTATTTTTGCTCTGGTTTATGATGAGTTTCATTGAATATTTTTTTTATACCCTACACATCAGGGTATAATGTCTTTGGGCATTTGTTTGTAACAGGCAAAAGGAAACGAGATAGACCCATAGTTCCTTTTGATGATCTGCATAGAATCACATTCTGAGTCGATTTATGCATGTCCGTCCGTCTGTCCGTCAGTCCATGTAGTTTGTAAACAAAGTACAGTTCGCATTTATTGCCCGATCCGGATGAAATTTTGCACAGATCATTTGTTTGGCCCAAGGACGAACCCTATTGAAATTGGAGATAATCGGTCAAAATTTAGATATAGCGCCCATATATATCTTCGTCCGATTTGCCTTTTATTGTGCACCAAACGTGTAATATCAGCCCGAATAGTATGGCATTTTGCACATACAATCAAATTAGGCCATGAAAATAAGTCTGCCAAATTTGATCGAAATCGGTTCAGATATAGCTATAGCTCCCATGTATATTGTTCATCCGATTTGTTATTTTTGTCCTCCGCAGCCGTAATATGTACTCTGTAACAACAATATTTGGGGAAATATATCAAATGCAGCTCAGAAATACCTTTGCTAAAATTTATCGAGATCGGTTCTGATTTGGATATAGCTCCCATATATATCTTCGTCCGATTTACCTTTTATTGTGCACCAAACGTTTAATATTTGTCCAAATGGGATGGAATTTGGCACTTACGACCGAATTGAATCTAGAAGCTAGTATGTCAATTTTGGTGAAGATCTGTTTAGATATAGCTATAGCTCCCATATATATTGTTCATCCAATTTGTTATATTTGTTACCCACAACCGTAATATGCACTCCGTAACAACGATATTCAGGGAAATATATCAAATACAGCTCAGAAATATCTTTGCCAAATTTTATTGAGATCGGTTCAGATTTAGATATATATCCCATATATATCTTAATCCGATTTCAAATTAATTGTGCACCAAATGGCCCCGCCCGATTTTAAGACTTTCTTTACTGTTTTTTTTTTTTTGTAAAATTCCCTCAAAATATATTCTTCCAGAAAAATGTATGAAATACCTGGAAAGCCGTTTCTGGTGCATTTCATATACCCATTTTATATCGCCTGCTAAAGATTATGTGTCGTACAGTGTATAACTCCTTAAAATATTCAACTATCACATAAAGGGAGACATATGTTGTTGGTTAGCGTAAGACATGGTATATCGGAGTTTTGAAGAAAATCCATTCAGAGTTTTAATTTAAATTTCAAAATCTGGAACACTTGTGGAAGAGGCACAGATCTAAGTTTAATGAAAACATTTGGACGTTATCAGATAATCCCGTCGAAACTCATAGAACGCACAAGACAGTCAGACAGACAAATAGACGGATCCCTCTAGATCGACTGCCATAAAATGGATTTTCTGCAAAGATATATGGAGTCTTAAGCCATTTTTTCGGCGAACCTTAATTTGGCCGTTTCAAATGATAAATGCCCTCAGTAGCCGTAAGGCAGGATATATAAAAATTGTATAGAGGCTTTACGAAAAATATCTGGAGATTTTTCCGTTAAGTAATTATATATGTGAGTTTTTCAAGAAGAGGTTTTATTTGTAGTACCAAAACAACGGCACCTTATCTTTCTTGGGGGCCAGAAAGAATTCGGAAGACGTTAAATCACAAGATATTCAAAGATACAAGTCTTCTTTGCGAGAAAATTTTTGTATGGATTCAGTATTTGTTATAGCCTCCATATAACGGTACCTCCAGATTTTTATACCCTACACCACATAGTGGTGAGGGTATTATGTCTTTGTGCATTTGTTTGTAACATGGAGAGGGAAGCGAGATAGACCCATAGTTACTTTTGAGTATTTTAATAGAATCACTTTCTGAGTCGATTTATGCATGTCAGTCCCTCTGTCCGCCCGTCTGTGCATGTATTTTTGTGAACAAACTGAAGGTCGCATTTGTTATCCGATTGAGATGAAATTTTGCAAACAATATTTGTTTGGTCTAAGGACGAACCCTATTGAAATTGGTAGGAATCGGTTCAAATTTAGATATAGCTCCCACATATATCTTCAACCGATTTTAGATTAATTGTGCACCAAATGGCTAATATCAGCCAAAATGAACTGAATTTTGGCACTTCCGATTGAAATGCAGTCTAGAAGCGAGTATTTAAAATTTGGTAAAAACCGGTTCAAATATAGCTATAGCTCCCATATATATGTTTCATCCGATTTGCCGGTTAGATCCCCCACATTCGTAATATGCACCCAACAAAAATGATCTTTGGTATCAGATATCAGATATAGCCCAGAGATACCTCTGTCAAATTTTAGCAAGATCGGTTCAGATTTAGATGTAGCTCCCATATATATCTTCAACCAATTTCGGGATAATTGTGCACCAAATGTCAATATAAGTCCAAAATTCTGAATTTTGGTCCATCCCACCGAATTCAGTCTAGATGCAAGCACATCAAATTTGGTGGAAATCGGTTCGGATATAGCTATAGCTTCCATATATATGTTTCATACGATTTGGTCTTTAAGTCGCTCACATGCGTAATATGCATCTAACATCAATTCTATTTGGTACCAGATATTCCTCAGAGCTCGGATATACCTTTGCAAATTTTATCGAGATCAGCTCAGATTTGGATATCGCAACATTATACACCAGAATTCTTTCAAATTTTGTAATTGAAGTTCGTAATGAATACTACAGGATGTGACAGAGACGGACAGATTGTCTGTGCAGGTCCACGTCTTGTTCGGTATTTTGATGATTTATTATTCACTGATTTTTTTAAGTCTCTCATTTGAATATTGTAATGGCTTATGACAAAAATTATCTATGCAGGTCCATATCGTCGTATAGACTCTAATATAATAGCTACATTCAGTGTTTTTAAGATTTTAACAGAATTTTTAACGGATTTTATTTTTTTAAACATTGCCAAATTTGTTCCAAATGGTGGAGGGTATTCAAAGTTCGGCCTGGCCGAACTTATTGCTACTTTACATGTTTTTTTTAAACCACAAAATGTTTATATTTAAAAGTCAAAATTTTGAAATTTTGAAATTGATTCGGCGATTCTTTTCAAACTTGGTATATCTACATATTTTTCTCAATCAATGATCTGATACGAATATGGAATTTATCGCTAGTACCTCCCCCACAAAAAATTAAAAATAATTCTCAAAAAATGGAAATTTTTCAAATTTTGCACATTCAAATATTTTTAATCAGTTTTAGATAAGTGGACCTTATCTAAAAAAATTGGTACCGCACTCATATTTCAACATGAATGCAAAAATTATCACGTGAAGGCAGTAGTCAATATGATCCAAATTGAGCACGTTGTAATATTTGTATCCGAGTTGATTCAGATGAGAAATGGATAATATTAGTCCACTCCTTCAGTATCTTCTCCAAAAAGGGTCAACACTTCAAATAATCATAAAGTAAGCCAACATATATTTTAATACATTGACATAGGCTGAGGGAATACATCTGTCGGCAAAACCGACTTTTTAATCTGTTTTCTTTAATTTTGGCAAATTTTCGAATGTAAATACAATTTTCTAACACATCACGAACTTTATCGAAGTTTGGACATCGTTGACATCACAAAAAATTGCATTTGAAAATTTACAAATACTCTTCCAAGTGTATTTGATTAAGTTATTCAAGTTTGATAGTCATCAGCTAGTGACTTGTGTACCGTCGTAAAATGTTAAGAGTTGCATATTTTCCACCATTTACACTGTCATTTCGTCGTTGAGTTAATATTTCCAAATGTGGCATTTGTTGCAACATAGGCTTCATTTGGCTAACAAATCATTTTTGATTACGTTTCGCCAAAGAGGAAAATTAAAATCTGGCCAAGTGGACGTTAATTGTTTAATCATTTGGCAATAATGCTAAACATCCTCCGTTTGTTGATCAACGAAAAATTACAAAAATTCAACAATTTTGTTTTGAGTGAAAGCGTTTTCAAAAGCATTTTGTGTTTTTTTTATTATCTCTAGTTAGTTTTTACTGATCAACTGACTGACGTTTTGAGCCGTGTGATTTGTTACCAGTTGCTGCGGCTGTTGGTATTTCGTATTTGCTTCAGATCAAATTCAAGTTTAACAAATAATTACCAGGTTTATAGTCTTCAATCTCAATGTACCCGTATGTGGCAGTAACATTGCCATTCATATTGCCATCATTAGACTTTGAAGCTTGAAGCGTTTAGCAATTGTAGTTTAATTGATCGACAAATGCAAATGTCAGAGATTTGGAGAAGAAAAAACATTTTTTGCGAAATTTGCATTGCAAAATGTTGAGCGGTTGTTTTGCGGTTGTTAATTAACTTAGGTTAATGTGTGTTAATCGCTAGTGTTCTCAGTACATTATGCAGTACATTGAATGTGATAGCAATTAAAAAACATACCGAGAATGCTATCCAGTATTCTGATATACTCGTAATGTGTTTTAATTTGTTTATTGTGAATATTATCTGCATTATTTTTTAATTGAAGTATATTTTTATACCCTTCATCATACCATGGAGGGGATATATATTTTTTTATTCTGTTTGAATAAAGGCTTTTAAACATTGGACCCACCAGATACACTGTTCGTTGATATACTTATATGTACGAAGTTGTAAGATGATTATGCTTAATACTGTGTAATTGGAGGTTTTGGATTTTCAACATAGAGAAATTTTAGATCCTGGTAATCCTTATTTAGAAATTTAAATTTTATTTCTCTATGGATTAAAATTCTTGCTGAGGAAATTTGCAAAAAAAAAAAAAAAAAAAACATTAAAGAAAGTCTTAAAGTCGGTCGGGGCCGACTTTACGATTCCCCACACCACTTTGCTAATTTAGTAGAGCTCCACATAACAATTAAAAGTTTTTATGGGAGAATTCAATCATACACGCTATGATTATAATTATAATTTAAGTTCAAGAGACTAAATATGCCAAAGCATTTGTATCTTTTAAATTCGGAATTGTATTGCCCATTTGATATATATGGGAGCTATATCCAACCAACTGAACCGATCTTGATAAAATTCGGCAAAGATATTTCTGAGTTGTATTTGATATATTTCCCTGAATATCGTTGTTACGGAGTTCATATTACGGCTGTGTGTAACAAATATAACAAATCGGACGAACAATATGTATATGGGAGCTATAGTTATATCTGAACCGATCTTCAACAAATTTGACATACTAGTTTCTAGAATCAATTCGTAAGATCCAAATTGCATCCCAATTGGTCAAATACTAGACGTTTGGTGCACAATAAAAGGTAAATCGGACGAAGTTATATATGGGAGCTATATCCAAATCTGAACCGATCTCGATAAAATTTAGCAAATGTATTTCACAGCTGTATTTGATATATTTCCCCAAATATTGTTGTTACAGAGTGCATATTGCGGCTGCGAGGGCTAAAATAATAAATCGGATGAACAATAAATATTGGAGCTATAGCTATATCTGAATCGGCATACTTATTTTCAGGCCTAATTTGGTTGTATGTGCAAAATTCCATACTATTCGGACTGATATTACACGTTTGGTGCACAATAAAAAGCAAATCGGACGAAGATATATATGGAAGCTATATATAAATTTTCACCGATTATCTACAATTTCAATAGGGTTCGTCCTTAGGCTAAACAAATGATTTGTGTAAAATATCATCTGGATAGGACAATAAATGCTGTACTTTGTTTACAAAAATACATGGGCAGACAGACGGACGGACATGCATAAATCGACTCAGAATGTGATTCTATGCAGATCATCAAAAGGAACTATGGGCCTATCTCGTTTTCTTTTGCCTGTTACAAACAAATGCACAAAGACATAATAGTGTACCTAAAAGCATCAAAATACCGAATAAAGGTAGGTACCGTTATATAGGGGCTATACGAAGACGTGGACCTGCATAGACAATTTTCTGTCATAGGCTGTAGTATCTATTTCGAACTTCAAATGCCAAATTTGAAACAATTCCGGTGAATAAATTCGCTAAAATCATCAAAATACCGAATATCGGGAGGTACCGTTATATGGGGGCTATACCAAAACGTGGATCTTCATGGCCCAATACCAAAAGTCCTGCAGACATAACATACATTGGAGTAAAATTTTATCAATCTACTTCAATTCGTTCGGACGCTAGAGTGATTTCCACAGACGGGCAGACGAATAGATGGACAGACGGACGGGCATCGCTAAATCGACTTAGAATTTTATACTGACCAAGAATATATATACTTTGCGGTGTCTAAAATGTATATTTCGAGGTGTTACAAACGGAATGACAAACTTAATATACCCTCCATACTATGGTGGAGGGTGTAAAAAAAAACAGTAAGGAAATATCAAAAGTCGGGCGGGCCGATTATATGATACCCTACACCACTATGCGTATTTAGTAGAGCTCCCGTAACAAAAAAAGTTTATATTGGGAATTTAATTGAAGTAGATCGTGCCAACT
Organism: Musca domestica; assembly: GCF_030504385.1. Classification (NCBI taxonomy): domain Eukaryota; kingdom Metazoa; phylum Arthropoda; class Insecta; order Diptera; family Muscidae; genus Musca; species Musca domestica. The sequence continues at coordinate 6,386,857 of NW_026712192.1, read as the reverse complement.
ATGAACCTTATATGAATGCGCATCATGGCTTTAGAGTATTCACAATTTCGAAACTGTTACTAAATCTGAATCGATTTCAACAAATTTGACGGAGGCTTTTGTACCTCTAGTACTAAAAACCATTTCTCTATAGTGCATCATGATATGACTTCTATAAGGGTTACATTAAAAAATATTTATTAGAGCAATTGATATACTGGACCGAGTTTTACAAAATGGAAAAATTCAGTTGAATATGAAAACAGCTATCACCGACATCAAGGAAGTGGACGGAAGAAAACAGCAACATCAGCCAAAATGGTTCAAAAAGTTAAGAAGCGACTTGATCGAATGGCCGTGTCGCAATGGCCGAAAAATGGCTCGTGAGCTGAACATATCACAATATACCATTCGGCAAATATTGAAAAATGAGCTCGGGGTAAAGCCATTAAATTTCAATAAAGTACAAGAACTTACACCGCAACAGAAAGAAAATAGACTCAAAAGAGCTAAAGAGTTGCTTCGCTTGGCCGAAAGTGGTGAACTGCCGAATTTGGTTTTCTCCGATGAGAAAACATTCGATGTCCAGCAGTTTGTAAACAAACAAAATGATCGTGTTTACATGCCAAAGAGGTCAGTTGGAAATGTGCACCATCGGTTGGCCAACAGAACTCAAGCGCCGGCCATGGTGATGGTGTGGGCCGCCATAACAGCCGATGGTCGCTCTCCGTTCGTATTAATCGACCGTGACATCAGAATAAATGATGAATATTATAGCGAAAATATTCTGGAGGGTGTATGAAAGCCTTGGACACGCAAACATTTTGGCCGCAGACCTTGGACATTCCAACAGGACTCAATACGAGCCATCCAAAAAAGTTTTCAAAAAGAGGTTACTCGCTTCATTTCCAGCGCACAATGGCCACCAAAATCTCCGGATACCAATCCGTTGGACTATTGTGTCTGGAGTATTTTGGAAAGCAAGGTTGGCACTAAAAAATACCAAAGTGTCGATCACCTCAAGCAAGCGCTTCGCCGGGAATGGTCCAAATTATCGTAGAGCAACATTCGGGCAGCGTGTGACGCTTTCATTGGCGGTTTGAAGGCCATAATTCGTGCCAAATGTGACCATTTCGAACAAATCCAAACTTATTATAAAATTTGATGCTATTTCCGACATTTTTGCTTTCATTCAATTAAATTTAAAAAAAATATGGTGTTTGCCTCTGTTGCAGTTTTTTTTACCTCATCCTATAACCTGATACCAGATCAATATATATGGGAGCTATATCCGACCTCCATAAGATTTTACAGAGGTATTTCTGGGCTATATCTGATATCTGGTTCCAAATATCATCCTTGTAGAGCATATATTGCGAATGCGAAGAACTTAAACACCAAATCGGATGAAACAAACATATGTCAGCTTTAGCTTTATCTGACCCTATTTTCTCCAAATTTGATGTACTTGCTTCTAGGTTGAATTCAGTCAGATGTTCCAAAATTCAGCTCATTTGGACTGATGTTGGCCATTTCGTGCGCAATTAACCCGAAATCCGTTGAAGATATATCTAAATTCCGACTGATTCTCATCAATTTCAATAGATTTCGTTATTGGGCCAAACAAATATTTTTTGGAAGGTTTTTTGCTACGGCTTCCTTTAAAGTCAATTTTTAACCATATTTTAAAAAAGGTACCACAAATTAAAAACCATTAAGTTTGGCCGGACCGAAATTTTAATACCCTCTAACTTTGGGTAACAAAATTTTTTATAAAAGTACCTGAAGTCAAACGTATTCCACTTTAAACTACAAATACCAGTAAGACCATTTGAATAATACTGTTAAACTTTTCAAAAAGTGGCTGAGGGGTCATACCAAAATTGAACCTCTACAGACAATCTTATACTTCAAGAATTGCCATCTACCAAATCTTCTTAAATACCAAATTTGGAACATTTTCGTGGGTATATGTGTCTAGGATTATCAAAATACCGAATATCGGTGGGTATTGTTATATGTGTTATATATGGAAAAACGTGGACCTAAATTTTCAATGTTCTGCAGCTAGGACGCTAGAGTGATTTCCACAGACGGGCAGACGAATAGATGGACAGACGGACGGGCATCGCTAAATCGACTTAGAATTTTATACTGACCAAGAATATATATACTTTGCGGTGTCTAAAATGTATATTTCGAGGTGTTACAAACGGAATGACAAACTTAATATACCCTCCATACTATGGTGGAGGGTGTAAAAAAAAAACAGTAAGGAAATATCAAAAGTCGGGCGGGCCGATTATATGATACCCTACACCACTATGCGTATTTAGTAGAGCTCCCGTAACAAAAAAAGTTTATATTGGGAATTTAATTGAAGTAGATCGTGCCAACTATGAACCTTATATGAATGCGCATCATGGCTTTAGAGTATTCACAATTTCGAAACTGTTACTAAATCTGAATCGATTTCAACAAATTTGACGGAGGCTTTTGTACCTCTAGTACTAAAAACCATTTCTCTATAGTGCATCATGATATGACTTCTATAAGGGTTACATTAAAAAATATTTATTAGAGCAATTGATATACTGGACCGAGTTTTACAAAATGGAAAAATTCAGTTGAATATGAAAACAGCTATCACCGACATCAAGGAAGTGGACGGAAGAAAACAGCAACATCAGCCAAAATGGTTCAAAAAGTTAAGAAGCGACTTGATCGAATGGCCGTGTCGCAATGGCCGAAAAATGGCTCGTGAGCTGAACATATCACAATATACCATTCGGCAAATATTGAAAAATGAGCTCGGGGTAAAGCCATTAAATTTCAATAAAGTACAAGAACTTACACCGCAACAGAAAGAAAATAGACTCAAAAGAGCTAAAGAGTTGCTTCGCTTGGCCGAAAGTGGTGAACTGCCGAATTTGGTTTTCTCCGATGAGAAAACATTCGATGTCCAGCAGTTTGTAAACAAACAAAATGATCGTGTTTACATGCCAAAGAGGTCAGTTGGAAATGTGCACCATCGGTTGGCCAACAGAACTCAAGCGCCGGCCATGGTGATGGTGTGGGCCGCCATAACAGCCGATGGTCGCTCTCCGTTCGTATTAATCGACCGTGACATCAGAATAAATGATGAATATTATAGCGAAAATATTCTGGAGGGTGTATGAAAGCCTTGGACACGCAAACATTTTGGCCGCAGACCTTGGACATTCCAACAGGACTCAATACGAGCCATCCAAAAAAGTTTTCAAAAAGAGGTTACTCGCTTCATTTCCAGCGCACAATGGCCACCAAAATCTCCGGATACCAATCCGTTGGACTATTGTGTCTGGAGTATTTTGGAAAGCAAGGTTGGCACTAAAAAATACCAAAGTGTCGATCACCTCAAGCAAGCGCTTCGCCGGGAATGGTCCAAATTATCGTAGAGCAACATTCGGGCAGCGTGTGACGCTTTCATTGGCGGTTTGAAGGCCATAATTCGTGCCAAATGTGACCATTTCGAACAAATCCAAACTTATTATAAAATTTGATGCTATTTCCGACATTTTTGCTTTCATTCAATTAAATTTAAAAAAAATATGGTGTTTGCCTCTGTTGCAGTTTTTTTTACCTCATCCTATAACCTGATACCAGATCAATATATATGGGAGCTATATCCGACCTCCATAAGATTTTACAGAGGTATTTCTGGGCTATATCTGATATCTGGTTCCAAATATCATCCTTGTAGAGCATATATTGCGAATGCGAAGAACTTAAACACCAAATCGGATGAAACAAACATATGTCAGCTTTAGCTTTATCTGACCCTATTTTCTCCAAATTTGATGTACTTGCTTCTAGGTTGAATTCAGTCAGATGTTCCAAAATTCAGCTCATTTGGACTGATGTTGGCCATTTCGTGCGCAATTAACCCGAAATCCGTTGAAGATATATCTAAATTCCGACTGATTCTCATCAATTTCAATAGATTTCGTTATTGGGCCAAACAAATATTTTTTGGAAGGTTTTTTGCTACGGCTTCCTTTAAAGTCAATTTTTAACCATATTTTAAAAAAGGTACCACAAATTAAAAACCATTAAGTTTGGCCGGACCGAAATTTTAATACCCTCTAACTTTGGGTAACAAAATTTTTTATAAAAGTACCTGAAGTCAAACGTATTCCACTTTAAACTACAAATACCAGTAAGACCATTTGAATAATACTGTTAAACTTTTCAAAAAGTGGCTGAGGGGTCATACCAAAATTGAACCTCTACAGACAATCTTATACTTCAAGAATTGCCATCTACCAAATCTTCTTAAATACCAAATTTGGAACATTTTCGTGGGTATATGTGTCTAGGATTATCAAAATACCGAATATCGGTGGGTATTGTTATATGTGTTATATATGGAAAAACGTGGACCTAAATTTTCAATGTTCTGCAGCCGAAGCTAGAATCCATTACGAACTACATATACCAATTTTTAGAAAAATCCGTAAATGTGGCAAAAATCATAAAAATACCGATTATCGGTAGGTACCGTTATATGGGGGCTATACAAAAATTTGGACCTATGCATGTAATGTTTCTCCACTGGAGCTAGAACCCATTTCGAACTACAAATGCCAATTTGTAGACAAATCCGTGAAAAAATGTGGCGAAATTATCAAGTTACCGAATATCGGGATTTACCGTTGTATGGGGCTTTTCCAAAACGTGGACCCATATATCTCATTTTCAATTCCAACCATCCTAGACACAATACAAATTGTTCTGCCAAATTTTGAAGCTCTACGTCAAATAACAACAGACAGGCGGACATCGTTAAATCGACTTAAATGTTTATGTTGGCTATGAATATATATACTTTATGGGGTCTACGACGAATATTTAGGGATGTTACAAACGGAATGGCAAAGTTAATATACCCTCCTTTTCAAGGTGGATGATATAAAAGAACTCTTCTTAGGGTTAAAATGGTCGACCAAAATATTTCTCATATTTTTGTCCTTACATTAAAAATTAGCATAATTTATTTACTTAAAATCAAATTCCATTTGCAATTAGAAATCGAATTTTTCCCTCTCTCTCTCTCATCACAGCCTGCAAAAAAAGGGGTTTGCATCTTAAGTCTTTTGTTTGGCCCATTTCGTCTCTGTTTTCTAGTTGAGTGAATTCAATTAAATGAAAGGCGCCGGTCTTAATGAAACTTAGGCGCCGTCTTATTTACATAAATTTGCAAATAACAGCAAGAGCTGAGCATCACTGGCTCACTCCCTGGCGTTTGAAGCAATTTAGAGATTTTCATTAAGCCGCTCACTGCCCACTAATCCTTTTGCAGCGAGTACACCTCGTCATCATCATCGTCGTAGTCATGGCATTTGTGTAGTACAAATATTTCTGGTTTTAATAGGATTACACTGACTTTTCGTATTGGATTAAGGTGAGCTATAGGCAAACAGTCTGCAGCAAAAAAAAGTGCAATTATATTGTAAAAGAAGATGCCACGATAGGCGAGCGAGTGGCCTTTGGGCAAAACAAAGTAGCAGCAGGATATTTGTACGACAGCAAAAAACGGACAATGCCACAGCATTTAGAGGCTGTAAAAGGCCGGTAGGCGTATAACAAAACAATTAAGTGAGAAATATAAACAGACAGCAATTTGGGATGGTAGGGAGAGGGGGGCGAGAGGTAAGGATGCGTAGTGAGGCATTTTTTTGTTGCCTTGGTTTTTGGTAGATATTTTGGTCCGAGTGTAATTTTGTGAATGACTTTACAAGTTTTTTCGGGGAGTTTGCATTACCTGGCCTACATCGTTTTTAGTGTTGTTGTTGTTAAATGGCCTCTTTTTTCTGTTTGCTTTTCTCTCTCTCTCTCCGTTGCGCGGCCAATGATTAATGATGTTCAAATTGCATTGACATATGCATTAGTGGTAGCCAAGCTCCTTTGCATTTAGTAGCTTACGGTGGCTTGTCATTCCTGTATTGTGTTTTTTAATGATGTTCTCTTTTGGGTATGCTGCCTCCCATGCCAGGCATTTTTTGTCCAGGCTTATACATAAATTGTTTCGTTTTTTATAGTCATTTATAGTTTCATTGGGTATGCCATAACGAATTGCATTGTTTGGGCATTGAAAACGAAACGAAACGTTTTCATTTTTTATTTGTATTTTTTTACCACAAAAATGCTACTGAATCGAATTCGGAAGTGTGTGTGAGTTGGCGTTTTTTTGTCGATAAGTTTATTTTGTGGATTATATTATTTTTTTTCAATATTTATGAAACATTTAGTGGTATTTTCCCAATGACATGCAAATATTTCAAAATAATAATATACAACTGCTTTGCGGTTTATTTATAAGTTTTCTCAAAATATGTGTAAGTTCTACCGTTTATAACACTTAAGTGCCTATATTCTTGGTTAAGTAGGCCATTATGTTTAAAAAGGAGGGAAATATTAAATTGATGGGTCGAAAAAAAGCACTTTGTATCAATATCAAATGGATTTTCAATAAATATAGAAACAAATATAGTATGAAGGAATATGCAGAATGAATGGCAAGCCAAGCATCATCATTTCGATAGCATCATCATTTTTAGAAAAATTACAATTTTTGATATTTTCCACTTAATTCCGGGTATTTCAGCAAACTTGGAATGAAAAATAATAACCAGTAAAGAAAGTCTTAAAGTCGGGCGGGGCCGACTTTATGATACTCTACACCACTTCGCTAATTTAGTAGAGCTCCACATAACAATTAAAAGTTTTTATCGGAGAATTCAATCATACACGCTATGATTGTAATTAAAATTCGGACTTGTATTGCCCATTTGATATATATGGGAGCTATATCCAAATCTGAACCGATAAAATTTGGCAAAGATATTTCTGAGCTGTATTTCATATATTTCCCTGAATATCGTTGTAACGGAGCACAGTACAGTATATATGGGAACTATAGCTATATCTGAACCGATCTTCACCAAATTTGACATACTAGCTTCTAGACTCAATTCGGTCATAAGTGGTAAATTCCATCCTATTTGGACAAATATTACACGTTTGGTGCACAATCAAAGGTAAATCGGACGAAGTTATGTATGGGAGATATATCAAAATCCGAACCGATCTCGATAAAATTTAGCAAAGGTATTTCTGAGCTCTATTTGATATATTTCCCCAAATATTGTTGTCACGGAGTGCATATTACGGCTGCGGAGGACAAAAATAACAAATTGGATGAACAATATATATGGGAGCTATAGCTATATCTGAATCGATTTCGATCAAATTTGGCATAGTTATTTTAAGTCCTAATTTGGTTGTATGTGCAAAATTCCATACTATTCGGGCTGATATTACACGTTTGGTGCATCATAAAAGGCAAATCGGACGAAGAAATATATGGGAGCTATATCTAAATTTTTACCGATTACCTCCAATTTCAATAGGGTTCGTCCTTGGTCCAAACAAATGATTTGTGCAAAATTTCATCTGGATCGGGTAATAAATGCGAACTGTGCTTTGTTCACAGAAATACACGACAGACGGACGAACATGCATAAATCGACTCAGAATGTGATTCTATCATTAATCAGATCATTAAAAGGAACTATGGGTCTATCTCAATTCCTTTTGCAATTGTAACAATGGGTCTATCTCGCTTTCTTCTCCATGTTATAAACAAATGCACAAAGACATAATACCCTGACCACCTTGTGGTGTAGGGTATAAAAATACAGAAGTATTCGTGATTTCCAATCGTTTTTATACCCTACACCACATAGTGGTAAGGGCATTATGCCTTTGTGCATTTGTTTGTAACATGGAGAAGAAAGCGAGATAGACCCATTGTTACTTTTGAGGATCTTCAGAGAATCACTTTCTGAGTCGATTTATGTATGCCAGTCCGTCTGTCCGTCCATGTATAATTGTGAACAAAATACAGGTCGCATTTATTATCCGATTGAAATGAAATTTTGCAAACAATATTTGTTTGGTCCAAGGACGAGCCCTATTGACATTGGTGAGAATCGCATCAGATTTAGATATAGCTCCCATATATCTTCAACCGATTTCGGGTTAATTGTGCACCAAATGGTCAATATAAGTCCAAATGACCTGAATTTGGCACATCTGATCGAATTCAGTCTAGAAGCAAGTACATCAAATTTGGGGAAAATCAATTCAGATATAGCTCCCATATATATGTTTCATCCGATTTGGAGTTGTATGTCCTCACATGCCTAATATTCACTCCTGAAGAAGGATATTTGGTACCGAATATCAGATACTGTTCGAAAATACCTCTGTCAAATTTTATCGAAATCGGTTCCGGTTAGGATGTAGTTCCCATACATATCTTTATCCGATATCAGGTTTATTGTGCACCAAATGGCTAATATCAGCTCAAATGGGCTGAAATTTGGCAATCCTATAAGTCAGTACTTCAAAGTTGATGTAAATCGGTTCAGATATATAAGTCTCATATATAAATTTTATCCGGTCCCATATATTAGTTTTATCCGATTTGGGGTTTAAAGTACCTCACAAGGTTAATATGCATTTTACAACAATGAAATTTGGTTCCATTTATCAGATACAGCACAGAAGTACCTCTTTTTTTATCAATATCGGTTCAGATTTGGATATAGCTCCCATATATATCCTCAACCGATTTCGAGTTAATTGTGCACCAAATAGCCAATATCCGTCCAAATGACCTAAATTTTGGCATATCCGACCGAATTCAGTCTAGAAATAAGTGCTGCAACTTTGGTGTAAATCGATTCAGATATAGCTATAGCTCCCATATATATGTTTCATCCGATTTGGTGCTTAAGTCCCTCACATTCGGAATATGCATTCGACAGCTCTGATATGTGGTACCAGTTATCAGATACAGCCCAGATATACTTCTGCCAAATTTTATCAAAATCGGTTCAGATTTGGATATGGGTCCCATATATATCTTCAACCGATTTCGGGTTAATTGTGCACCAAATGGACTGAATTTCGGCATATCGGACCAAATTCTGTCTAGAAACAAGTACAATAAATTTGGAAAATCGGTTCAGATATAGCTAAAGCTCCCATATCTATGTTTCATCCGATTTGGTGTTGAAGTCCCTCACATATATATCCTTAATCCGATTTCCCCCTGTTGATGGTGGATTTGTGACCAAAAAATGGTTTTGCAAAATGTCTTGTAGAACACATAAATAGTACCATATTTGGTACAATTTTGTAGTGGTTAAAAATGTTGTACTTCAAATCTGAAATTTTATATTAGTGTCGCCATACATGTGTGTGAAGGTGGTTTCGGAAATGTGTACTATAATTGTACGAAAAGTGCTGAATGGTACCGTATTAGCTATTGGGTGAAGGAGTAGAAATAAAATTCTGAAATTTGAAATTGAGATTGCTGAAGGTGTTTGTGTTTGAGATTTGGCGGTGTTTTGGAAATACGTCCTATTTTTGTACGAAAAGTTCTAAATGGTACTAAATTTGATATTGGGTTAAGGGATAGGGCTGGAATCCTCAAATTTGATATTGAGGTTTCTACTGGTATATATAGGTGGTTGTGGAAGTGTGTACCATAATTGTACGAGAAGTGCTAAAATGTACTGAAGTTAGTATTGCATGAAGAAATTGAGCTGAAATCCTGAAATTTGATATGATATTTAATGTCACTGTTGATGTCTGTGGTTGAGAGGAGCTGGTTTTCGATATGTGTACTGTAATTGTACTAAATGGTAGTAATTTGGTATTGGGGGAACTAAAGAGCTTAAATTTGATATTGAGGTCACTGTTGTTATCTGAGACATGGAGATTGTTTTGGAAATGTGTACTAGATTGGATCGAAAAGTTCTAAATGTTACCAAATTTGGTATTGGGCGAGGGAATAGAGTTGGAATTCCGAAATCTGGTATGGATGTCAATGTTGGTATCTGTGGTTAAGATATGGAGGTGGTTTTGGGGAATTTGTGCTATAATTGTACGAAAAGTACTGAATTTGGTACTAGGTGAAGTATTAGAGCTAAGATATAGCTGTAGCTGTCGGTGTCTGTAAGGAGGTGGTTTTGAAAATATGTAATATAATTGTACTAAGTGGTACTAATTTGGGTATTGTGTAAAGGGATAGAACTGGAATCCCGAAAATTCATATTGCAAATGCGTAATATATTTGTCCGAAAAGGTCGCAGTGGTACTAATTTAGAGACAAAAATATTTTTATCCTTTTTTGAAATCAAAGTCAGTATCCGATTTATTTCAAATCTTGGGCATAGTATTATTCGAAAATTTATTGTTATAGCAATCTTCCTGTTCGTACCCTATCTTCAAAATATCAGATTTTCATAAAACTCAATATTTCTGCTCATTTTATGTCTGTTGTGAAGATGGGATATCCATTTCCGTTTAGTAGCTCTGCTGCAAAGGGTCAAAATTCAGAAAAAGCCGACACTCCAACAAGTAGTTCGGAAGGGCCAGACTTTGAATATCCTGCACCATTTAGAAGGTACCGGCTATTTTTTAAATTATTCCTTAAAAAATACCTCTAGAATTATTAAAATACCGAATATCCGGTACAGTCATTTGGAGATATACGAAGATGTGGGCAATTTTCTGTCGTAGGACGTAGAACTCATTACTAACTTCTAACACTAAAATTTTGGAGCTTAACTCTGTCAGAGCAAAAAAAAATCTTAAAATTTCTTTCCTTTATTCTTTCAGAACCAAATGGAAACGACAGACCGCAGTGGGGTTGGAACTTTTGGCCGAGGCCGGAAACTATGCTGCCTTTCAACGACTCTACGGTGGATCACCGTATCTCAGTGCATGGCCATATGCTCATACCCCGCCAAGTCATCACCTGGGTACAAATTCCCCCATAGATTTATATTATCGTCAGGCGGCAGCAGCTGCAGTACTACAAAAACCCTTATCGTATCGTATGTACCCCTCTATGAGTCACATAAATCCACTGTCCAGCAATGGTTTGGCTAGTATGCCTCTAACACCGACACCCATGTCTCAACTTAGTGCTTCCAATTCTTTGCAATCGCTTAGTAGCTATTATCACACAGCTACACAAGCATTTGGTTCTACAAACAGTTCTTCGCCGACAAACAGTTCGCATCTACGCCTCAATAAAAGTCCCAGCCGAAGTGGCGATGACAACGAGACGGAGGCGAGTAATCGCAAAAGTGTAGAAATTATTGAACGTTCCTGCAGTCCACCATTGAATCCGGGCAGTCCACCGGAAAGGCATGAATCTCATAAAACAACCGGTAGTAATAGTAGTTGCTCATCCATTACCGTCAATAATAAAACAACAGCAACAGCATCAAATGCACCAACAACAACGGCAGCTACGGCGACCACTCTAAGCGATAATGAAGCGGATGATGAAGATGACGCCATCGAAGTGTGAAATGCATTCGAGCAACCGCCAACCATTTACGAAGCAACCTGCCATAAAATGTGTTTTTACGTGAACGTCAGTCAGTCGGGCCAATGCCATAGCAAAATAGGTGAGCGTTTGATTGAGAATTTGATGAACTGGAACCAGGTACTTTTAATAAGAATAATTCACTTTTTTTTTCTAATTACAGAACAATTCTCTTCCCTGTGCAGGCGAGACAGAGAGGGAGGACAAGTGGCAAAAAGATAGAAGCCAAATCTGCAGATGCCAAAGAATTCACACACGTTTTGAGACGTTTAAATGGATGAGGTGCTGAGATATTCGGAAGTCATGGACTTCTGGTATAATTTCCGTGTATATGGATCTCAAATTATTATTTTGTATATAATTGTATTATATTTAGATGTTAGATAAATAATAAATAAACACAAATTGAAAATAAATCTTGGGTTTGTATGAATACTACTGTTGTGTCACATTCATTATTTCAGAAACGATAGTTCCGGATTGTTAATAATTTTGAGAAAAACCGAAAAAAACACAGATGACAAGCAAAACCAGTAAAGAAAGTCCTAAAGTCGGACAGGCCGATTTTATGATACCCTACACCACTTTGCTAATTTAGTTGAGCTCCACATAACAATTAAAAGTTTTTATGGGAGAATTCAATCATACACCCTATGATTATAATTATAATTTAAAAATCAAAGAACTAATTATGCCGAAGCATTTGTATCTTTTAAATTCGGACTTGTATTGCCCATTTGGTGCATAATTAATTTAAAATCGGATAAAAAAAAAAATATATATGGGAGCTATATCAAAATCGGAACCGATCTCGATAAAATTTGGCAAAGATATTTCTGAGTTTTATTTGATTTATTTCCCTGAATATCGTTGTTACGGAGTGCATATTACAAATAACAAATATAACAAATCGGATGAACAGTATATATGGGAGCTATAGCTATATCTGAACCGATCTTCACCAAATTTGACATGCCAGCTTCTAGACTCAATTCGGTCGTAAGTGCCAAATTTCATCCCATTTGGGAAAATATTAGACATTTGGTGCACAATCAAAAGTAAATCGGACGAAGTTATATATGGGAGCGATATCCAAATCTGAACCAATCTCGATAAAATTTTGCAAAGGCATTTCTGAGCTCTATTTGATATATTTCCCCAAATATTGTTGTTACAGAGTGCATATTACGGCTGTGGGTAACAAACACAACAAATCGGATGAACAATATATATGGGAGCTATAGCTATATCTGAACCGATCTTCACCAAATTTGACATACTACCTTCTAGACTCAATTTGGTCGTATGTGTAAAATTTCATCCCATTTGGGCAAATATTAGACGTTTGGTGCACAATAAAAGGTAAATCGGGCGAAGTTATATATGGGAGCTATATCCAAATCTGAAACGATCTCGATAAAATTTAGCGAAGGTATTTCTCAGCTGCATTTCCCCAAATATTGTTGTTACAGAGTGCATATTACGGCTGCGAAGGACAAAAATAACAAATCGGATGATGATGAAAAGTAACAACGATTTCGATCAAATTTGACATACTTATTTTTAGGCCTAATTTGGTTATATGTGCAAAATTCCATACTATTCGGGCTGATATTACACGTTTGGTGCACAATATAAGCAAATCGGACGAAGATATATATGGGAGCTATGTCTAATTTTTTACCGATTATCCCCAATTTCAATAGGGTTCGTCCTTGGTCCAAACAAATGTTGTTTGGAAAATTTCATCTCAATCGGATAATAAATGCGACCTGCATTTTGTTCACAAGAATACATGGACAGACGGACGCACGGACGGGCGGACAGACGGACAACTGACATGCATAAATCAACTCAAAAAGTGATTCTATGCAGATCATCAAAAGGAACTATGGGTCTATCTCGTTTCGTTTCGTTTTGCCTGTTACAAACAAATGCACAAAGACATAATACCCTGACCACCTTGTGGTGTAGGGTATAAAAAAGCAGTTAAGTTCGGCAGGGCGGAGTTATTTCTATCCTTCATAATTTGTAAAATAACTCATGTAAAAATATGTCTGTAAATGCCGAAATTCCCCTGTTCGGGGGTATACGTCACTTCTGTCATTTGGAATATCCAATCCAAATTTCAAATAATTCAGTTAAAAAAGTTGCCTACAATCATCAAAATAACGAATATCGGGTGGATAGGGACTATAGAAAAACGTTGACTTATATATAGAAATTGCTCTATATACTGCCCATTATGGAATCCAAATGCTGAAGTTTTAGTAATTCTGTTAGATAGACTGTGGCAAAAATCCTCAAAATACTAAATATTGCAAAGTACCTTTAAATGGGGGCCATAGGAAAACTAGGACTTACATAGGCAATGTTCACAGGTTATGTTATGAACTCTACATTTCGAATGTTAAATTATTCCGTTAGAAAGTATGGCTAAAATCGTCAAAATATCGAATATCGGGGGTACCATAATATAAGACTTCAGGAAAACGTGGACCCATAGAGACACACTCTAAATACCGAATATCGGAAGGTACAATTATGTGAGAGCCATACGAAAATTATGACTGATATGGCTCATCTTCAAACTTGAACTGACTGCGTACAAAAGACAACTCTAGGCAAAATTTAAGCTTCTTATCACATGATTACAGCAGACGGGCGGACAGACGGATATGGCTAAATCAACTTAAAATGCAGTTCGCATTAATCATCGGATTGAAATGAAATTTTCCCAAAAATAGTTTTTTGGTCCAAGGACGAGACCTATTGAAATTGGTGAGTACATCAAATTTGATTACACTCGGTTCAGATATAGCAATAGCTCCCATATATATGTTTCATCCGATTTGATGCTTAAAACTCTCACTTTTGTAATATTCACTCTACGACAATGGTATTTTGTACCAGATTTAATTTTATTGAGATCGGATATAGCTCCCATATATATCTTCGTCCGATTTCAATTTCATTGTGCGCCAAACATGTAATATTCGTCCAAATAGGATGTGCTAATGCACATCTGATCGAATTAATTAGAATCAAGTGCTTCGAATTTGGAAAACATCGGTTCAAATATAGCAATAGCTCATCCGATTTGGTGATTTAAGTTGCCCACGTGAGTTTAAACACTCCATAAGAATAATATATGGTACCAGGTAACATATGGAGCTTAAACATACATCTGTCAAATATTATCTAGATCGGTTGAGAGATATGGATTTGGAGTTTATTCTGCGCCATATACTTAATATCAGTCCAAATGGACTGAATTTAGGCAATTCCGACTAAATTTATTCAGGTGCTTTAAATTTGGTAAAAATCGTTTCAGATATAGCCATATACAGAGTGAGATGAAAAAAACTGCAACCAACTTCAGACTGCTGTCACTTCCAAGCCACTCGTCCGACAGCTGTAAAAATTAATCCACTGACAGCTCATTATATTGTTTACAAGCGTACACCAACATTTTGGTGAGAATTTTCCAGATGGAAAATTCATGGGTGATAGTGTGATGTCTTTATATTTGGCTGGAAAACCACAAGTGATTATCGTTAGAGCACTCCAGCATTTAAATGTGAAAAAAATCTTTTGTGTCTCGTACCATCGCTCGTTACCGTGATACTAGTAGCGTAGCCCGACGTCAAGGAAGTGGACGGAAGAAAACAGCAACATCAGCAGAAATGGTTCGAAAAGTAAAAAAAGCGACTTGATCGAAACCCGCGTCGCAATGGCCAAAAAAAAATGGCTTGTGAGCTGAACATATCACAATATTCCCTTCGGAAAGTACTGAAAAATGAGCTCGGGGTAGAGGCATTGAAATTCCAAAAAGTGTAAGAACTTACACCCCAATCGAAAAAAAATCAGGAGGGTGTATTAAAGCCTTGGGCACGCAACCATTTTGGCCGCTGACCGTGGACATTCCAACAGGACTCAGCACCATCGCACTCAGCACGCACCATCCAAGAATGGTTACAAAATGAGGTTCCTCGCTTCATTTCCAGTGCACAATGGTCACTAAAATCTCCGAACACTCCGGACTATTGTGTCTGGTGTATTTTGGATAGCAAGGTTGGCACTAAAAAATACCAACGTGTCGATCACCTCAAGCAAGCGCTTCGCTGGGAATGGTCTGTAGAGCAACATTCGGGCAGCGTGTGACGGTTTCATTGGCCAAAGGTGATGAATTTGAACAAATCTAAACTTATCGTAAAATTAGACGTTATTTCCGATATTTTTTGCTTCCATCCACTAATATTTAAAAACAAGTGAAAAAGAAGTAAATTCGGCCCGGCCGAACTTGTAATGTTCAACTAACTATTGGTTTACCAAATTGCTTGTACAAGGACAGTAGTCCTTGAATATATTCTTGACTTTTAGGATGAACATGAAGGATATACGATGGAACTAGGGTTATATGACATTCGAGAGCAATCAGACGAATGGGAGCCATTGATTTGCTAGCTTTCAGCCGTGTGGGGGGGTTCGTGTCTGTTATTGCAGTCAAATAAATATCCTACCAACATAAACAAAAAATATTTAGTATTGTAGACTCCCGATAAACAAAGTAATAATGGTGATTAGACTAGTTTCTGGCCAACTATTGTACCCCTGTTGGTCCAGATATTATATAATTGACGTCGGAAAATCAATCCTAGATATTAATATCCAATTCTTTTAGCAAACTCCTGATGTTCGTTGGAGTTTGAGCCTCTAAACCCATTCCCAACCATGGTCTCAAGGCTAAATTTTATTGAGACCCCAAAAGCAAATACGTTTCCTCTCTAAACTACTTCACCACAGTAAGAAATATATATGAATATTTAGAAATTCATCTTATTAATTCAAGATTTATTAAATAAAATTGACATAAGCTCTTATTATATACCAAAAAAAAAATTCAGAAAATCAGAAAATTTAAATCTAAGAGTCTAACTGGTTGAGTATTCATTTTTATGGACTATTTCTATGAAAATTTATAATTATAGTTCAATATCTTAATGGCAATAGGAAGCCAATAATTACCAATTAGTTTGCTTAAAAAAATATAAATTTATAAAAAGGAGTTCAGGAAATTATATAATAATAAGTATACATAATCCTATAACGTAATGCAATTAATCAGTATAAAAGAACTGAGAAGACAAAAAATACCTAGATCAACGTTACAGATGCGTGATGTAATCAAAAAAAAAAAAAAAATGTGTCTACATTCCAATGGAATAACAAGTTTAGGCAATAAAGATTTCTGCCATTGGCTCAAGGATAACTTGTTCCAAGGACATTTCTTCTCTAGTAGACGGATCCTTTTGATTACATGACATCCGAATTTTTAAAGCATATGCAAATATTTTAATATGAACTTCAATTTTTTTTTTTTTTTTTAACACTCACGATTGTTTGTTTTTACTTTCTCCTTTAAGGATTTTTACATACTTGCGCGCGTGCGTAGTATCCTTTAATTCCACATATATATGATGATTCGCCGAGGCCTCGATGAACAGGATGTATGTGTGTAGGATTGAGGATATATATTGTTGTAGTGTATGTGTCTCTGTTTAAAGAAGGGGTAATTAATATTAAAATGGTTGCATATGTTAAGGGTGTTGTTCTACATATTTTTGTGATACTTAGGACATTTTAATTGGTTTTGGTTGGTTGTGTACTGATTTGATTATTGATGGATTTTTGCTGGTTTTTGCTTGCTTAAGGTATAGTTTGGTTTTTGGTATGTTTTATATTTAATCACGCATAATTAATTTTTTTGATGTCGGTGGGATTCGAACCCTCGATGCTGATCATTTTCAGCACTCTGTGCATGTTGCGTCGCCCGCTTCCACTCTGGGCTACTAGGCTTGGTTGCAG
This sequence comes from Musca domestica, assembly GCF_030504385.1. Taxonomy (NCBI): domain Eukaryota; kingdom Metazoa; phylum Arthropoda; class Insecta; order Diptera; family Muscidae; genus Musca; species Musca domestica. The sequence continues at coordinate 6,369,558 of NW_026712192.1, read as the reverse complement.
GCTACTGGCTAATGCTCGCTTTTACTAGGCTAGACAACAACCACTGTGGATTCTAAAATGGCACAGTCCACGAATAAATCTATTTTTAGAATACCAGCTACAACTCTTTCCAATTACTGTCAGGTGGTGGAATCCCTTTTTGTGCACGTGTTGGCGCACACAGTGGAGTATTTTTTCACTTGTGATTTTTTTCTGGTTCGTTATTTTTGGCGGCAAAAGCAAGGTTATGATGTATGTGGTCTTCGGCCGAATATTATTAGCCGAAGTAACAAAAAAAATGCCAATGCAAATATACGGCCACTAATGCAAATATAAAGAAAAGAAACTATTCTAACACCAATTTTTTTATATTTAATTTCATTGCTGCTTACCTAGTTGTTTTATAATGGATTTTTTTATTCGTGCTTGTGATTTAGCAAGGAGTAAAAAGCTTGACAATCGAATCAAAACTTCCTTAAGGGTAAATTTTTTTTTTGTGTTATAAAAAGATTACTTCAATCTTAAAATTTCATAAAATTCACCTGGTTTGGGGTTATTATAATTTAATCAATTATAAATTTATGTACGTTGAAAACTAGTGATTATTAAATGTTTCACTGGTCGGTTATGCAACGATTGTGCTTTATCAAAGTTTGTTTTTTTTTCTTATTCACGGTGTTGTCTCTAACAATGTAGGCGAACAAAAGAACGATTTGATTTTGTTGAGAAGCTGTGTGAGTCGTGTTCAGGCGTTTCATTATTTTCCACCACTTATAAAGGTTATTAGTGAGAGCTTAACGAAAAAAAATAACTGACAAAATAATCGTTTAACCTAACCGTTAATTACCAATACTATGACGGATACGATGTTGACTCCGCCTACTCTCCGAAAAAATAAAAAAAAATATGAAAAATAAAAAAAATGAATTGTCCTGGCTGGGAGTCGAACTCCGGACCTTGGGACTTGAAGTCCAGCACGACTCCTCTGAGCTAACCAAAGGCGTGTGGGTGGCTTGGCTAATTGCTTACTTCCGCTTATGCTGTTGTAAAGGTGGAAATATGTAGGCACCCTGTTTTTTACTTTTAGAGGTGAATAAATATAAATAGTGGGAATATGAAAAAAAAAAATTGACGACATCCCAGCAAACATTTTTAACAGTAATGGTAATTAGATTAAGAATGTGAGCAGACCATAATTTCCCACAAAACCGAGTAATATCGATCTTTGAATTACGATATTAATCGGAATTAGATTAAATTATGGTCTTATGTCTTTAGCATGGTAAGTACCGAGAAGCTTACCATCTAATGCTAGGAACACAATTGGAGCGAACGACGAATTTCGCCCTACGCGGCGACAAAATGAGCCGCGAAAATTCGTCGTATGGAACACAATACCGACGAAATTATAAAACAGCTGACGAAGTTGTTTACTTTTTGCTCATTTGTTGACTACAATGAATTATACAAGAACACATAATTCTTTACGTTCTCTATTATAATTTCACTTATGTCCATCTTCTCTATTATAAATTCACTGATATCCATCTTCACTCAGGCGCAAGTACACAAATAAATAAACAAATTAATTATGTTTTTTTTATACGAGTAACAGATAGTAGAGTGACCATAACAAATTTTAAAGTAAAAAGTAACTTTATTTACTAAAACACATAAAATTCGTACAAGTATGGCCACCTTGTACTGTTTTGTTCGCCGGTCGCCGGCGTATGAAATAGAAATAAAGCTAATTGAGTTCGCGGCGACCGACGAAATATTCGCCCTTGCCGTGATTGTGTGCACTTCCATATACACATATGTGTTTTATTTTTGACGACGAACATACGCCGCGAAAAAATTCGTCGTTCGCTCCAATTGTGTTCCTAGCATAAGTCTTCTAATTCGTAATAGACATTACCTACTTTCTTTCGGATTTTTGCTGGTAAAAAAATAGGAGCAAGTTTGGCGTTAAACTTCTTTTCGGCATTGCTTTGTGCAAAATTACGTCGGAAAACAGATTGACCGACAGTATAATTAATTGGTCTCGTCCTTAAATTGTACTGGTCCCGATTGGTTTCTTGCGCTTTTGAAATATTATTTTTGATTTCCTTTCGAATGAGTTGAAGTTGGTCTTCTCTACTGATATAACTGAATGGTTCATCCAGAGCTTTTATATTTTTCAATAGTGCGTACGTCTCACCGTGTGTAATCATATTTAGACCAAATACGGCAAAATATGGTGAGCATTTCGTAGCTTGATGAATAGAATTTCGTAAGGAACAACTTATATAGGAAAGATATTCATCCCATAAACGTTGATCACTTTTAAGATATGCACGAATACTAGCTATGATAGATCGATTAACGCGTTCAGACGCGTTGGCCTGTGGCGAATAAAGTGCCGTATAAACGTGTTTTACTCCGAACTTCGTTAAAAAGGAGTTAAATTCATTGGATTTGAATTGAGTTCCATTGTCACTGACAATTTCTTCGGGTACACCAAACGCATGAAAAATGTTCTTTAGCAAGAAATCTCGAATGGGTATAGTGGTAAATTTCTTAAGAGGACATAGCCAGTGATATTTTGTTAAATGATCCAGTACAATCAAAACGCCAATGTACCCATTCTTGGAACGTGGATAAGGACCAAGTATATCTATATATAACCTTTGAAAAGGTCTTATTGTTTGGGTTGGCTTTCCCATTTCAGGCTTGAGAATGAAATTGGGATGCTTAGAAGTTTTGCAGGTTTCGCAAGATCGGATATATTCTCGAACATCAGTTACCATACCTGGCCAGTAAAAATTTCGTCGTATCAGGTCCAGTGTTTTTACTATACCACCATGTGAAGCTACAGGACTATTGTGGAACCTAAATATTAATGAATGTCTCATTTTTTCAGGAACCCATAACTTCCAAGCATTACATTCTTGAACGGAATCTCCTGTAAAATGCTCTGTTCTGATATATACAAATTGGTCTATTATTTTGATGTCGGGATATTTGGAGGGGTTATCCTGAATTTTATGTCTTAATGCTATATAGTCAGAGTCTTCAAAACAAGGAGAATTTAACTCGATTTCCGGCTCAACCTGATCGATGGCAGAAATCTCATCAACAGGTATTCTAGACAAGGCATCGGGCACAACATGGTCTCGGCCCTTTCGGTGGCTAATCGTAAAATTATAGGGTTGCAATTTGAAAACCCACCTTGCTAATCTACCCGTCAAGTCCGGTTGTTTCATCAGCCATAGCAGTGACGAATGATCAGTCACGACCTCAAAATCCTGTAATTCTAAATAGCATCTAAATTTCTTTATAGCCTCTATTGCAGCTAGACACTCCCGTTCAGTCACACTGTAATTTCGTTGGGCAGTGTTTAGCTTTTTAGACATGAACGCAATAGGACGTTCATTATTCTCTTCATCTAGCTGTACCAGTACTGCTCCAATGCCATAATCAGAAGCATCACAATGTAAATAAAATTTTTTTGTGAAGTCCGGATTAGACAAAACTGGTGCTGTACTGAGTAATTTTTTTATAGCTTCGAAGGAATCTTGAGCCTCCGGAGTCCATTTAAATTTAGTTTTTGATGAAATGGTTTCAGAGATGGCAAAGGTGATCGAGGAAAAATTCTCAATGAACCTTCTATACCAACTAGCAAGGCCTAAAAATCCCCTAACCTGTCTGACAGTTTTTGGAGTTGGCCAATTGACAATAGAGTCTACCTTTTCGGGGTCCGTGTGAATTCCACCATCACCGATAACATAACCCAAGTATTTTGTCCTAGTGACACAAAATTGCGATTTCTCGATATTTAATGTTAAATTGGCTTTTCGCAGCTCATTTGCTAGACGGGCTAATATTGCTAAGTGACTAGTAAATTCTTCGGAGACAATTACAATATCATCTAGATATCCGAATACACAATACCTAAGGTCCGGTGGAATAATCATGTCAATAAGTCGACACATGGTCTGTGGAGCTGTACAGAGCCCGAAAGGCATCACTACAAATTGGTACAATGGCCTTCCGGGCACTGTAAACGCAGTGAGAGCCTTTGAAGCCTCTGACAGTCCAATTTGCCAGTAAGCATCTTTTAAATCCAGTTTGCTTATAATGTTTGCCTTGGGCAACCTTGCAAAAATACCTTCAATGCTAGGTAAAGGATAGGCATCCTTTTTTGTAACTAAATTTAGTTTCCTCGCATCCAAGCATAGGCGAACTTTATTAGGTTTTACGACCAAACGCATAGGTGACGACCACGCAGAGACGGAAGGCTCTATGACTCCAAGTGACAACATACGATCTATCTCCTTATACATTAAGTGTTCCACTGCAGGAGACACTGGATAAAATCGTTGTTTTACTGGTTTAGAGTCACCTATGTCGATATTATGTTCCAAATATGAAGTTCTACCTAAACCTTGCTTAGCAAAACTTGGAAAAAGATCTATAATGGTTTTAAGCTGAAGCTGTTGGTTGGATGTTAAGGGGTAATTAAAATCAAAAGGTATTTCAGATTTGGAAGGGTTTAGCTGTAAATTCTTATCGGACAACGACTTATTGGATTCTAACATTGACACCTCAAGCTGATAAGAAGGTGGAGAAGTCAGACTGGATGGATCAGTAGTAATAGAGTTATCAAAAATGTTGGGAGCCAATGAAAAAGATTTCCAAAAATCTAAGCCAAGTATGAGGCGTTGTGTTATGGATGGCACAATTAGTAATTTGAGTTTGTTCGTTTCTCCTCGAAAATGCATATCAACAATTAAGTATCCTAATGTTTTTTGTATGGATCCATCGGCAGTTCGAACGCCGGATTTTCCTGGTGTGTATTGTGTAAAATTGGAAAAATTATATGTGGCTAAATCCGATCCTATACAGGACACGTTGGCACCAGTATCTAATAGACCATATTCGGTAAATGTTAAGAATGCTACTTTGGCATAAAATCTTTTATCGGACGGACAATTAACTATAGTAGATATAATATATTTGGATGACTGTTTCCTTCTTTTGAAATATAGTCGAAGTCGGCGGGTAGATCTCTTTGGACCTTTTAAAGTGGTGCCTGAAATTTCAGATACCGAAAATATTTTATTTCTTTTTTCAAAGTATTCTTGATATCTTTCATGATAAGGACGAATCGGGTATAGTAATTTTTGAATTGGTTGGTTGGGTCTTATTTCAGGTTTAAGAATTGTTATGGTATTTGGTAGATTTTCAGAGAGATTCGTTTCGGTTTTAATTTCTAACTTAGAGGGCGATTCGGATTTAGTCGATTGGAGTTTTTTGGCTGAACTGAGATTTTTCGTGTGGCACATTTAACACATTGCGGCTTGTACATATTTTTGGTACCACATCCATAGCAAAATACTTTACGATCTTTGAGACAATCATCCCAGAAATGACCAGTCTCGTCACAGTTCCAACATTTCACAGTGGATGGGTCCTTATTAAGGGCATCTACACAGGCATCGTTACTCAGATCTTCAGATTCAAATTCATTTGAATTCAGTTCGGCAATATTTTTTCGAACATTTGAAATATTGTTGTTAGCAAAGTGAGATTTCTGATTTGAATATTTTCTATATGGTTCTTCATTCAATAAATTTTCTCTCATTTGAACTAGTTTCCTGAGATGAGGAATAGTTAAAATGGGAACATATAGAAGTTCATGCCGAATATCTGGTCTCAGATTTCTCACAAGAATTTCGACTAATTGTTCTTCAGGTATAGAATGTTGAAGTCTATCAGCTATAGAACATATATCATCATAAAACGAATCGAAGGATTCTCCGGGTCTCATCTTTCTACCTCGGATAGCTTCCATGAGGTCAAAATTGGATCTAAGGTCTTTAAATTGACACCGTAAAGCTCCACAAAATTCATTCCATTGAATGGAATCCACACTTTTGTGGTATCTCCAGTACCATTCTTTAGCTTTGCCTGTCAAAATTAATGGCAAATTTTTGCAAATATATGTGAAGTTATCATTTAAGTGTTCTCTGGTTAACGTTTTTATCCGATATAGAAACTCATCAACTGATAGTCCATTGCGGGAGCCATCAAATTGGAGGTTCCAGTTCTGGATAATAAAAGTTACCCTATCTGGACGAAAAATAGGTGTATCAACTTCCACATTGGAACGTTGATTGGAATAAAATCCATTGACACTATTAAAATTCGGTTGTTGATTTAAATTCAGATCAGGGTTATTATTCCTGGAAGACATGGTTATAGGAATATCCGTATTATGGGCTTTAAACTGTGACCCAAGATTAAGATTTTGAAAAATTTTACTAATATTTTTCTCAATCATTTGATTGATTCGAGAATAATCAATTTCATTTGAAGTAGAAGGGATTGCATCTTGAATTCGACCATTTTGGTTGGAGGGATTTTGCACCGTATTCGTAAAATTCATAAGGTTATGGTTGGACATGTGAGCTGAAGAATCTCCTGGAAGCTCGTCTATAGCATTTGTTGGAAATTCAAAATCCTGGCTTACATTCAGGGTTTCAGAATGTAAGGTCCGACTTAAATTTCGAGTGATTGGGCGATTTGCCATGGAACCACGTCCTTTACCACGATAGGCTGGACGCGACTTTTTAATTGTTCCCGTCTGTGTGGAAATTTCATTTGAATCTACACAAAGAATAGGATATTTTTTAAGGTTTGATAATTCAAATGGCTCTTTACACAAAGGACATTGTGCCGAGTTCGTTATAGCTTGTTCTATACAGGAACGATGAAAAATATGTTGACAAGTGTCAATGATACAACAGTCTTGTAATTGGGAATTTATCCCATCGTGACAATAAGGACATTTTAATCCTTCTTCCGCTAAATTTCCAGAATCCCTATTAGGGTTTGGCAGAGGGCTTCTTGGTAAAGACATTTTAATAAAAAAATACAAAATCAAGAAGACAAAATGATTATCAACGAGATAACTTGGTATTTATTGCCAGTATCAATATTGGATTTAAGGTAGATATTAGATAGTTAAATAGACTTATTTCTTACATTTGTGGGTGAAGTAATAAGGAAGGAAAACATTTTGGATATATCTAAGGATTGATTAGAAAAAAAAAAGGAAAACAAAACTGGGCTATGGAGTAAATAATTGGATTATAAACTGTTGTAGGCATAACAAACCATCATTCTTGTATAACTTCAACTGATAATTTCGGACTTTGCTTCGCAACGGCAACAACAAAATGTATCCAGAAAATAATCAGGATGACGATAACTAAGTCATTACTAACACAAATTTATAAACCCATTATATACTTTACATATTTTTTAACAAATTACCTTGCCAACATTTGACAGGTATGGAAAATATTGGAGAAAAACTTCTCGGTCAGAATTTTCCGAAACGATCAGAAAACTGAAAATCCTGAGAACTTTCAACAAGTATTCCAAACTCTGGCTAATGAAGACTAAGCAATTTGAAAATAAATATTTTGAAGTAAATGAAATTTAGTAAAAAAAGGATAAAAGGGGCAATCAATGCCTTACGGATAACCAGCAAATATTTGTAAATTCTAACAGAATTCCTACCTGAAATTCTAAAAGACTTTACAAGTATCTGTAGTATGATTCGAATAAAATTTAATTCTAAGGAAAGAATAAAATTTTATTTGAATGACATCCAAAAAGGATTAGATTCTTTCGCCCCACGTTGGGCGCCATTCTATTTATGTAATGTTCAACTAACTATTGGTTTACCAAATTGCTTGTACAAGGACAGTAGTCCTTGAATATATTCTTGACTTTTAGGATGAACATGAAGGATATACGATGGAACTAGGGTTATATGACATTCGAGAGCAATCAGACGAATGGGAGCCATTGATTTGCTAGCTTTCAGCCGTGTGGGGGGGTTCGTGTCTGTTATTGCAGTCAAATAAATATCCTACCAACATAAACAAAAAATATTTAGTATTGTAGACTCCCGATAAACAAAGTAATAATGGTGATTAGACTAGTTTCTGGCCAACTATTGTACCCCTGTTGGTCCAGATATTATATAATTGACGTCGGAAAATCAATCCTAGATATTAATATCCAATTCTTTTAGCAAACTCCTGATGTTCGTTGGAGTTTGAGCCTCTAAACCCATTCCCAACCATGGTCTCAAGGCTAAATTTTATTGAGACCCCAAAAGCAAATACGTTTCCTCTCTAAACTACTTCACCACAGTAAGAAATATATATGAATATTTAGAAATTCATCTTATTAATTCAAGATTTATTAAATAAAATTGACATAAGCTCTTATTATATACCAAAAAAAAAATTCAGAAAATCAGAAAATTTAAATCTAAGAGTCTAACTGGTTGAGTATTCATTTTTATGGACTATTTCTATGAAAATTTATAATTATAGTTCAATATCTTAATGGCAATAGGAAGCCAATAATTACCAATTAGTTTGCTTAAAAAAATATAAATTTATAAAAAGGAGTTCAGGAAATTATATAATAATAAGTATACATAATCCTATAACGTAATGCAATTAATCAGTATAAAAGAACTGAGAAGACAAAAAATACCTAGATCAACGTTACAGATGCGTGATGTAATCAAAAAAAAAAAAAAAATGTGTCTACATTCCAATGGAATAACAAGTTTAGGCAATAAAGATTTCTGCCATTGGCTCAAGGATAACTTGTTCCAAGGACATTTCTTCTCTAGTAGACGGATCCTTTTGATTACATGACATCCGAATTTTTAAAGCATATGCAAATATTTTAATATGAACTTCAATTTTTTTTTTTTTTTTTAACACTCACGATTGTTTGTTTTTACTTTCTCCTTTAAGGATTTTTACATACTTGCGCGCGTGCGTAGTATCCTTTAATTCCACATATATATGATGATTCGCCGAGGCCTCGATGAACAGGATGTATGTGTGTAGGATTGAGGATATATATTGTTGTAGTGTATGTGTCTCTGTTTAAAGAAGGGGTAATTAATATTAAAATGGTTGCATATGTTAAGGGTGTTGTTCTACATATTTTTGTGATACTTAGGACATTTTAATTGGTTTTGGTTGGTTGTGTACTGATTTGATTATTGATGGATTTTTGCTGGTTTTTGCTTGCTTAAGGTATAGTTTGGTTTTTGGTATGTTTTATATTTAATCACGCATAATTAATTTTTTTGATGTCGGTGGGATTCGAACCCTCGATGCTGATCATTTTCAGCACTCTGTGCATGTTGCGTCGCCCGCTTCCACTCTGGGCTACTAGGCTTGGTTGCAGGCTACTGGCTAATGCTCGCTTTTACTAGGCTAGACAACAACCACTGTGGATTCTAAAATGGCACAGTCCACGAATAAATCTATTTTTAGAATACCAGCTACAACTCTTTCCAATTACTGTCAGGTGGTGGAATCCCTTTTTGTGCACGTGTTGGCGCACACAGTGGAGTATTTTTTCACTTGTGATTTTTTTCTGGTTCGTTATTTTTGGCGGCAAAAGCAAGGTTATGATGTATGTGGTCTTCGGCCGAATATTATTAGCCGAAGTAACAAAAAAATGCCAATGCAAATATACGGCCACTAATGCAAATATAAAGAAAAGAAACTATTCTAACACCAATTTTTTTATATTTAATTTCATTGCTGCTTACCTAGTTGTTTTATAATGGATTTTTTTATTCGTGCTTGTGATTTAGCAAGGAGTAAAAAGCTTGACAATCGAATCAAAACTTCCTTAAGGGTAAATTTTTTTTTTGTGTTATAAAAAGATTACTTCAATCTTAAAATTTCATAAAATTCACCTGGTTTGGGGTTATTATAATTTAATCAATTATAAATTTATGTACGTTGAAAACTAGTGATTATTAAATGTTTCACTGGTCGGTTATGCAACGATTGTGCTTTATCAAAGTTTGTTTTTTTTTCTTATTCACGGTGTTGTCTCTAACAATGTAGGCGAACAAAAGAACGATTTGATTTTGTTGAGAAGCTGTGTGAGTCGTGTTCAGGCGTTTCATTATTTTCCACCACTTATAAAGGTTATTAGTGAGAGCTTAACGAAAAAAAATAACTGACAAAATAATCGTTTAACCTAACCGTTAATTACCAATACTATGACGGATACGATGTTGACTCCGCCTACTCTCCGAAAAAATAAAAAAAAATATGAAAAATAAAAAAAATGAATTGTCCTGGCTGGGAGTCGAACTCCGGACCTTGGGACTTGAAGTCCAGCACGACTCCTCTGAGCTAACCAAAGGCGTGTGGGTGGCTTGGCTAATTGCTTACTTCCGCTTATGCTGTTGTAAAGGTGGAAATATGTAGGCACCCTGTTTTTTACTTTTAGAGGTGAATAAATATAAATAGTGGGAATATGAAAAAAAAAAATTGACGACATCCCAGCAAACATTTTTAACAGTAATGGTAATTAGATTAAGAATGTGAGCAGACCATAATTTCCCACAAACTCCCTTCCCATTTGGAACGAATTTGGAAATTAAAAAAAAATAAAATCCTTAAAAAAGGCTGTTAAAATTGTAAAAATACCGAATATAGCCGTTATATTAGGGTCTATACGACGTGGACCTACATAGACATTGTTTGCCATTACCATATTTAAATTCGAAACTTGAAATAAACGGTGAATAATGTAGCTAATATCATCAAAATATCGAATATAGGGACGTACCGTTATATCGGAGCTGTGCGAAGACCTGGACCAGCATAGACAATTTTCTGTCACAGGCTGTAGCATCCATTACGAACTTCAAATACGACATCTCAAACAATTTCGGTGGGTATTGCAGTTAAACTCGTCTAAATACCGAATATAGGGAGGTACTGTTATATGGGGCCTATACGAAGACCTGAACCTGCATAGACAAATTTCTGTCACAGACTGTACTGGAAAAATAAACATGTGTGCAAAATTTAAGCCTTCTATCTCAATTCGTTCGAAAGATAGCGTGATTACAACAGACAGGCGGACATCGCTAAATCGTCTTAGAATTTTACGCTGATCAAGAATATGTATACTTTTTTAGGTCTGATATGAGTATTTCGAGGAGTTACAAACGGAATGACAACGTTAATATACCCTCCATAGTATGGTGGAGGGTATAAAAAATGTAAAAATTATGGCGTTTGACTTTGTTGCAGTTTTTTTATCTCACCCTACTTTCCTTCTCCGTTTAAGTGGCATTTGCAGGAACATTTGTCGACCGTTTAAGGGACCTTTTGTCGTCGAGTCTCTCGATAACTTATGGGAACTATGGCGGGGAACATTTCCATCAAAATTAGTTTTGATTGAAACCCATATTTGGATTGATTTCATAAGACAAGCAATTTGTTTAAAACCAACACGCATTTCGTCATGAAAGTGTGCTGATAAATATTTCTAGCAATCTCAGCTCCTTTGCTTATCTTAGGGTAAGCACTTTGCATAACTGCAACAAAAGCTGACACCAATCTGTATAATAAAGACAATTAAATGGATTTGTAAATACGTATCACTCATAAATTAATTAATAAACAATTCATGTGTCATTGTTTTCATTTTTGCAAATATCTGAAACTGTCAGATGCAGTGTTAAGCTTGTTAATTAACAATGAAAAGAAATTGCTTTTGACGGGGCCACAACAATGACGGCAAGAAATTTTTGCAACTCAATTAAGCATTGCAGCATTTAATGAAAACTTGCTTCTGGAGAAATGATGTCTTTGTTTATTTTATTTTGCGGATTAAAGAGTTAAAGCGATTGGGTTCTTTGCATTTTTGAATACCTCCCCACCCAATCTTCAGATAGTAACCATCGATTTCTCTTATTTTGCCGCTCATTGTGATTATTTTTTGGCAAATTCCCCTGCTTAAATATCAATTCAAAAACACTTCGGATCGTTTAAAAACGTGTAACTTAATTAGTCGATTGTTTTGAACTGACACTTATGGTGTCATGGCATGTTATTGGTTTTTATTCGAATTTCGTTCCACTTTCGGTAAAACTGGAATTAATTCAAAAGGAACTGCAATAACATTACCAATGATTTTATGTGTCCATATTTCATATAGGATAGACTATATTTGGATAAAAACGTAAGGTGTTAAAAACCCGAATTAACATCAACACGTATTGTTCTTCTTTTTTTAATAAAATACATAAATATCGAAAATTATTGTGACAACAGGGCAAAAGGCATTCGATGACATTGTGTTGACATATTATCTTCCAGAATGATACCTAAATCTTACATTTTATGAGATTGTTTTAATTAATTTTTAAAAAGATAATTAGCAGGGTTATTGTGAAATAATTATAACTAACGCAATATTGAGTTTGAGATTAATATGGAACAATTAGCTAAACGAACATCGACAGAAAACAACACGAGTGAAAAGATTTATTACAAAAGAAAATCGTAAATGGTGTCCAGATCCTTTAGCTAAGAATGTGTGGAATCTAGGGATAACTTGTTGAACTCATAAACACGCATAATTTAAAAAAAAAATACGGAAAATACCATTATACGGGGGCTACTGGGCTAACCTGCCTACTGGTAAACTATGCATGTATGCAAAATTTTATCTCAATTCGTTCGAAAGATAACGTGATTACAACAGAGAGACAGACGGACATCGCTATATTGTCTTAGAATTTTACGATGATCCAGAATATATATACTTCGTAGAGTCTATCTGTCATGAATATTTCGAGGACCTGCATACACAACTTTTGTCATGAGCCTGCACAGACAATTTTCTGGCATAGGCTGTAGTATCCATTATAAACTTCAAATACCAAAATTAAAAAAATAAAGTCGCTTAAATCATCAAAATAACAAATATAGGCAGGTGCCGTTATATGGGGCTATACGAAGACGTGGACCTGCACAGGAAATTTTCTGTCATATTCTGTAGTATCCGTTACAAACTTCAAACACCAAATTTGAAACAATTCCGGTGAACAATGTTGCTAAAATCATCAAGATACCAAATATCGGGAGGTACTGTTGCATGGGAGGCCATACGAAAGCGTGGACCAGCACAGAAAATTTTCTGTCAGAGGCTGTATTGTCCATTACGAACTTTAAATACCAAATTTGAAACAATTCCGGTAAATAATGTCGCTAAAATCATGAAAATACCGAATATAGGCAGGTGCCGTTATATGACGACTTGGACCTGCGTAGGCAACTTTTGTCATAAGACATTACAAAAAAAAAAAAAACATTTTTTTTGTGAAATTATCTGAATTCAAACGTATTCCATTTTAACCTGCAAAAATCAGAGAGATCGGTTGAGTAATGCAGTTAAAGTTTTAAAATACTATAAAGTGGGTGGACCCGTTATAAGGGGGCCATGCCAACGATTGCTATCTAATACAAGGATTGCTATCTGTTGCGAGTCTTAAACACCGAGGTACCTTTACATCGAATTTTTGGACCAATATGGACAATGCTTTGACACCAGTTGTAGGACTCATTATGGGCTACAAATAGAAAAATGTGACCTAAATCGTAAAAATGCCGAATATCTGCAGTCACCGTTATATGGGGGCAATAGGAAACCGTGGACCTATATAGACAACGATATGTACAAAATACCGAATATCGGAAGGTACTGTTTTATTGGCTGTATAGGAAAACATGGACTTATAATACAATGATTTGCCACCGGAGCTAGATACCATTATGTACAACAAGTACAAAGTTATAGACAATTACCTTACATAAAAGGATAAACCGTCAAAATAACGATATCAGAAGGTACCGCCATATGGGTGGTATATTTAAACGTGGACTAACTGATCAGACTATATTTACACGGAGGGAAAAATTGCCTATCTAACATATTTCTCCAAAATTTTTTTTTGCAGCAAACATATATATGTTACCATGGGGTAAGGCAGGGAGTACCTAGATCTCGGAAAGAGCCACCAATCCTCATCAGTTCCCTTGTTTCTTGTCTGGGATATTCTCCCCAGAAGTTATTTTAAAAATAACTTCTATGACAAAAAACTTTTTTTGCCCAAGTGACGAGATGGTAAGTTCAATAGAAGAGGAACCAAGCGCCGGCCATGGTGCTGGTGTGTGCCGCCATAAAGCCGATGGTCGCTCTCCACTCGTATTGATCGACCGTGGCATCAGAATATATGCCGAATATTATCGCGAAAATATTCTGGAAGGGGTATTAAATCCTTGGGCACGCATACATTTTGGCCACAAACCTTGGACATTCCACTCAGCACGCGCCACCCAAGAATGGTTACAAAATGAGTTTCCTCGCTTTATTTCCAGCGCGCAATGGCCACCAAAATCTCCGGATACCAATCCGTTGGACTATTGTGTCTGGAGTATTTTGATTGCAAGCAAGGTTGACGCTAAATAATACCAAAGTGTCGATCAGCTTAAGCAAGCGCTTCGCAGGGAATGGGCCAAAATACAGCAGAGCAACATTCGGGCAGCGTGTGACGGTTTCATTGGCCGTTTCAAGGCCATAATTCGTGCCTAAGGTGACCAATTCAAACAAATCTAAACTTATTCTAAAATTTGATGCTATTTCCGAAATTTTTTGCTTTCATTCAATAAAATTAAAAAAAAACAAGTCAAAAAAGCAGTAAGTAACTTTGAATACCCTCCACCATTTGTAACGAATTAGAAAATTTTCAAAAAATAAAATCCATTAAAAATTCTGTTAAAATCTTTAAAATATCTAATATCGGAAGGTGCCGATATATGGGGGATATACGATATTGTGGACCTATATAGACAATTACCTTTCAGGGGTTAAAGTGCTCACAAAGAACTCCTTGTGTGGATTTCAAACAATATCATTGGAAAATATGGCTAAAATCATCAACATCCCGAATATTGGGGGTACCGTTATATGGGGGATATACGATATCGTGGACCTATATAGATAATTCTTTTCTAAGGGATAAAGTACCTACAAGGAACTCTTTGTGTGGATTATCAGACAATTCCGTTGAAAAATGTGGCTAAAATCATAGAAATTCCAAATATCGGAGGGTTCCGTTATATGGGGGTATACGATATCGTGGACCTATATAGATTATTCTCTTCCGAGGTATAAAGTACCCACTTGGGACTCCTTGTGTGGAATTTCAGACAATTTCATTGAAAAATGTGGCTGACATCATCAAAATACCGAATATAGGGGGGTACAGTTATATGGGGGCTATACGAACTGGACCTGCCTGCAGACAAAAGAGAGATCTGTGCAAAGTTTTAGCTTCCTATCTTAATTCGTTTAGACTGTAGCGTGATTACAACAGACGGACATACGGACGAGCAGGGCTAAATCGTCTTTTACGCTGATCAAGAATATATATACTTTGTTGGGTCTAAAATGATTATTTCGATGAGTTACAAACATAATGACGAATTTAATATACCCTCCATACTATGTATGGTGGAGGGTATAACAAATTGTAAAAATTATGTCTTTTGACTTTGTTGCAGTTTTTATCTCACCTTGTATATTTTCGACGATTTCCCGTGTTGGTCTACAAATAAATTCGTCAAATAATGTCGAAATGGGTTCAGATTTACATCCAAGATCCAAAATAAGTTTTCGGTCGATTTTATGTAATTGATGCTTCAAATATTCATATATAAAATTTTGATTGCATATAGAAGCGCACCGGTTTAAGCTAGTGTTAATATGATTTACATCGGACCCCATCTCACCCAGAACTCGTTCTTCTCATTGCTAGAATTATTATATTATTTTAGTTTATTCCTCCATCAACAAAAAAATTGTTTTATTTGAATACCAAAGCATTTTGTTATTCATTTTTCATCAAATATGTATTTCTGATTGGCAAAACTAATTCTAATTTATTATCGAAATTTCAAGCTTTAATGTATCCATTTATTATTGATTAGAAAAGCAATACTAGCTAACAAATATTTATATTAAACAAATCTAATACAAATTCATGAATTTGAATTCGAATTTATAATGTGTGTGTGATACTTCGTTACCTTTTCTTTTTTTTTTTGTCATTTCCAAACTCAAAAACCGTTTATAATAAATTTGTTTCATTAACGAAAATCAATTTATAAAAGTAGACCTTTTAGCAAACAATAACAATAAAAAGAAATTTAAATAAAGCCATTAAGAAAACATCAAAATATACAAAAATATACGCACATGCATGCCTACATACATACATACATGCAGACGGGCAGACAGACAGACGGAGAGACAATTCGAATGGATACCTTCCTACTAAGTATGTTTAAACATATGTCAACTTTATCATATCGGAGGCAGACATAAGCGAATATTTCACACTCACATTTGAATGAAAACTTGGTAAATAACCAAAAACCCACACACACATATACATACACACACGGACACACTGATACTCACACACAAAACGTGGTAATAAATGTTTTCACGCTTTAAATGTGTTAAGAATAGCATTTAAATTCGTTATCTTTTGGATACTTAATAAAAATATTTACCTAAAGTTGAACTTCGGGCGTCATCTTCTTTTAGGCGCGATCTCTCACTCACCTAACTAACCACCAAAGGGAGAGAAGGTGCCTTTGTTTTTTGGAGGGGGAAGATGAAATCAAAATATATACACACACCTCATTTTTTCCAAGACCCATTAAAATACGTGATTTCACTTAAGAGCCTCTTTCATTCTATTCAAATGGCCACACGACCAAGGGCTGCCAAAAACAAACAAAATTTCAACCCAATTTAAAACAACAACAACAACTACACAACAGCGACGTCAATGAAAGCCAAACCAAAAACGATATAAATTCATTTTGAAATCGTTCGTATTGGGTGAATGTGTGCCGATAAGGTGAACGTTTAAAAACGATTTTAAAGTCATTTATAAAATTAAGAAGATGCCCCAACAACACCATGAAAAATGTCCACTTCTTGCGGACGCTGAATACGATCGTTGTATACCAAGACTTCACATAAAAATTCCAAAACTGATCTTTCGATTAGGAGAACAAATTAAAGCAACATATAACTATTTTATTTATTTTTTTTTTTTTTCGTAAATGGACACGTGTCTTCAGAGTTTCCCAAACTGTTACCCAAATGAGGCTACAATTTTGGAATACCATTGTTTTCACAATATCGATATGTACTATGAACAGTCATTTTTGGAGCTTTGGAGTCAAATTGAATTTTATAAATTCTTACAGCCTGTGTCTGTACCCATATTTTTTTTTTCGCAAAATTGGTCGAATAAAAATATATTTTCTTTTGGAAAGGAAGGTGCATTAAATTTAAATTTGATTAAACCCAACATTTTTGATGCAGACCCATGAGATTTGGCACAATACATTGTCTCTAGAATGTTTCAAATTGATAACAAGTAGAAAAATATTAAGTTCGGACGGGCCGAACTTTTAATACCCTCCATCTTAGGGCAATGGAAACATTAAAACCAATTATGACCCACAAATATCAATTTTAAGACATATTCGTGGGAAAATGTGGCAAAAATTATCAAAATACCGAATATCGGGAGGTGACGCTAAATAGGGCTATATAAAAACTTGGACCTATACATACAATGTTTTGCCAACGGAGCTAGAACCCATTATGACCATCAAATACCAATATTTAGACAAACCCATGAAATAAATGTAGCAAAAATCATCAAAATACCGAATATCGGGAGGTACCGTTGTATGGGGGCTACACCAAAACGTGGACTTATATATGAAATGTTTTGCCACCGGAGCTAAAACCCATTATGAGCAACAAATACCAATTTTTAGACAAACCCATGAAAAAATGTGGCAAAAATCATCAAAATACCGAATATCGGGAGGTACCGTTGTATGGGGGCTACACCAAAACGTGGACTTATATATGCAATGTTTTGCCACCGGAGCTAAAACCCATTATGAGCAACAAATACCAATTTTTAGACAAACCCATGAAAAAATGTGGCAAAAATCATCAAAATACCGAATATCGGGAGGTACCGTTATATGGGGGCTATGCCAAAACGTGGACTTATATATGCAATGTTTTGCCACCGGAGCTAGAACCCATTATGACCAAAAAATACCAATATTTAGACAAAACCCATGAAAAAATTTGGAAAAAATCATCAAAATACCGAATATCGGGAGGTACCATTATATGGGGTTTCACCAAAACGTGAACCTATACATGCAATGTTTCGCCACCGCAGCTAGAACCCATTATGAGCAACAAATACCAATTTGTAGACAAACCCATGAAAAAATGCGCAAAAATCATCAAAATACCGAATATCGGGAGGTACCGTTATATGGGGACCATACCAAAACGTGGACCGATATATCTCATTCTCAATACCAACCATCCTAGACACAATACAAATTATTCTGCTAAATTTTGGCACTCTACGTCAAGTAATGTGGCCTGTATCGTGATTTAAACAGACAGACGGACATGGTTAAATCGACTTAGAATTTTATGCTGATTATGAATATATATACATTATGGGGTCTACGACGAATATTTAGACATGTTACAAACGGAATGACAAAGTTAATATACCCTCCTTTCCGAGGTGGAGGGTATAATGAGAAAACGGTACCTCCAGATATTCGGTATTTTAAATATTTTTTAAGGAATTATTCCAAATTTGGTATTAATGCTAAGGTTTCTACTTCTGGTGGCTACACGCAGAAAAATGCACGTTCGAAATATGTTTGGATCCAAGTATGTATATATTTGGGGCTGCTTGCAAACAAATATATATATGGATGCAAACATATTATGCTTGGGTCGAAGTATATATGTGTTGCAACATTTTGTAACATATTTACAATGGCACCGGGCAGTATCTGATGCCCGGTACCAAATATCATTCTAGTGGAGTGCATATTACCTTAAATGACCCCAAATCGGATGAAAAATCTATATGGGAGCTATATCTATATCTGAACCGATTTTCTCGAAATTTGATTTAAATGCTTCTAGACTGAACTCGGTGGGATGATGTCAGGTCATTTGGACTTATATTAACCATTTCGTACACAATTAACCCGAAATCGGTGGATAATATATATTGGAGCTATATCTAAATCTGATCTGATTACCACCAATTTCAACAGGGTTCGTACTTGGGCCAAACAAATATTGACTGAAAAATGTCATCTCAATCGGATATTGAATGCGACATGCATTTTGTTTACAAGATGGACAGACAGTTGGACTGACATGCATAAATCAACTCAGAAAGTGATTTTATAAAGATCAATAAAAGTAATTATAGGTCTATATTGCTTCCTTCTCCAGGATACAAACAAATGCACAGAGATGTAATATCCTTACCACTATGCTCCCATATATATGCTTTTTTGAAAGTCCCCCACATTCATAATATGCATTTGAAAACAATAATATTTAATACCACACATCAGTTACAGCCCAGAAATACGTTTGTCAAATTTTATCAAGATCGGTTCAGATTTGGATATAGTTCCCACATATATTCTTAATACAATTTTAGTTTTATTGTGCAAATAATGTCTAATATCAGCTCAAATGTAGTGAAATTCGGGACATACGTTTCCATTTTGTGGAACTCGGGTACGATATATATTTATGGAGGGTATATTAAGTTCGTCATTTCGTTTGTAACTCATAGAAAAAATAATTTTAGACCCAACAAAGTATATATTCTTGATCAGCGGAAAACGACAATTTTGTCCGGTCCGTCCTTCTGTTGTAAGGACGCTACAGACAAAACGAATTAAGATAGGAAGCTAAAATTTTGCATAGATCTGTCTTTTGTCGGTAGGCAGGTCCACATAACGGTACCCCCGATATTCGGTATTTTAATGATTTTGGCCACATTTGTCAATGAATTGTCTGAAATTATTGTGTGGAGTTCTTTATGAAGACTTTACCCCCTGACAGAGAATTGTCTATACAGGTCCACGATATCGTATATCCCCCATATAACGGTACCTCCCGATGTTCGGTATTTTGATGATTTTATCCACATTTTTCAACGACATTTTCTGAAAATCCACAAAAGGAGTTCCTTCTGAGCCCTTTATACCCTGGAAGAGCTTTGTCTATAATGGTCCACGATATCGTATAGCCCACATACAATGGTACCTTCCGATATTTTGCCGGTTTTTGGGACATTATTCACTGATGATTTTATCCACATTTTTCAACGACATTTTCTGAAAATCCACAAAAGGAGTTCCTTCTGAGCCCTTTATACCCTGGAAGAGCTTTGTCTATAATGGTCCACGATATCGTATAGCCCACATACAATGGTACCTTCCGATATTTTGCCGGTTTTTGGGACATTATTCACTGGAGTTGTATCAAATTTCGTATTTAGAGTTCGTAATGGGAAGTAAAGTCTATGAGAGGTCCAGGTCCCATATATCAGTATCACCCTATATTCGGAATTTTGACGATTTTAGGTACTATATCCACCGAAATTGTTTGAGATTTCGTTTGAAGTTCCTATTCGGTACTACATCCTCTGACAGAAGCTACATTATTTACCGGATTTTTTTTCAAGTTTCGTATTTGATTATTGTAATGACTTGTGTCAAAAGTTGTCTATGCAGGTTCACGTCTTCTTATAGATCCCAATATAACGGCTATATTCGTTATTTTTAAGATTTTAACAGAACTTTTAACGGTTTTTATTTAGTGAAAATCGATTCCGAATTGGATATGCCTTCCATACATATTAGTTCCCTCTGAAACTAAACTATAACTGCTCTAAAGCCGCATATTGATAGGTGGTATGATCTACTACAAATAAATTCTTTTATTACGGGAGCTCTACTAAATATGCATGGTGGTGTAGAGTATCATATAGTGGGCCCTGCCCGACTTTTGACTTTTTCTTGCTAGTTAATATTGGATTTATATTCATGAAACCCATGCAGAAATTCCATTTGCAAGCTCTTCCAATGAAAAATAATATTTATTGAGTTCGGTATAACTTATGTCCTACCACATTCAACATATTTTGAAAAGTCTTGTAAATTGCTTCCCCATAACATAAATACTCTTTTCCCTCTACTGGGCTCTCTCGGCTATTGTCCTTTTTGATTGGAATGGCTGCAGATTTCACTCTACCTAGCTACAGTAAATATTCACATGTTTGATTTTACACAAATTGATTTTACAAGAAAGGGCCTACATCCAATACCAAATGTGTGTGCTACATCCTTCCTCTTACAAGCCAGGTGCGACCAAGAAAAAATCTAAATTTCTTTAAGGCATTATTAAAAAAAATTTGCCAATATAATGGCATATTTCAGCATTTATAAACCATTTTAAGATTATGATTTTTTTTGTGATAAAAAATAACTTTTTGAAACAGTTCTTTTTTTACGAAATCCCTAATGCATTACATAATTGATCAATGGCCTCGATACAAAGCAACAAAAAAAAAAAAAAAAAAAAACAACAAAAGAAAAAGGAAACACTTCTCGATACAATTGCTAACACATTTTGACGTAAAAATCAGGACATTTCTGTAACAAGAAAACAATGCAAGAAAGGTCTCCTGATTCTGTAAGTATGTCACACATGCGTGTGTGTGAGTATCTGTGTATGTGTGTGGGAAACATGAGAAATAGACGTTTAACCTTAAAATCCATGCGAAAATCCATAAGAAAGGATTTCCTATAGTCATGATACGGAAGCCAGAACCAAAAAAAAGAAACAAAAATTGAAACAAATAAAACATCATAAAGCCAAAGTACTTAAGGGGAAAAGAATCCGGCTAAAAAAGGACAATTCAGGATAACAAAGAACAACAAATACAACAACACACTCAAAAGGGGGTAGATTTGGTATAACTCAATAACTCTCATACATGAGATTTTCAAGTATCTGCCGGAGGGTTGCCTTGTACATCGTTGATGACGTTGCGTGCGGAAGGAAGCTAAACTGTGAAAAAAGGATTTCATGCTGAAGCTTGGGATGTGTTTTTGGTTGGTTGTTGAATTAATACTGTTGCTTGGGTTTACGACGATGATGATGATGATGACGACGTCGATGATGTTGCTGTTCATTTCGATGGGTGTTGATTCGGATGAGTATGGGGTTGGATGGCCACTTAAAAGTATATTAGGCGAAAATTATGGGTTATGCTTTGATTGGACTTCTCTTCCCCATCTCTTGTTGGCTGTTCTATTCACTATTGATTTATGGTTATTTACATAATTTTTATGGTTTCCACAATAATTATATTTATGATGTCGGGGTTGACTTCGTTCTATGCGTATGCTAATAAAAATGGGAAAGAATTTTTAAATACACATCCATTAGGCAGCTAAGGGTTTTGCGAAGTTTTTGCAAAGGGGTTTCTTGGGTAGCGTCGTTGTGAAATATTTTAAAGATTGACTTGAAGAGATCTTTGAAAGAATTTTAAGCATTTTCGAACGTACCTATAAGTAATTTGTCGCAATTTTACATACCACATTCCCTGCCCAAAAAAAATTATTATGTAAATTCACGTCTTCTTGTAGCGCTCATATAACGGTTTCCATTAAAGCGGTATTTTTCGACGCATTTTTATACCCTCAGCCATACGGCGAAGAAGGTATATATCATTTGATACGGTCAAAACGTGCCTAGTCGAAATAACGGTTTTAGACCCTAGGTCTCTTTGGACCATAATTGGAGTCGATCTAGCGATGTCCGTCCGTCCGTACGTATGTCTGTCTGTCTGTATGTATGTATGTCCATCTGTCTAGCTGGCTGGTGCGCCCGATAACTCTCGATGAGAGTATCCGATTTGATCCAAACTTGATACATCGAAATATTTTTTTCAAACTTAGATCGAGTTCGGAGATGGGCAAAATCGGTCCACGCCCTCTGTTACCTCAAAAAAAAAAAAAAAAAAAAAAAAAATGCCATAAAATGTCAACATTTTCAAAGAAAATAATTTTTTGCACAGAAATCCGATTTGGATCCAACTTTACAAATCCTTATATTTGCGTCAGCTCTCGGCCAGATGCAAAAATGAATGATATCGGTCCACTCCAACAAGTACCTACCCCACAAAGGGTCAAAATTTGGAATAATTACAACTCTTATAAAATGTGATGTAAGAATCCGATTGTCTTAAAATTTCACGCATCCCAATAAAAAAGATTATCCGATTTTGCTCCAATTTTGCAAACCCCAATATTCGCGTCAGTGCTAGGTCAGGTGCGAAAATGGACAATATCGATCCACTCCATCAAGTGCTTCCACCACAAAAGCCCAAAATTTTGAACAAGAATCCGATTGTCTTAAAAGATCAAGATCTGGTGTTAAGATGGAAAATACCGGTCAACTCTTTCTGGTGCCTTGCCCCAAAAAAGATTGAAATTTTGAATATCCATGAATGTCATAAAACGCGAAATAAGCATTAGGTTCTTTTTATACACAAGATCTGTTAAAAAGATGGGATACACTCTCTCTGGTACCTCCCTCACAAAGGCCAAAAATGTAAATATCCATGAAGATCATAAACAGCGAAATTAACATCCGATTCCATTCCACACTTTATATTTTAGTTATCGTACATGTTACAGTACGGATTTCCAAATGCACATCCTTATATCAACCCTACTGCCTAAACTTGATTGCCATGCATTCTCAGTCATAGACTGTAGTACTCATTAGGAACTTTAAATAAGCAATTTGATGGTGAATATTGTCTTTAAAATCGTCAAAATACCGAATATAAGGAGGTAGCTTTGTATGGGATCTTTACAAAAACGTGGCCCATTTGGTTCAAAATTAATTTGAAATCAGATAAAGATATATATGGGATCTCGATAAAATTTGGCAAAGATATTTCTGAGCTGTATTTGATATATTTCCCTGAATATCGTTGTTACGGGGTGCATATTACGGCTGTGGGTAACAAATACAACAAATCGGATGAACAATGTATATGAGAGCTATATCTATATCTGAACCGATCTTCACCAAATTTGGCATACTAGCTTCTAAACTCAATACGGCCGTATGTGCCAAATTCCATCCTATTTGGGCAAATATTAGACATTTGGTGCACAATAAAATGTAAATCGGACGAAGTTATATATGTGAGCTATATCCAAATCTGAACCGATCTCAATAAAATTTAACAAAGGTATTTCTGGGCTGCATTTGATATATTTCCCCAAATTTTGTTGTTACAGAATGCATATTACGGCTGCGGAGGACAAAAATAACAAATCGGATGAACAATATATATGGGAGCTATAGCTATATCTGAACCAATTTCGATCAAATTTGGCATACTTATTTTCCATACTATTCGGCCTGATATTACACGTTTGGTGCACAATAAAAGGCAAATCGGACGAAGATATATATGGGAGCTATATCTAAATTTTCACCGATTATCTCCAATTTCAATAGGGTTCGTCCTTGGGCCAAACAAATGTTGTTTGGAAAATTTCATCTCAATCGGATAATAAATGCGACCTGCATTTTGTTCACAAGAATACATGGACAGGCGATCGGACGGACTGACATCTAAAGGAACTATGGGTCTATCTCGTTTCTTTTTGCCGGTTACAAACAAATGCACAAAGACATAATACCCTGACCACCTTGTTGTGTAGGGTATAAAAACTACCTTCTTACATCGACCATACTCCTCATTTCTGATTTCCATTCCAAAACTCAAGTTTTTAGCCCTAACCGTTCACATGATACCAAATGTTGTACGTTATGGTACTTTTCGTACACATGTAGTGCGAATTTCCAAAACGTCTTGGACATCCATCATACAATCTAACATTGACCCTCATACCAAATATAATTCTACCTTTAAATATTCGTCTAATACAAAGTGTACCATACTTAGTACCTTTCGGTATTTTTTGTTCCGTTCTAGTACAAAAACCCTGTCTCTTCTGACACCGTCGGACCAAGAGTGATCCACCATTTCAAGATTCTAACTTCAGCCGTTTCGTCTGGGCGTTGATGAATCGTTAAGTGAGTCAGTCAATTACTATATTCTATTATTAATATAGATTGACTGCTATTGTTAACCTATGTCTATTTTATTGATATAATTCGCAAAAATTAGCATTGCCTGAAGCCTTCATTCTCTTATTCAAAAGAAATCTCACAATAAAATATCTTGCCAAGTTTAATGCAAAAAGTTTTTTTTTATGTTTGAATAATGCCCTTTATTAACAATAACGAATCCTAACTGGCTATTTCTTGCCGATTCTTTTAAATAATGCCCCCTTCCCCCCAATGGGCAATGAGAGCATTTATTTGCCATAATTTCCTTTAATAAATATTTATGAAGTCTTTTTCTTTGTGTGAACGTAGTGCCCCCAACTCGTTCTCTTTTTAGACCATTTTTTGTGTCGTTTCTCAAAGCATCACAAATGTTATATTTTTATGCAACATAAACAATTTGTCACAGGATATTAAGGACACGCGTTGTGAACAGAACATTGTCGGCATTACTTAGAAAAAAAAAAAAAAAACAAAAATGACACAAAATTTATTAGCAATTTTCGTTTGACAATAGATTTGCGTAAGCGCATAACAGTCTTACTGTCTGTGTGTGTCGTTGAGAATTTCCTGCGGTCCTCCCATTTACACAGACTCCGGACGCATGCCGTTTGTTTGTACGTTAGCGTCCATTGTTTGTATAAACAAATTATAGCACAAACGATTGAATATCTATTGAATCATAAAAAAGTTACTCTCAATGATTATGGAAGAGGAAAAAAAGAAAAGATAAAAAAATGCCTAAATTGTTTTTATCGAATTTCCGTTAGCCATAAATATTGACTAAATATTGTCTTACGCACATCACCATCCCCTTTGTGCGGATTGGGCAAAAACCATGAGAATATTGAAAATATATGTGGAAATACGAGATATTTAATATGTTTTGTATGTGGAAGGGTTTAGCAGAAAGCAAAATGTGTGTACAGAAGTGCGATAGAGTTTCAGTGATTTATTTTAGATGCTTGCCAACAATGCGTGTTAGGCCTTTTTAGTACTGAAAATGCATAATTTGTTCAGATTGACAATTTTTTTTAATCAAAGCACCATATATCGAACCAAATTTTCAGACTTTCGAGGTTTTTTTTTATTTTTCAAGTTTTTCCTTTTTCCAGAAAGAAAAATAGGAAAGTGTTTGCGTTTTTCACCAAAAAGTCTTCAAAATTGTTCATTTTTATACCCTTCACCATAGTATGGACGGTATATCACTCCGTTTGTAACACCTCGAAATATACATTTTAGGCCCCACAAAGTATATATATTTTCTTGATCAGAATAAAATTCTAAGTCGATTTAGCGATGTCCGTCCGTTTGTCCGTCTGTGGAAATCACTCTAGCTTCCGAACGAAATAAAGTAGATTGATAAAATTGTACTCAAATGTATATTATATCAACAGGACTTTTGGTATTGAAAATGGGCCATGTAAGTCCACGTTTTGGTATAAGTCCCATATAACGGTACCTCCCGATATTCGGTATTTTGATGATTTTAGCGACAGTAGTCACAGGTATTGTTTCAATTTTGGTATTTAAATTTCGTAATGGATACTATTACAGTCTATGACAGAAAATTGTCTTTGCAGGTCCACATCTTCAGTACCTCCTCATATAACAATACCTCCTGATACACGGCACTTTGTTGATTTTAACGACATTATTCACCGGAATTGTTTCAAATTTGGTATTTGATGTTCGTAATGGATGCTACAGCCTATGACAGAAAATTGTCTGTGCAGGTCCACGTCTTCGTATAGCCCCATATAACGGTATATCCCGATATACGGTATTTTGATAATTTTAGCTAAATATTTCACCGTTTTTTTAAGTTTCGCATTTGAACTTATGACAAAAGCTATCTGTGCAGGTCCATGTCGTCGTATACATTCGGTTTTCTAAGATTTTAACATAATTTTTAACGGATTTTATTGTTTTTGAGTATTGCTGATAGGATGATGGAGGGTATTCAGCTTTTTTACGTGTTAATTTTACCGAGGAGGACATTTGTAAAACCATTGCACAATGGACTCACAACTAATTTATCTGTCCAAAACTATTTCAACGTCTCCATATGTAAATCCTAGAATCCAACAGAGAACTCAATATCAAATTTCAGGATTTCATATCTGTAATTTAGCCCATTACATATCAAATTCTGGGATTCCAGCTCTATCACTTCGTCCATTTCCAAGTTTAGTACCATTTAGTACATTTCGAACAATTATACAATACCGTCAACATATCTGAACTTCAGGTACTAACAATGAACTTAATATCCAATTTCAAGATTTTAGCTCTGTAATTTCTCCAATTACCAAATTTAGTACTAATTAGTACAATAATAGTACGCATATCCAAAACCTTCTCTAAACACAGACCGACAGTGACGTAAGTATCAAGTTTCAGGTTTCCAGCCCTATCTCTTCATCCAAAACCCAATCTGGTAGCAGTTAATACTATCCGTACAATAAAGGTCGCATTTCCAAATCACCTTCATATCTCAATTACAGATATCGATAGTCATCTAATTATCAGATTTCAGGGTTTTATCACCCAATACCAAAAATTCAGTACCATTCAGTACTTTTCGTACAACTATAGTACATATTTCCAAAACCACCTCCATAACTTTGCCACAGACACCAACAGTGACATTTATATCAAATTGCAGGATTCTGACCTATTTGTTCATCCAATACCGAATTAAGTACTATTTAGTACATTTCGTACAATTCCAATTTCAGACACCAATTCCCCATATCCCAATTTCAGATACCAATTTCACCTCAATTTCCGCTCTACCCCTCACCCAATCCAAAATTCAAATTTCAGATTCCAGCCAAGTCCTTTTACCCAATACAAATTTAGTACCATTTTGTACATTTCGAACAATTATAGTACGTATTTTTAAAACAATATCCGTATATCAACCTCAGATACTAACAGTGGTTATAATAACAAATTTTAGAATTTCAACTCTATCCCTTCACCAAATTTAGTGCCATTTAGTACATTTCCTGCAATTATAGTACACACTTCCAAAGCCACCTCCATATCCCAATTTCAGATGCCAACAGAGACCCCAAAATGAAATTTCGGGATTCCATCTCAATCCCTTCACATTATACCAAATTTAGTACCATTTATTACTTTTCGAACAATTATAGTCCTAATTTTCAATCTCCGTATCTCAGCCTCAGATACCAACAGTGGCTTCAAAATCAAATTTCAATTCTGTAATTTCCCCATTACCAAATTTATTACTATATAGTACAATTATCATATCTAAAACCAGTCCCGTCCCACAAGTACCTACAACAACAGTGACATCCATATAAAATTTCAGGATTCCATCCCTATTCCTTCACCCAACATTATTTTGTACTTTTCGTACAATTTTGGTACGCATTCGGAAAATCGTTCCATGTCTCAATCCTAGACACCAACAGTTATCGTAATATAAAATTTCACGGTTTCAGCTCTATTCCTTCACTCAATACCCAATAATAGTACCATTTAGAAAATTTCGCCAAATATAGGATTTATTTCCAAACCACCTCCATATCTCTATTCCACAAAAGTAATCTGATTATCAAATTTCAGGATTTCATCCAATAGCAAATGTAGTACCATATAGAACTTTTCGTAAAATTATAGTACACATTTCCGAAACCACCGCCATATTTCCTGGCTACGCATGAACAGCAATCCTAATACCAAATTTCAGATACCCAACACCTAATTGGTATTCACATAATACCAAATGGTACCATTTTAGAACCTTTCGTAGCCTTAAAGTTAGAATTTCTAAAAAACCCTTTGGTATATCTATCCTGCACTCCATCAGTGACTTTCGTACTAAATTTCAGAATTCTACCTCATTCCGTTTGTCCAACACAAAGTATTTAGTTTTTATGACATTTTAGTATTTTTCGTACCCTTTCTGAAATCCAGGCCTACGCTCCATGACTGATCCTCGTACAAAATTGCAAGATTCTAGCTTCAGTACACAGTTGTTAATATAATAGATGTCCCGGCCCCTGGAATGGGAGCTGTATCGATCTATATTTAAATAGATTGGACTGAAAAGTAACTAAAAGGGGCTTAAGTAAAACAGATAAAATAGTTGTAGTACCGTCCGATATACCTATTACAAAATAAACTTTGTTATTTTCCACAGTTTAGTATGATAGATATCTGGTCGGGGTACTATGGTCCATTGGATGATTTTACAATGATAAATATGAGGTCACATTTCAAACTTTTGCCTCCTTTGTTTTCTCAATAAGAGATTATATTTTCCCTATTTTTTGCTATGCCAAAAATCCATGATAAAACACATACACTTAAGCTGTCACGTACATCTACATATAACCTCTTGTTTATTGCCACAAAAAATCCAATATTTGATTTAGAAAGCATAGCAGGATTAAGGGAAATGTTTTCATACAAAAGCATAGGGAAGAATTCCTTGCTACTTTGATTTCGTATGCTTTGGAGATTTTATGTTTGTCAGTGTGTATTTTAGGACAAGTGCGTGGGGTTGTTCACACATGTGCACAAGAGCTCGTTATTGTCTAAAAATGTTCCTTGTTATTGCAGTTGTTTATTGCCATGTATGCTGTGTGTGTGTGTAGATTTTGGGTATTTTATAGACCCTAAAGGTTAAGGTTAAATGAATATAAATGTATTAGCCCATTTAACAGGATTTGTTCAACATTATAAGATTTGTGGGAGGCTTATTGAGAAGCTTTTGCAGACCTCAAATGGGGAATGATGAAAAACTGAATATTTTATGTTCCTTTGCGGCTAAAGTAACACCTGCAGAGGAAGTGATTTCAAACGATTGGTCACTTTAATGTTTACAGCTTTGCAGTATGGGTTTGTTAAATTTAGGGAATTTTTATTTTGTTTTAATACCCGGTTTTAGACCCTAGGTCTCTTTGGACCAAATCTGTTTCAGGACATTTGGAGCTATTTTGTATTTGAAGTTTCTAATGGGTGTCTAAAAGTTTTAAAAAAAGTTTGTCGGCAAAACCGACAAATATGTACCCTCAGCCAGTGTTCGATTATTTAAATATATTTCGACTTCTGTTATGATCATTCAAATTATTAACCTCGTATGGAGTAGGAAGGGATAAATATGATATAAATATTGCGACGTGCAAGGTTTGGACTATATATGTGATATTTTATGATATATGTGATATTTTTGAGAAAATTTTAAAAAGTGCGTGAGGTACCAGATGTAGTCGACAGAATTTCAGGGCGAGATGAAAAAACTGCAACCAACTTCAGACTGCTGTCATTTCTAAGCCTCTCGTCCGACAGCTGTTGAAATTATTCCAGTGATTGCTCATTATATTGTTTACAAGCGTACAAAATCATTTTGGTGAGAATTTTGCAGAAAAAAGTTATTCGTGATATAATTCTAGTGTGATAATGTGATTTCTTTATATTTGGCTGGAAAACCACAAGTGGCTATCGTTGAAGTTCTCCAGCATTTAAATGTGAATATATCTTTTGTATCTCGTATCATCGCTCGTTACCGTGATATTGGTAGCGTAGCGCGACGTCAAGGAAGTGGGCGGAAGAAGAAAGTAACATCAGGAGAAATGGTTCGAAAAGTAAAGAAGCGACTGGATCGAAACCCGCGTCGCAGTGGCCGAAAAATGGCTCGTGAGCTGAACATGTAGCAATATTCCATTCGGCAAATATTGAAAAATGAGCTCGGGGTAAAGTCATTGAAATTCCAAAAAGTGCTAGAACTTACACCGCAACAGAAAGAAAATAGACTCAAAAGGGCTAAGGAGTTGCTTCGCTTGGCCGAAATGTGGTAGTGGTGGTGAACTGCCGAAATTGGTTTTCTCCGATGAGAAAATATTTGTTGTCCAGCAGTTTATAAACAAACAAAATGATCTTGTTTACTTGCCAAAAAGGTCAGCTGAAAATGCCACCAGAACTCATGATGGTGTGGGTCGCCATAACAGCCGATGGTCGCTCTCCGCTCGTATTAATCGACAGTGGCATCAGAATAAATGCCGAATATTATCGCGAAAATATTCTGGAGGGTGTATTAAAGCCTTGGGTACGCAAACATTTTGGACGCAGACCTTTGACATTCCAACAGGACTCAGCACTATCGCACTCAGCACGCGCCACCCAAGAATGGTTACAAAAATGATTTCCCTCGCTTCATTTCCAGCGCACAATGGCCACCAAAATCTCCGAATACAAATCCGCTGGACTATTGTGTCTGGGGTATTTTGGAAAGTAAGGTTGGCACTAAAAAATACCAAAGTGTTGATCTCCTCAAGCAAGCGCTTCGCCGAGAATGGGCTAAAATAACGCAACATTAAATCAGCGTGTGACGGTTTCATTGAAGGCCATAATTCGTGCCAAAGGTGACCAATTCGAACAAATCTAAATTTATTCTAAAATCTGATGCTATTTCCGACATTTTTTGCTGTCATTGAATAAAATTGAAAAAAAAGATGTTAAAAATTATGGCGTTTGACATTGTTGCAGATTTTTTATCTTACTCTGTTTATAGTTTGGAACCGTTACTACAGCCTATGCCACAAATTACTTAAACAGGGCCACGTCTTAGTATAGCCCCCATATAGTGGTTTTTATTCGAACGGTATTTTTCGACAGAATTTTTTGGACATTTTTTAAGTTTCTTCCAAATGGTGGTGGGTATAAAAAGTTCGGCCCTGTCGAACTTAGCTGCTTATTCACTTGTTTAATACAATCCTTCTCCAAGTGATATCATGAACTCTATAGCAAACTATAACTGATCTAGAGCCAAATGTTGATAGGTGGTATGATCTACTTGAAATTAATTCTTTTGTTACGGGAGTTCTGTCTGTCCGTCTGTCTGTTGTAATCACGCTATCTTTCGAACGAATTGAGATAGAAGGCACACATGTTTATTTTTCCAGTAGACAGGTTAAGTTCGTAAATGGGCCATGTAGGTTCACGTTTTCATATAGCCCCCATATAACGGTACCTCCCGATATTCGATATTTTTATGATTTTGGCGACATTATTAACCGGAATTGTTTAAAATTTGGTATTTGAAGTTCGCAATGGATACTACAGCCTATGACAAAATTGTCTGTGCAGGTCCACGTTTTATAACCCCCATGGTACCTCCCTAGATTCGGTTTTTTGATGATTTTAGCGACAATAAACATATTTTTCTTTTTAAGTTTTGTATTTGAGGGTCCACGTCGTCGTATAGACCCTAATATGCGGCTACATTCGGTATTTTTAAGACTTTAACAGAATTTTTAACGGATTTTATTTTACTTTAAAAAACGTTAAATTTGTACCAAATGTAGGTGGAGGGTATTCAAAGTTCGGCCCAGCCGAACTTACATATTTTTTACTTGTTTCCACTAAAATCTGGTATATAAAAATTCTACCTTTTGCTCCATAATTCCTATCGAATCAATTTAGAATCAACATTTTATTCGTTTTAAATTATATTACCGATATTGATTCTTAATTAAATTTCAAAATTGCCCAGCCACACCTCTCTCTCTCTGTTCCCTCCGACATAATGAGTCAATAATTATTCAGTCGCTTTAAATTAGTTTTGATTTCATTCGCTCAATTCACTTAACGCAAACTCCGTTAATTTTACGACAGAATAAAACCAAGCCAATCCTCCGTTCGAAAAAGGTCATATTGATAAGAAATTAGTTTTATGTTATTTTTACACTTCTTTTTTTTTTTGGTTTTGGTCGAGATTTCACGTCGTCGAACAAAACTTTCCCATTAAAACAACCTGAGCGAGGTAATCTCATCTCGAAATGATTCGAGACATTTAAACAAATTTTTCATGTATGCTCTGCATTCGGACAACTTTATAAAAGTCCGAACTAAGAGTTTTACATTTCTTTACTTCTCCTCTGATTGTGTGAGCGGCGTTCACTGAAACGATGGTGCTGTTTTGGGAGAGACTGGCAGTCGGACAGCCAAACACATGGACGGAGTCAGAGTTGTGTAATAAAAATTACCTTTTTATCCTTTCGGGTTTGATTTGCTTGCCGTTGGTGGCTGCTATCGTTGTTGTTGTTGGTGTTGCTGTTGTTGCATCGAACCAAAAAAGCCGATAACAACAAAACATCTGAAACATATAACAATGAATATTCAGATATCTGTACAATTTAAACATCAACACCTTCAAAGTACTTTTATGGCAGTGATGAAGGCGACATTGTCGTTCCTATCGTTCGTTCCATGGCTGCCCCTTGCCCACACTTAACGGTCGGCTGGTTGATTGTTGTTGTAACAACAACAGTACGTTTGGGGATTTTGTTATTGTTTTGACCAGAAACGTAAATCGCCACAAAACTCTCGGTTAGTGCCATATTATCCTCGTTCTCCTAGCTTAGCCAGCGATCAGACCATATTCAGCTGCCTGGTTAAGATGCTACAACATTTTTTTTTTTATTTGCTTGGTCTGTTGTCGACGTCGATTCATTGGAGGTTTGTGGCCAATGCCACATTACTGCCATTGTTGTTGCGCTTTTTATTTTAGTTTATGGTTTACATTTTAAAAGTAGATAAGTTTACCTTTGGTGGGTTACATGAAAATTAAAAGGTTTTTTGTTTTATTTCTCACTTTATTCCGAAGCCGATGATGGCTTCAGTAAGACCTTAAACACACACTACAAACGGCGTTTTGAATATAATTTGTGGTAAATTTTTGTGAGGATTTTGAAATTGTGTGTTTGTTCAAAGCTAGCTCTAGATAGCGATGGGAATTTTTCCACCATTTGGTAAAAATTTGGCAATTCTCAAAAAATTAAAATCCATTAAAAATTTTGTTAAAATCTTAAAAATACCGAATGTAGCCGTATATTAGGGTCTATACGAAGATGTGGACCTGAATACCCTCCACCATTTGGTGCAATTTTCAAAAAAAATAAAATCCATTAAAAATTCTGTTAAAATCTTAAAAATACCGAATGTAGCCTTATATTAGGATCTATACGACGATGTGGACCTACATAGGCAACTTTTGTCATAAGCCTGCACAGGCAATTTTCTGGCATAGGCTGTAGTATTCATTACGAAATCCAAATGCGAACTTTGAAACAATTCCGGTAAATAATGTCGCCAAAAATCATCAAAATACCGAAAATCGGGGGGTACCGTTATATGGGGGCTATACGAAGAGGTGCAGGTCCAGGACAATTTTCTGTAATAGGCTGTAGTATTTATTACGAACTTCAAATACTAAATCTGAAATAGTTCGGGTAAATAATGTCGCTAAAATCATCAAAATACCGAAAATCAGGGGGTACCGTTATATGGGGACTATACGAAAACGTGGACCTGCACAGACAATTTTCTGTCATAGGCTGTGGTATACATTACAAACTTCAAATACCAACTTTGAAAAAAAATTCCGGTAAATAATGGCGCCAAAATCATCAAAATACTGCATATCGGGAGGTCCCTTATATCGGGGCTATACGAAGATGTGGACCTACTTGGCCCATTTTTAATACCCAAAATCCCGCAGACATAATACATACATTTGAGTAAATTTTTATCAACTTACTTCATTTCGTTCGGAAGCTAAAGTGATTTCCTCAAACGGACAGACGGACAGACTAACAGACAGACGGACATTGTTAAATCGACAAAGAATTTTATACTGATCAAGAATATATATACTTTGTGGGGTCTAAAATGTATATTTCGGAATGACAAACTTAATATACCCTCCATACTATGGGCTATATCGGTCCACGATATCGTACAGTCCCCATATAACAGTGACGCCCGATATTTGGTATTTTGTTAATTAAAGCCACATTTTTCAATGGAATTGTCTGATTTCTGAACAAGAAATTCTACACAAGAAGTTATTTGTGAGTACTTTACCCCCTGAAAGAGAGTTGTCCATATAGGTCCACGATATATTATATCCCCATATAACGGTATTCGTATTTTTGATGATTGCAGACACATTATTTAATGGAATTGTCTTTTTGTAGACCCCACTATAATGACAACTTCCTATAATCGGTATTTTTATACCCTACACCTTATAGTGGTAAGGGTATTGCCTTGTGCATTTGTTTGTAACAGGGAGAAGGAAGTGAGATAGACCCATAGTTGCTTTTCAGGATCTTCATAGAATCACTTTCTGAGTCGATTTATGCATATCAGCCCGTCCGTCCGTCAGTCTGTCCATGTATTTTTGTGAACAAAATGCAAGTCTAATTTACTATCCGATTTACATGAAAATTTTCCAAACAATATTTGTTCGGCCCAAGGACGAAATGGTGAGAATCAGTTCAAATTTAGATATAGCTCCCATTCATATCTTCACCCGTATTTACAAATGGCCAACATCAGTCCAAATGGCCTGAATTCTGGCACATCTGACTGAATTCAGTCTAGAAGTAAATTAATCAAAATCGGTTCAGATATAGCTGTAGCCCCATTTATATGTCTCATCAGATTTGGCGTTTAAGTCCCTCATATTCGTAATATGCACTCCACAAGAATGATATATGGTACCAGATAATTTATAGAACTCAAAAATACCTCTGTAAAATTTTATCGAGGTCAGATCAGATTTGGATATAGCTCACATAAATATCTTAATCCGATTTCAGGTTTCTTGTGCACCAAATGGCGACTATCATCCCAAATGATCTGAATATTGCCAATTCCGACTGAATTCATCCTAGAAACAAGAACTTCAAATTTGGTGAAAATCGGTTCAGATATAGCCCACTTTTATCCGATTTGGGGTTTGCGTAATATGCACTACACGACAATGATCTTTGGTACCAAATACAGTTCAGAAATAAGTGCCTTAAATGTTGTCAAGATCGGTTCAGATTTGGATATAGCTCTCATACATATCTTCAACCGATTTCTAGTTATTTGGGCACCATATGGCTAAAATCAGTCCAAATGCACGAATTCAGCCTAGAAGCAAGTACATTAGATTTTGGTGAAGATCGGTTCATCAAATTTGATACCAGGCATCAGATACAGCTCGAAAATACCTCTGCCAAATTTTGTCGAAACCTGTTCAGATTTTTATATACCATCGATATACGTCTTCATTCGATATTATGATTACTGTCCACCATAAAGAAACTGCAACAAAGTCAAACGCCATAATTGCTAATTTTTTTTTTAGTTTTATTGAATGAAAGCACAAAATGTCGGAAATAGCATCAAATTTTAGAATAAGTTAAGATTTGTTCAAATTGGTCACCTTTGGCACGAATTATAGCCTTCAAACGGCCAATGAACCGTCGCACGCTGCCCGAATGTTGCTCAACGGTATTTTGGCCCATTCCCTTTAGTACTTTTAAGTGCCAACCTTGCTATCCAAAATACTCCAGACACAATAGTCCAACGGATTGGTATCCGCAGATTTTGGTGGCCATTGTGCGCTGGAAATGAAGCGAGGAATCTCATTTTGTAACCACGGGTGACGCGTGCTGAGTGCGATGGAATGTCCAAGGTTTGCGGCAAAATGTTTGCGTTCCCAAGGCTTTAATACACCCTCCAGAATATTTTCGCAATAATATTCGGCATTTATTCTGATGCCACGACCACATCGGCTATTATGGCGGCCCATACCATCACCATGGCCGGCGCTTGAGTTCTGGTGGCCAACCGAAGGTGCACATTTTTAGCTGACTTCTTTGGCAAGTAAACACACAAACTGCTGGACAATGAATGTTTTCTCATCGGAGAAAACCAAATTCGACAGTTTACCACTTTCGGCCAAGCGAAGCAACTCTTTAGCTCTTTTGAGTCTGTTTTCTTTCTGTTGCGGTGAAAGTTCTTGCACCTTTTGGAATTCCAATGGCTTTACCCCGAGTTCATGTTTCGATATTTACCGAATGAAATATTGCGATATGTTCAGCTCAGGAGCCATTTTTCGGCCACTGCGACGCGGATTTCGATCAAGTCGCTTCTTTACTTTCCGTACCATTTCTGCTGATGTTGTTGTTTTCTTCCGTCCACTTCCTTGGCGTCGGGCTACGCCATCAGTATCACGGTAACGGTACGAGATACAAAAGGTTTATTAACATTTAAATGCTGTAGTGTTGTAACAATAGCCACTTGTGGTTTTCCAGCCAATTTTAAAGAAATCCATTCATCCATCACGAATAACTTTTCTTCTGGAAAATTCTCACCTAAATGCTTTTGTACGCTTGTACAACAATATTGTGAGCTGTCACTGGAAAAATTTTAAGTGCTGCCGGACTAGTGGCTTAGAAATGACAGTCTGAACTTGCTGGCATTTTTTTTTTTCATCTCAACATCTATTGCTTTTTGTCCACTTATTGTATTTTTAGAAAATGTTAGAAAAGAAGCGGCCCGATGCCTACAGCCCACGTCATCTAAAGCTCAAAATCATGACATATGCCACAATTTTCTGTTCAACTTTAACTACACAAACCTAGAACTTTCATCGCCAGAAATTTTTGTTTCCAATCTTCAACTTAAACAAAATAATCTAATGTTCAGACAACAATATATGTCCAAAAATTAACCCTTTCTCTCAAACACACCCATATAGTATCTTCTCAACTAATTAATAGATATTCCAATAGTTATAAAAATGATAATTTCTTCAAATAATTTTCTACTTGTTATCTTTATTAGAATAAGATTCAAATCATTTTCTTAAAAAGAGGAAACATAACATATTCGGACAACATTATCATCAACACGAATTCGACTTTCTTAAGCCATTGATATTTTTATCTCACACAAATTGATAATTATTTAAATTTTTTGTCTTTAATTGATTTTGTGTTGTGATCCATAAAATGAAAGAACCTACAGAGATAAAGAAATACGAATAGTCACTTTAATCCGTAGATATATTGAGTTGTGTTAGAGTCGAAACACCTACAAAAAAGTCTTTAATAAAAGCGAAATGTTGTCAAACAATTTGTTAGGGTCAACGAGTTGCAGGGCAATGACAAGCGACAAACTGACTGTCAGTCTCATTTGTAGCTGGCGAGGGGTTGAGGATGTATTCCACTAATAGAATCTTTATGATGATGGGCGAACAAATGTTATACTTATTTCTTTTTATATTGTTCACACATAAAAGAGAGAATAGCTCACACCGATCTTGACCAAATGGAATGATAAAACTGAAATAAATTTAAAATCCATTACATTTAATGGCTATAAAGTAAAAAAAAAACAGTAAAAGCTATTTGATTGCTGTGATGATGTGGTGGACAAATTACACCATGTACGGGCATTGAAATGCAATGGAAAATCCGCCGAACTTGAGTTGAAGAATCGAATTGAAAACTTCATTTCTATTGGTTAAGGTTTAAAGGGCATTGAAAGGACATTGTTTGGTTGTGCTCATGCTGTAAACTGAATGGAAATATAATAAATGTTTAAAAGATTAGAACCATAGACAAATGAAGATATACACAACGAAAATATAGTTTTGTCTTTTTATCCTGGTGGCTCTCATAATTTTTTGCATAATCAACATGCTGATTCACGCGATCAACCCACTCGACTTCGAAAACATATTTTATCGTTTTTCAAGAATTTCACTTGATTATTCCAGAATTTTTCGATGCCATCACATACTTATCACATTTCTTCCATTATGAAACAAATTTCAAACATTCTACAGTTTTTATTATTTTTAACATTTTAGAATTGAGAGACTTCAATATTCCCACTCAAGTCCCTGAAACGATATAGACGGCATCTGCCTATCCGATTTTTCGAAGATAAACGGTGAAAGCATTTCGTTGTCTATATCTTCATTTGCCTTTGGTAGAACACACCTCTTTCCACCAGAGAATATCCGAGTACGTTGCACAGAGTTGGGATTTTGGATTATGTAGTCATCTAGTATTGAAAGTATTTTTTTTCTTAGGGAAAAGATCCGTGTACCCGGATTTTTGACCAAAAAGTACTGTTCATTTTTTGACTTTTGATGTAGTTTTTGAAAAATCCGGGTCCAAACAATCAATATTTTTTTACAAACGAAACCGGAATCCTTTTAAATAATCCCACCATGTGACCACTTGTTGGATACGTATTTCATTAGCTTTATACCTGTATTTTCAATATCTCTTTTGGTAGGTCCGGATCCAAGCAGGTTCCTGGACACGAAATTTTGTTTCAAATATCCGGGCCCGTCCCAAAAAATACTTTCCCGGGATCAGGGTTCAAATACCTACCTTTAAAAAATTAAAAAAAAAAAAAGTTTTTCTTCAAGCGATTTCGGATTAATTGTGCACCAAATGGCCAATATCTGTCCAAAAGTACTAAAGTTAGGTATATCTGACCGATTCCGGCCTAGAGGCAAGTACATCAAGTTTGGAGAAAATCGGTTCAGATATAGCTATAGCTCCCATATATATGTTTCATCCGATTTGGTGTTTAAGTACCATACGTTCGTAATATGCACCCCACAAGAATGGTGTTTGGTATCAGATATAGCCCAGAAATACCTCTGTCAGATTTTATCAAGATCTGTTCGGATTTGGATATAGCTCCCATATATATCTTGAACCGATCAATTGCGTACTAAGTGGCCAATATCAGTAGAAATGACCTGAATTTCAGCACACCCAATCGAATTCAGTCTAGAAGCAAGTACATCAAATTTGGGGAAAATCTGTTCAGATACAGCTATAGCCACCACATATATGTTTCATCCGATTTGGTGTTTAAGTGCGGCACATTCGTAATATGCATTCGACAACAATGATATTTGCTACCCGGTACAGAGATCGGAAATACCTCAGCAGATATAGCCCAGAAATACATTTGCCAAATTTTATCGTGATCGGTTCAGATTTGAATACAGCTCCCATATATCTTCAATTGATTTAAGGTTAATATGGCCAGTATCATTCCAAATGACTTGAACTCTGGCACATCCGATCGAATTCAGTCTAGAAGCAAAAACATAAAATATGGTGAAAATTGGTTCAGATATGGGTATAGCTTCCATATATATGTTTCATCCGATTTGTAATCTACATTCGACGACAATGATATTTGGTACCAGGTATCTTATAGAGCTCGGAAAAACCTATTCCAAATTTGATCGAGATCGGCTAAGATTTGTATATGGCTCCCTTATGCAGGGCTAGGTAAAAAAACTGCAAAAAAGTCAAATGCTATAATTTTTATTTATTTTTTTTTAATTTTATTGAATGGAAGCTAAAATGTCGGAAATAGCATCAAATTTTAAAATAAGTTTAGATTTGTTCGAATTGGCCACCTTTGGCACGAATTATGGCCTTCAAACGGCCAATGAAACCGTCACACTCTGCCCGAATGTTGCTCTGCGGTAGTTTGGCCCACTCCTGGCGAAGCGCTTGCTTGCGGCGATCGACTTTATGGTATTTTTTAGTACCAACCTTACTTTCCAACCTTTCGGGATTGGTATCCCAAGATATTGGTGGCCATTGTGCGCTGGAAATGAAGCGCACCTTGTAACCATTCTTGGATGGTGCGTGCTGGGTGCGATGGTGCTGAGTCCTTTTGGAATGTCCAAGGTCTGCGGCCAAAATGTTTACGTGCCCAAGGCTTTCATACATCCTCCATAATATTTTCGCGATAATATTCGGCATTTATTCTGATGATTATTGATTTATACGAGGTTGATTAATACGAGCTGAAAGCGACCATCGGCTGTTATGACGGCCTACACCATCAATATGGCCGGCGCTAGAGTTCTGGTGGCCAAGATGCACATTTTCAGCTGATCTCGTTGACAAGTAAACACGATCATTTTGTTTGTTTACAAACTGCTGCACAACGAATGTTTCTCATCGGACAAACCCAAATTCGGCAGTTAACCACTTTCGACAAACGAAGCAACTCTTAAGCTCTTTTGAGTCTATTTTCTTTCTGTTGCGGTATAAGTTCTTGCACTTTTTGGAATTTCAATGGCTTAATCCCGAGCTCATTTTTCACTATTTGCCGAATGGAATATTGCGATATGTTCAGCTCACGAGCCAAATTTTGGGCCACTGCGACGCGGGTTTCGATCAAGCCGCTTCTTTACTTTTCGAACCATTTCTGCTGATGTTGCTGTTTTCTACCGTCCACTTCCTTGATGTCGGGCTACGCTACCAGTATCACGGTAACGAGCAATGGTACGAGACACAAAAGATTTATTCACATTTAAATGCTGGAGTACTGTAACGATAACCACTTGTGCTTTTTGAGCCAAATATAAAGAAATCACAATATCACGCTTAATTTCCATCATGAATAACTTTTTTTCTGGAAAATTCTCACCAAAATG
This sequence comes from Musca domestica, assembly GCF_030504385.1. Lineage (NCBI taxonomy): Eukaryota > Metazoa > Arthropoda > Insecta > Diptera > Muscidae > Musca > Musca domestica. Next base: position 6,328,256 of record NW_026712192.1, on the reverse strand, counting down.
ATTGTGTACGCTTGTAAACAATATAATGAGCTGTCACCGGAATAATTTTAAAAGCTGTGAGACAAGTGGCTTAGAAATGACAGCAGTCTAAATTTGCTTGTTTTTTTTCATCTCACCCTGTATATCCTTCATCCCATTTCAGGTTTATTGTGCAAATAATGGTTAATATCAGCGCAAATGGAGTGAGTTTCGGGACGTACGTTTCCATTTTGTGCAACTGGGCTCTGATATATTTGTTATACCCTCCACCATAGTATGGAGGGTATATTAAGTTTGTCATTCCGTTTGTAACACCTCGATATATACATTTTAGATCCCACAGCATATTCTTGATCAGCATAAAATTCTATGTCGATTTAACAATGTCCGTCCGTCTGTGGAAATCACTCTAGCTTCCGAACGAAATGAAGTAAGTTGATAAAAATTTACTCAAATGTGTATTATGTCTACAGGACTTTTGTTATTGAAAATGGGCTATGTAGGTCCACATATCTGCATAGCCCTCATATAACGGTACCTCCCGATATGCGGTATTTTGATGTTTTTAACGACATTATTTACCGGAATTGTTTCAAAATTGGTATTCGAAGTTCGTAATAGATACTACGGATTAAGACAGAAAATGGACCATGTAGGTCCACGTCTTCGTATAGCCCCCGATATTCGGTATTTTGATCATTTTAACGACATTATTTACCGGAATTGTTTCAATTTTGGTATTCGAAGTTCGTAATGGATACTACATCCTAAGACAGAAAATTGTCTGTGCAGGTCCATGTCTTCTTATAGCCTCCATATAACAGTACCCCCGATATTCGGTATTTTGATGATTTTAGCGACATTGTTTACCGGAATTGTTTTAAATTTCGCATTTGAAGTTCGTAATGGATACTACAGCCTTTGACGGAAAATTATTTGTGCAGGCCCACGTTTTATAACCCCCATGGTACCTCACTATATTCGATATTTTGATGATTGTAGCTACATTATAAACAGTTTCGCATTTGAATATTGTAATAGCTTGTGCCAAAAGTTGCCTATGCAGGTCCACGTCGTCGTATAGACCCTTATACACGGCTACATTCGGTATTTTTAAGATTTTAACAGAATTTTTAACGGATTTTATTTTTTTAATTGTTAAGTTTGTACCAAATAATGGAGGATATTTAAAGTTCGGCCCGGCAGCTTTTTTACTTGTTTTTACTTGTGTGATATCATACACTCTATAGCAATGTTATTTGGTATAAAAGATAAAAATGTCCGACAAATAGTAATAGAGTAAAAATCGATTCAGAATTGGATATGCCTCCCATATATTAGTTCCCTCTGAAACCAACCTATAACTCTAAAGCCAAAAGTTGATAGGTGATATGATCTACTTCAAATAATATTTTAATGGGATCTCTATCATTTATGCATAGTGGTGTAGGGTATCATATAGTCGCCCGACTTTTGGCTTTTCCTTACTGGTTACTAAATTAAAGTTTTTCCCAACTTTCTTCAAAATCGGAGGTGCAAATTCCACATACCAGTGGGAAATTCGAAGTTCTTCATTCCCGAACTAGAAATAGAAGTATTCCCATATTCTAGCCTTATTACAGCGTCACTGAAGTCTGTGAATGATGTCGTACATCCGCTCCTAATAATGCATCATTTAAGCAATTTATATTCCTGACTTTTACATTCACTCAACATGATTTTTCCTGCCATTGGCTAATGGCCGGCCAATTCTCCGTGACACTTAACCGAAACAAATCGAAAATGCAAACAAATGCTTTTCGAAAGGAAATACCATTAAAAAAAGAATAAACTGTGAGAAATGCAAAACAAGAAAAGAAAAACGTCGACAAAATAGATGAACGAACGCACTTAGGCCACGTGTCGGGCTTTTATGCTGTGTGACAGGCGCAACAACGATGGTCACAAATCGAATCAGTTGGGGTTTTTGTTTTTTTTTTGCCTCCTTCCTTTCTTTCAGTGCCAAAGTGAGTTTGTTTTATTTGTCATTCATACCCCATGATTACAACGCGGTTGGTTGTCTGTTGTTCGATCAGCAACAATACCAACAAACAAACCATACCAAACACACTTCATCAGAGCTATTGTTTGCCGGTTCGTCCGTCCATCCGTCCGTTTCACAGATATGGCAAATATTTGCCCTGACAAATGTCTATTGTGTAACTTTTGTTTTGACTTTGGCTTCGCAGGATTTCCAAACACGTGACAATTCAAATCTGCTCTACTCTACTCTACTCTACTCACATCCAAGTCGAACCCAACCAAGTCAAATACAATGGACACGACTACAACAAACAAATTGCAGCTGAAAATCGAATTGAGCCAACAAAGGCGGCCTATCCAAAAAGTGGACAAAACAAAGAACACGATTCGGACGAATTGTCGTTATTGACTCAATTAAATATAGCCTCTGGGCTATGGGCCACATTTAAATAGTCATTTGCTTTACGAGTTGTTCAACATTATTAGCAAATTGTGGCTTGAGGCTCTGTTTGCCCTGTTGTTCCATGGCAAGGTATGTTCTTTTTTGTTCACACTTCTGTCCATGGATGAATGGGGAGAGATGCCTGGATGGCCAATGAATGGAATGGAAATTATTAAAAAAAGGACCTGAGAATTATAATTGAAATTGTTAGAGAGGCGTTGAAATCGTTACATTTGAATTTGGAAGACCCCCCCAGTTGCTGGCATGCCATTCAAATAAATATTTCACACCCCAACTGGTTGTCAGTCAGTAAGTCAGTCAGTCATTAATGGCTGGTATCATGCTGCGATCCACTCGCACAAACACACACGCACACCAAATTCTAATATTAAAGAATTTTTGTTTTGTTTATCAAAAGGGAAATTATGATGAAATTCATGGATGACAGCAGCCGTATCCTTTGAATAGAGAATTAATAAAATAAAAACAGTTGCCATATCCAATTACCAACATAATCCTGTTTATTATTACACTTTGTTGTTATTGTAATTGCAGAATAAAAATAACAACAATTGTAGGCAGATGATAATAAGGGCTGTGGCAGTTACAAAACCTCATAAGTGTGTTCTCTTCATTAGCAATGGTGCCAAGTTATTTGGTATCAGAACATGGGCTCACTAATACCATAGATATCAAGGATTCGGAGTTTGAGCCATTTTTGATAAGAATACGACTCAAGGAGGATTTTTTTCACTACTTTTCAGACAAATCGAATTGAAAATATGGACATGATCTGACTAAGGGCCGTTCCAAAAATTTTAATCTACATAGATTTATACCCTCAGCCATATGGCTACAGAGGGGTTATATCATTTGATACGGCCAAAACATGCCTTATCGAATTAACGGTTTTAGACCCTACGCCTCTATGGGCCAAATCTGTTTCAGGATATTTGGAGTCGATGTAGCAATGTCCATCCGTCCGTCTGTCTGTCTAGCTGGTGCGCACGATAACACTCGAAGGGAGTATCCGAATTGGTCCAAACTTGGGACATCGTAATATTATTATAAAACTTAGATGGAGTTCCGGAATGGGCAATATCGGTCCACTCCTTCTGGTACCTCACACACAAAAGATCAGAATTTTCAAAAAAAAAAAAAACTTTACGGCACAGAAACGGAAAGAATAATTCGTTTTCCTACCAACTTTGCAAATCCTATCAATTGCATCTGTGCTAGGTCAGGTAAGAAAATGGACAATATCGCACCACAACATCAAGTACCTCCCCCCACTCTTTTAAAATGTGATGTAAGTGTCCGATTGTCTTGGAATTACATACATCACAACATTTGTATTAACCCATAGTTTGGAATATATCGGTCCACTCCTTCTGGTACCACCCCCACAAAGGGTCAAACTCTTGAATATTCATGACGCTCATAAAATACGGAAGTAACATTCGATTCCATTCAGACTTGGTACATCTCAATATTTCAATATTTATCAACAAGAGATCTGTTATAAAGATCGTAGAAATCGGACCGTTTCTTCTGGTACCTCCCCCCACAAAGGGTCAACATTTTCAATAACCAAAACTATTATAAAATTCGAAATAAGCATCCGTTTCTCTTAATATTCTACACATCCCATTATTTTTACCAACAAAGATCGGGTATATCGGTCAACTGCTTCTGGTACAAGGGACTCACAAAGGGTCAACATTTTGAATATCCACGAAGCTCCTTAAACATGAAATTAACAATTTTCTAAGCCACTCGTCCGACAGATGTTAAAATTATTCCAGTCACAGCTCATTTTATTATCTACCAGCATACAAAAGCATTTTGGTGAGAATTTTCCAGAAAAAAGTTATTCGTTGGAATTCAAGAGTGATAGTGTGATTTCTTTATATTTGGCTGGAAAATCACAAGGGGCTATCGTTAGAGCACTCCAGCATTTAAATGAGAATAAATCTTTTGTGTCTCATACCATCTTCTAAAATTTCCGACATTTTTTTTTTTTTGCCGGGCCAAACTTTTAATAACCTCCACTACTGTAAAAAGAAAACATTTTTTATAAAAGTTTCTGAATTCAAAAGTGTTCCAATTTAAACTACAAATACCAGTGCGACCATTTGGATAATGCTGTTAAAGTGGGTGAGCCCGTTTTATGGGGGCCATACCAAAACAGGAACCTCTACAGACAATTTTATACTTTAAGAATTGTCAGCTATGAAATATTCTTAAATACCAAATTTCTAAGAGTTTCGTGGGTAAATGTTCAATTTTCTGTCACCGGAGCTATAACCCATTATGAACTACAAATATCAATTTTTATATAATCTCTACCAGATCCAGAAGCCATTATGAACTACACACACCAATTTTTAAACAAATCCTTGGAAAAACGTGGCAAAAATCCTCAAGAAACTGAATATCGGGAGGTACCGTCAAATGGGGGTCATACCAAGACATGTACCATGGACCAACAATGTTTCGCCACACGAGCTAGAACCTATTAAGACCTGCAAATACCAATTTTTAGCCAAATCCGTGAAAAAATGTGGCGAAAGTCATCAAAACTCCGAATACTTAAGGTCCCGTTATATGGAGGCTATAACAAACGTTGACACATATATACTATGATTCGCCACCAGATCTAGAACCCATTACGAACTACAAATATCAATTTTTAGACAAATACGTGGAAAAATGTGGCAAAAAATATCAAAAAACCGAACGGAAAGCACCGTTATAAAAAAATCGTGGACCCCTACATAAAATGCTTCGCCGCCAGAGCTAGAACCCATTACTGCCTACAAATGCCATTTTTCGACAAATTCGTGAAAAAATGTGTCAAAAATTATCAAAATACCGAATATCAGGAGGTGCCGTTGTATGGAGACTGTACCAAAACGTGGACCGATATATCTCATTTTCAATACCAACCAATGTAGTTCAAACCTGACGTGTCGTAATATTTATATCATATTTATTTAGGACAGATACAAAATTGGCAATATTGGCCGATTCCTTCGGAACCCACTCCATAGAGGGTCAACAATTTGAATAATCATAACAGAAATTAAAATATATTGAGATATGGGAATATTGGCTGAAGGTATACATCTGTCGGCAAAACCGACTTACAGTTTTTAACTTGTATTTTAACTCTGCAACTCAAAAACTTAATTTTAATGACGCGACAGAAATAGGAAAGAAAATTTTGTAAAATTCACAACAACCGATCTCTGTGGGGGTTGAATTGTTTGAATATGATTTGAATTAATGTTTACCAGCTCTCGTCTTCTGCCTGTACCGGAATACAACTACTATTGTCATTCAACCATTTGTATCCTGTTTTCAGGCTTATTGTAATTTGTCAAACATTTGAAATGTCATTTGGGATCTGTCAGTTGTTGAAATCTTCAAAAAAAAAACACAAGTAATAATAATTTGAATAAATTCAATTGCTGTGCGTGTTTGGGTACTTGAATCTGTCATGGGTGCCCATTGACAATGTCGCCACCACCATCACCACCCATGGCTCTGTTACTATTTGTGGCAATTGAACAGGGGACGAAAAGGTAATACGTTAATTTACTAACAATTAGCATTGGGTGTTGCCGGTAGCGGTAAACCATGAGGATATTTCAGGATGATGGAAAGCAACATTAATGTTGTCGGATGGTACAATCCACCACCCTATTTGCGATGCATTACCACCACCACCACTTCTCTTTTGTAGCGAGCCTATGTCTGTGCCATCATCATCCGTCTTTATTCCTTTTGTCGAAGTCTTCGAGGGTGGTGGAAGGGTGGCTTTTATTTTTCTCTGCACAACTCCCTGGTGTGATTTATTTTATTGTTAACGTTTTATGTCAGATTTGATTACAGATCAAGATAATTATGGCAATAGAGTTGTTTTACATATGTTGTAAATTTTTTAATGCTCTCTGCTACATCAATTATCGTGGCGGCGAATGAATGAATGAACGAGCGAATGGTGTTGTCTCAAATTACATTGAAAGTCAACAAATTAGAATAAGGCATGGGCTTCTCTGGTGGAGACTATAAAAATATCGAAGATATTCTACGAAATATTGTTTTAAGGGGCTGCTTGGATAAGTGTCATTTTCCAATTCAGGGCCTAGATTTTTGTTACATGAAAAAATTTGAAATTGAAAAATATATTTTTATGAAAATTTTTATTATACCCTCAGCCATATGGCTACAGAGGGTATATATCATTTGATACGGCCAAAGCGTGCCTAGTCGAAATAACGGTTTTAGAACCTAGGTCTCTTTGGACCAAATCCACTTGGAGTCGTTCAATCGATGTCCGTCCGTCCATCCGCCTGTCTGGCTGGTGCGCATGATAGCTCTCGAAGGGAGTATCCGATTTGATCCAATGTTGGTACATCGTAATAATATTGTCAAACTTAGATCGAGTTGGGAGATGGGCACTATCGGTCCACTCGTTCTGGTACCTCCCACACAAAATGTCAAAATTTTCAAAGAAAATAATCTATTGCACAGAAAGAGAGAGGATAATCCGATTTTGGTCCAACCTTACAAATCCTAATATTTGCATATGTGCTAGATCAGGTGCGAAAATAGACAATATCGGTTGACTGCATCAAGTACCTCCCCCATAATGGGTCCAAATTTTAAATAATTACAACTCTTATAAAATGTGACGTAAGAGCCCGATTGTTTTCACATCCTAATAATTTTTTTTAACCCAAGATCTGGTGTGAAAATGGGATGTATCGGTCCACTCCTTCTGGTATTTCCCCCATATATGGTCGAAATTTTCAATAATATTATTTTCACATAAAAAGAAAGGATAATCCGATTTTGCTACAACTCTGCAAATCCTAATATTTTCATCAGTGCTAGGTCAGGTGTGAAAATGGAATATATCGGTTCACTCCTTCTGGTGCCTCCCCCACAAAAGGTCGAAATTTAAAAAAAAAAAAAAATGTTTGCACAGAAAGAGAAACGATAATCCGATTTTGCTCCAAATCCTTATATTTGTGTCGGTGTTAGGTCAGGCGTGAAAATGGACAATATCGGTCCACTTCATCAAGTACCTCCCCCACAAAGGGTCAAAGTTTTGAATAACCAAAACCTTTATAAAATCCGAAATAAGCATCAGATTTTCTTTATATTTCAAACATCCCATTATTTCCACTAACAATAGATCTGTTGTGAAGATGGGATATATCGGTGAACTCTTTCTGGTACCTACCCCATAAAGGCTGAAAATTTTAAATATCCATGAAGCTCATAAAAAGCGAAATTAACATCCGATTCCATTCCAGGCTTGGTACATCTCAATATTTCCATCCACATAAGATCTGTTATAATAATGTTAAATATCGGACCAATCCTTCTGGTGCCACCCTCACAAAGGGTCAAAATTTTGAATAACCAAAACAATTACAAAATCCGAAATAAGCATCCGGTTCTCTTCATGTTTCACGAATCCCATTTTAACTACTAACACCAGATCTGCTGTGAAGATGGTATATATCGGTCTACTCCTTCTGGTATCTCCTTCAAATGATCAAAATTTTGATTATCAATAAAGCTCATAAACGAAAAATTAAGATCCGATTCCCTTCAGACGCATGTTATAAAGATGGTAGAGATCGCAACATTCCTTCTGGTACCTCCCTCAAGATGTTACAAAAATGCTCAGGGAAAGCGAAATAAGCATCCTCATCAAAAATCTGTTGCGACGATGGTATACAGAGTGAGATGAAAAAACTGCAACCAAATTACGACTGCTGTCATTTCTAAGCCACTCGTCCGACAGCTGTTTAAATTATTCCAGTGACAGCTCATTATATTGTTTACAAGCGTACAAAACCATTTTGGTGGGGATTTTCCAGAAAAAAGATATTTATTATTAAATGAATAAATCTTTTGTGCCTCGTACCATCGCTCGTTACCGTGATACTGGTAGCGTAGCCCGACGTCAAAGAAGTGGACGGAAGAAAACATCAGCAGAAATGGTTCGAAAAGTAAAGAAGCGACCTGATCAAAACCCGTGTCGCAGTGGCCGAAGAATGGCTCGTGGGCTGAATATATCGCAATATTCCATTCGGCAAATATTGAAAAATGAGCTCGGGGTAGAGCCATTGAAATTCCAAAAAGTGCAAGAACATAAACCGCAACAGAAAGAAAATAGACTCAAAAGAGCTAAAGAGTTGCTGTGCTTGGCCGAAAGTGGTGAACTGCCGAATTTGGATTTCTCCGATGAAAAAACATTTGTTGTCCAACAGTTTGTAAACAAACCAAAATTATCGTGTTTACTTGCCAAAGAGGTCAGCTGAAAATGTGCACCTTCGGTTGGCCACCAGAACTCTAGCGCCGGCCATGGTGATGGTGTGGACCGCCAAAACAGCCGACGGTCACTCTCCGCTTGTATTAATCCGAATATTATAGCGAAAATATTCTGGAGGGTGTATTAAAGCACTGGACATTCCAACAGGACTCAGCACAATACAAATGCGCACAATGGCCACCAAAATCTCCGTGTCTGGAGTATTTTTGAAAGCAAGGTTGGCACTAAAATATACCAAAGTGCCGATCACCTTAAGCAAGCGCTTCGCCGGGAAAAGGCCAAAACACTGCAGAACAACATTCGGGCTGCGTGTGACGGTTTCATTGGCCGTTTGAAGGCCACACATCGTGCCAAAAGCGACAAATTCGAACAAATCTAAACTTATTCTAAACTTTGACGTTGTTTCAATGCTTTTATTTATCATGATTTGTCAAACTATTCAGCGATTCTTTACAACTTGCTATATCTACATATTTCTCTAAGACCAAAAACCTGATATGAATATGGAATTTATGATTCCGAAAATATGATGAAAATGGAGTACATCAATTGACTGGTATCACACGCACATTTTAATATTTTCTAAAAATTATCACATATCTCCTATAAAGTGAGAGAAGTAGTCGATTTAGTTCCCAAACCTGGCATATCGCAATATTTATATCTTGTTTATTTAGGTCCGATGCGAAATGGAAAATATTGGCCCATTCCTTAGGAACTCACTCCATAGTGGATCAACAGTTTGAATAATCAAAGCAGAAGTCAACATATATTTAAATAATCGAACATTGGCTGAGGGTACACATCTGCCGGCAAAACCGACTGATACTTTTTAACTTGATTGAATTTACTTTGTTATAGACAAGAATTGAGCCCCAGGTATGTATTCTTTATCCCCACAATCGGGTATGTAATCAAATTGGCAATCACCTACTGTTTATGATGTTTTCAGTCACCCATCCTTTGGGGATGTTTAAATTGCATATTTGAAAATAACGTATTTTCCATAATACCAATGTCTGTTCCTTAAAGAAGTACCATGTTCTCATTGTCCAAAGAACTCCACAATGGCAATTAAAAAAAAATATATATTTCTATGAAGCGTGAAAAAAATGTCATTTACGAATGACTAACTTTCGAAAATGTGAGAAACCAATGAAATAAACTGCACAAATGCGTCAAAAACCCCAACTAAAAAAAAGAACGACAACTTCACCATCAACTATTCGATGGCATGGATAGGCAGTTTGAAAGAAATAAAGTATCGATTAACCGCAAATGTAATCGATACTTATGAGGCTATCAGACCAATTCAAAAGGCAAGAAAACCAACAATAAACAAATCTCATTAATTACTTCAGGTCCCACACGCACGCACACAGGCCTAGATTTGTATGTGAAATATGCAATTCCTTTCGACAAATGAATTTATATGCAGATGGGGGTAAAATTATAGCATTTTGTGGAGCATATGCTTATATCTTTTGTTTTGTATTCCCGAATCCTCGACCATATTGTAAGACATATAAAGAAGTCCTTGTCATATTGTCATTCCGTTTGTAACTCCTCGAAGTACTCACGTCAGACCTAACAAAGTATATATATTTTTGATCAGCGTAAAATTCTAAGACGATTTAGCGGTGTCCGCTGGTCTGTCTGTCCGTCTGTATGTTGTAATCACGCTATCTTTCGAAAGAATTGAGATAGAAGGCTAAAATATACACACATGTTTATTCTTCCAGTAGGCAGGTTAAGATCGTAAATGAGCTATGTAGGTCCACGTTTTCATATAGCCCCCATATAACGGTACCTCCTGATATTCGGTATTTTGATGATTATAGCAACATTATTCACCGGAATTGTTTCAAATGTGGTATTTGAAGTTCGAAATGGATACTAGAGCCTAAGACAGAAAATTATCTGTGCAGGTTCTCGTCTTCGTATAGCCCCCATATAGCGGTACCTTCCTATATTCGGTATTTTGATGATTTTAGCGACATTATTCACCGAAATTGTTTCAAATTTGTTTTTTGAAGTTCGTAATAGGAACTACAGTCTATGCCAGAAAATTGTCTATGCAGGTCCAGGTCTTCGTATATATCAGTACCTCCCTATATTCGGTTTAGGCACAAAACCCACCGAAATTGTTTGAGATGTCGTATTTGAAGTTCGTAATGGATGCTACAGCCTGTGACAGAAAATTGTCTATGCTGGTCCAGGTCTTCGCACAGCTCCGATATAACGGTACCTCCCTATATACGATATTTTGATGATTTTAGCTATATTATTCACTGTTTATTTCAAATTTCGAATTTGAATATGGTAGTTGCTTATGACAAACAATGCCTATGTAGGTCCACGTCGTATAGACACCAATATAATGGCTATATACGATATTTTTAAAATTCTAAGGATTTTATTTTTTGAAAATTGCCAAATTCATTCCAAATGGTGGAGGGTTTTCTGTTTTTTAATTTGTTGTACCCCCAGACATGTGGCTACAGAGGGTATATATCATTTGATACGGCAAAAGGTACCTCATCGACATAACGGTCTTAGACCCGTTTTGGACATAGGTCTTTAGACCAAATCCGTTTCAGGTCGTTTGGAGTCGGTTTAGCAATGGTCGTCCGTCCGTCGGTCGGTCTGTTTGGCTGGCTGTTGCGCACGATAACTCTCGAAGGGAGATTCTAACTTGGTACATCGTTATATTATTATCAAATTAGATCGAGTTCGGGGATGGGCAATATCGGTTTACTCCTTCTGGTACCTCCCCCACAAAATGTTAACATTTTCAAAGAAAATAATTAACTACACAGAGAACAAGATAAAGGATAACTCAATTTTACTCCAACTTTGCAAATCCTAATAATGGCCTCAGTTCTCGGTCAGGTGCAAAAATGAATAATATCGGTCCAATCCATCAAGTGCTTCCCCTTCTGGTACCTCCCCCACAAAAGGTCGAAATTTTGAATAATATATATTAAGCTCATAAAAAGCGAAAGTAACATCCGATTCCATTTAGACTTGGCACATCTGAATATTTCCATCAACACAGGATTTGTTATAAAAACGGTAGTGATCGGACTTTCTGGTATCTACCCTACGAAGGTCCAACATTTTGAATATCCATGAAGGTCAAAAAACGCGAAATATTTCATACATCTCAAAATTTTCGATAAAACAATATCTGTTATGAAGAAGGTGGAGATCGGACCATTCCTTCTGGTACCTCCCCCTCATAGGGTTCAAGATTTTGAAAAACCAAAATGGTCAAAGAAAGCTAAATAATTATTCAAGTCTCTTAGAAATTTCTCACATACAAACATTTTTGCTAACATAAAAGATCCATTGCGATCTGCCAACCCCTTCTGGTTCCTCAGCCACAAATGTTCACAATTTTCAATTTTTTAGCGATTCTTTACAACTTCTTATATTTAAATATTTCTCTCAACCAGAAACCTGAGATGAACACGGAATTTATGATTTCGCATAAAATTGGATATAAATTTTCGATTTTCTTGTAATTTTGCCCATACCAATATTTGTATCTGTATTAGATGAAGTATGGAAATGGAATACTTCGGTCGACTATATCTCGTACGTTTTCTAATAATTATCATATATTTCATATAAAGTGTAATCAATATAGTTCCAACCTGGTACCTCGCAATGTTTATATCAAATTTATTTAGGTGCGAACGAAATTAACAATATTGGCCAATTCCTGCGGAACCTACTCCATATATTTAAATAATCGAACATTGGCTGAGGGTATATATCTATCGGCAAAACCGACTGATACTTTTTAACTTTTTGAACTTTCCTTCAAATTTGAGGTTAACTCTGAGTGCCACTTATAGTCGACTGTAGTAAAAATCTTCATACTTCATCGTGGCTACAATTCTCAACACAGCTGTATTATGATTGCCTACGAAAAAGATCTCATCATTAGCATCGCCCTCATCGATCATCATCGCCATGAAGTACCTTTCATGAAATGCAAGTCTTTTGACCAAGTTAAGCGTTTATTAATGCGTAACGTGGTGATTGTCGGTCGGTTTTGTGCTTGGACTCTATGTTAAAAGTTGCATTTACATTTGGATTGATTTCTTCTTCTGGCAACGTTTATGATCTTCTTTAAGGGTCCATTTGCCGTGGTAACAACCTCAAGAAACCATATCCACGGTGGCTGTCGCTTTTGACTTCTGACAATAGCCGACTGTGAGTGAAGCGATGCAAGTGAGTTGTTGCTTCTCATGTGTGAATGAGTGAATGAATGAATGAAAAAAGAAACAAAGATTTCATTCGCACAAATCCATTGATGAGAAAATTTTTTGAAAATGTATTCACGTTTTTCTTGTGATTGAAAATTATATACCAACTGAGATTTATGAGCAAGGTGTTAGGGAAATTGCGAGGAATTCCTTGGTGTGTTTTGGGAAATTATATGAAAAGTCGATGCACCCAAAGCGAGTCACTGTTTGGTGCGGACTTTGTTGTACCGTTAAATAGGCTAGCTTTCTTCGAAACTGAGCAAATGGTGGCCCTTACTTTATCGGGTCATGTTGACCGATTTTTATACCCTTCACCATACATAGTATGGAGGGTATAATAGGTTCGTCGTTCCGTTTGTAACTTATCGAAAAAATAATTTTAGACCCAACAAAGTATATATATTCTTGATCAGCATAAAATTCTAAGACGATGTAGCCCTGCCCGTCCGTGGGTCCATCTCACCATTTGTTATAATCATAATCACAATACAGCCAAAACGAATTAAGATAGGAAGCTAAAATTTTGCACATATCTGTCTTTTGTGTGCAGACAGTTCAAGTTCGAAGATGGGTTATATCGGTCCACGATATCGTACATTCCCCATTTAACGGTACCCCAGATATTCCGCATTTTGATGATTTTAGCCACATTTTTCAACGGAATTGTCGGAAAATTCACACAAGGAATAACTTGTGAGTACTTCATCCCCTAGAAGAGAATTGTCTATGTAGGTCCACGATATCGTATAGCCCCAATACAAGAGTACCCCCCGGATTTGGGTATTTTGATGATTTTAGCCACATTTTTAGACGGAATTGTCTGAAAATGCGCACAAGGAGTTCCATGAAAGCACTTTATCCCCTGGAAGAGAATTATCTATATAGGTCCACGATATCGTATAGCCCGCATAAAACGGTACCCCCCAATATTCGATATTTTGATGATTTTAGCCACACTTTTCAATGGATCTGTCTGAAATTGTACACAAGGAGTTTTTTATGAGCACTTTACCCTCTGGCGGAGAATTGTCTATATTGGTCCACAATATCGTATATCCCCCATATAACAGCACCTCCCGATATTCGGTATTTTGATGATTTTAGCCACATTTTCAATGGAATTGTCTGAAAATTCACACAAGGAGTGCCTTTTCGGTACTTCATCCCCTGGAAGAGAATTGTCTTTATAGGTCTACGATATCGTATAGCCTCCATACAACGGCACCCTCTAGTTTTGGGTATTTTGATGATTTTGGATACATTTTTTAACGGAATTGTCTGAAAATTCGCACAAGGAGTTCCGTATGAGCACTTTATCCCCTGGAAGAGAATTATTTATATAGGTCCACTATATCGTATAGCCCCCATATAACGGAACCACTGATATTCGGTATTTTGATGATTTTAGCAACATTTTTTACTGGATTTGTCTGAAAATTCATACAAGAATTCCGTGTGAGCACTTTATCCCCTTGAAGAGAATTATCTATAAAGGTCCGCAATATCGTATATCCCCCATTCAACGGTACCCCCCTTCATTTTCGGAATTTTGATGATTTTAGCCACATTTTTATACCCACCACCACAAGGTGGTCAGGGTATTATGTCTTTGTGCATTTGTTTGTAACAGGCAAAAGGAAACGAGATAGACCCATAGTTCCTCTTGATGATCTGCAGAGAATCACTTTTTGAGTTGATTTATGCATGTCCGTCCTTCTGTCCATGTATTCTTGTGAACAAAATTCAGGTCGCATTTATTATGCGATTGAGATGAAATTTTCCAAACAACATTTGTTAGGAACAAGGATGAACCCTATTGAAATTGGAGATAATCGGTAAAAATTTAGATATAGCTCCCATATATATCTTCGTCCGATTTGTTTTTTATTGTGCACCAAACGTGTAATATCCGCTCGAATAGCATGAAATTTTGCAAGTACAATCATATTAGGCCTGAAAACAAGTATGCCAAATTTGATCGAAATCGGTTCAGATATAGCTATAGCTACCATATATATTGTTCGTCCGATTTGTTATTTTAGTCCTCCGCAGCCGCAATATGCACTCCGTAACAACAATATTTTGGAAAAAATATATCAAATGCAACTCAGAAATACCTTTGCTAAATTTTATCGAGATCGGTTCAGATTTGGATATAGCTCCCATACATAACTTCGTCCGATTTACCATTTATTGTGCACCAAACGTCTAATATTTGTCCAAATGGGATGAAATTTGGCACTTACGACCGAATTGAGTCTAGAAGCTAGTATGTCAAATTTGGCGAAGATCCGTTCAGATATAGCTATAGCTCCAATATATACTGTTCATCCGATTTGTTATATATGTTACCCACAGCCGTAATATGCACTCCGTAACAGCGATATTCAGGGAAATATATCAAATACAGCTCAGAAATATCTTTGCCAAATTTTATCGAGATCGGTTCCAATTTGGATATAGCTCCCATATATATTTTTATCCGATTTCAAACATAAAAAACTTTTAATTGTTATGCGGAGCTCTGCTAAATTAGCAAAGCGGTGTAGGGTATCATAAAGTCGGCCCCGCCCGACTTTAAGACTTTCTTTACTGGTTTTCAAGGGAATTGTCTGAAAATCCGCACAAGAAGTTTCTTCTGAGTGCTTTATCCCCTGGTAGAGAATTATCTATATAGGTCCACGATAGCGTGTATCCCCCATATAACGGTACCTCCCGATATTCGGTATTTTTAAGATTTTAACAGAATTTTTAATGGATTTTTTTGAAAATTTCTTAATTCGTCCCAAATGGTGGAGGGTATTCAAAGTTCGGCCCGGCCGAACTTACTGCTTTTTTACTTTTTTGCTCACAAAAGTTAAAGAGAAAGATATTGGCAAAATTTGGTTTCAACATGGAGGCACTACGTATCACATAGATGAAACTAAACTAGATTTCAAAAAAGAAACATTGATCTCTAAGGAACGTGTGAAAGAATTTAAAATCTGAGATATCTAATGGAGATTGTATTATATTTAAATTGATATTTGTATTTTTATATGACTCGCCACCACATTGATGTTCTATGACTCGAAGAAGCAAGATTTCCAAAGTTCTTGTATTTTATCCCACTCCTTAAGCATAAAGGTATCACATTCAAATTTCATTCAACCAATCCAGAAATTTAAAAAAAATAATAGACATTCATCGAATCGATGCCAAAACATCGTTGGTGGTTTCTGCGCATAGAAAACATTATTTTTTCGAAAGTAACCGCCTACAGGCTTTTAAAAGCAAATCATTTATCACAACTAAGCAAAAAGTCGAAAGCGACCATTCATAGCCAATACAACATTGTCCACACACACACAAATGAACAATCCAGCCACATACATAAGTTATTTGCCATTGTTTTGGACATTTCATTCAAATTGCTTTGTTTGTGAAAAAAAAATAATTTTATTTATTCTTCTATAGATTTCTTCTCGTTGGTGGTCACCAAAATAGCTACCGAAAGAGTATTGCATTTATATTTGAACAGTAGCCATAAATTATTGGTTTTTCCGAAATTGAGGAAAAGGTAACACTCTAAATACTTTGACACTTGAGTATGCTTTGAGGTAATGTTGAACACAAGAAGTACTCCACGATGGGCTTACACACAGAGAAATAATTGGAATAAAATAATGTAACAACAAGAAAAAGGGCATACAAAAGTTATTCCCCCGTGGTGGTAAAACGTCGCAACGCAAAAAAATAATAGGAAAAACTTGGTGACTACACTGTGCGACAGATTTCAATGTTTTCAATAACTACGGGAAAATCCAACAGATTATGAAAGTGGAGCTAAAAACGAAAATACGTTTATCGGCGTTTTGAAAGTTTACATCGCAAAGTAACCAAAATAGAGGAGACAAGTTTCCTCTTCACAATTGTTGGAAATGTTCAGATTAAGATTCCTCGAACTAAGTGTATTTTAGGTATAAGTGTCTGCGGCAATATTGCAATTAAAAAAACGAGGAATATTTTGTGTTTGTTTCTCTTTTGGTTGAAAATTGTAACCCTCAAGCTAGTCAACAAAGTGGTCTTTTTGGTCCCTTTTTTTAATATGGTTAAACCCCCATTTAAACGGAATCGTAGCAAGTCAAAATATTCCACAAAATTATTTGTCATGAAATTCTACTATAGGTTCTAGAAGACGTCAAGGGTCTAAACCTTATCTAAACACATTTTAGGGGTTTATGTGAGTTTAGGCAAAATTCTCCTAAAAACCATTATTTTAAAAGCATGACTTCACAGAACGAAGTTTTCTTCATCAAAATGTACTAAAAGTTTTCAAAAAAAAAAAAAAAAAATCTCTGTTTGAATTATATATCAAAAAAAAAAAAAAAAACAGTAAAGAAAGTCTCTAAGTCGAGCGGGGCCAACTTTATGATACCCTACACCACTTTGCTAATTTAGCAGAGCTCCACATAACAATTAAAAGTTTTTTATTGGAGAATCCAATCATACACGCTTTGACTATAATTATAATTTAAAGTTCAAAAGACTAAATATACCGAAGCATTTGTAGCTTTTAAATTCGGAATAGTATTCCCATTTGATATATATGGGAGCTATATCCAAATCTGAACCGATCTTGCTAAAATTTGGCAAAGATATTTCTGAGCTATGTTTGATATATTTCCCTGAATATCGTTGTTACGGAGTGCATATTACGGATGTGGGCAACAAATATAACAAATCGGATGAACAGTATATATGGGAGCTATAGCTATATCTGAACCGATCTTCACCAAATTTAACATACTAGCTTCTAGACTCAATTCGGTCGTAAGTGCCAAATTTCATCCAATTTGGGCAAATGTTAGACGTTTGGTGCACGATAAAAGGTAAATCGGACGAAGTTATATATGGGAGCTATATCCAAATCTGAACCGATCTCGATAAAATTTAGCAAATGAATTTCTGAGCTGTATTTGATATACTTCCCCAAATATTGTTGTTACGGAGTGCATATTACGGCTGTGGGTAACAAATATAACAAATCGGATGAACAATATATATATGGGAGCTATAGCTATATCTGAACCAATTTCGATCAATTTCGGCATACTTATTTTCAGGCCTAATTTGGTTGTATGTGCAAAATTCCATACTATTCGGACTGATATTACACGTTTGGTGCACAATAAAAGGCAAATCGGACAAAGATGTATATGGGAGCTATATCTAAATTTTTACCGATTATCTCCAATTTAAATAGGGTTTGTCCTTGGGCCAAACAAATGATTTGTGCAAAATGTCATCTGGATCGGGTAATAAATGCGAACTGTATTTTGTTGACAAAAATAAATGGACAGACGGACGGACGGACATGCATCAATCGACTTAGAATCTGATTCTATGCATATCATCAAAAGGAAGGTATGGAGGGTATAATGACCACCTTGTGGTGTAGGATATAAATATGTATACATAAATTTGCATTCGTCTGACTTTCTGATTTTATGATACCCTACACCACTTTACCCCATTTAGTAGAGATACCCGCAACAAATAGAAGTTTTTTATTTGTGGGAATTAAATCCTACCAACTATGATTTTATTGGAATGGGTAGTATGCCTTTAAAGCCGTAATAATTTCAAGCCGAAAAGAGGAAAGGTATATCCTCCTCTGAACCGATATTCATCAAAATCTGTCCCATTTAAGTTGATTATACTTTTTAGGCACAATAAACGTAAAATCGAATGAAGTTATATATGGGAGCTATATCCAAATCTGAACCGATCTCTCTAAAATATTGCAGAGTTATTTCAATGATGCCTCTGATAGCTGGCACAAAATATAGTTTTTGTGGAGTGCATTTTACGCGTGTGAGGGACTTAAATACAAAATCGGAAAAAATATATATGTCATATTAGGCTGATGAGGACAAATTTAATAAATTGGATGAACAATATATATGGGTCTGTAGCTATATCTGATTCAATTCCCACCAAATTTGACATACTGATAATTTGCTGTAGAGGCTCGCGTTTCCGTATAGCCCCATATAACTGTAACTCCAGATATTCGGAATTTTTTAAAAATATAAGATCGTTGGATTTTTTTTACAGTTTGCAGGTTTCTTTCAAATAGTGGAGGGTATTAAAAGTTCGGTCCTGCCGAATTTAGCTATGGAGGGTATATCAAGTTCGTCATTCCGTTTGTAACTCATCAAATTAATAATTTTAGACCTGACCAAGTGTATATATTCTCGATCAGCGTAAAGTTCTAAGACGATTTAGCTCTGTCCCTCCGTCCGTCTGTTGTAACCATGCTAGGGTCGAATTAAAACATGAAGCTAAAATTTTGCACATATCTCTTTTGTCTGCAGGCGGTCAAGTTTGAAGATAGGCTATATCGGTCCACGATATCGTATGGCCCCCTTATAACGATACCTCTCGATATTCGGTATTTTGATGATTTAAGCCACATTTTATTAATGGAATTGTCTGAAATTCTACACAAGGAGTTTTTTTGAGAGTTTTACCCCCGAAAGAGAATTGTCTATTTCGCACACCCCCCATACAACGGTACCCCCCACGCCCTATATTCGGTATTTTCATGATTTTAGTGGCAATATCCACCAACAATTTTTAAAATTTCGTATTTGAAATTTGTAGGAGATACTTCAACCTATTACGGAAAAATTTCTATGCAGGTCCACGTCTTCATATAGCCCACATGTAACTATACCTCCCCATATTAGGTATTTTGATGATTTTTGCGACATTATTGATCGGAATTGTTTCAAATTTCGTATTTAAGATTCGTAATGGGTACCACAACCTATAACGAAAAATTGTCTATGCAGGTCACGTCATTGTATAGCCCACATAATAAACGTTTTTCATTTGGGCGGTATATATCGACGGATATTTTTAAAAATTTTTCAAGTTTCTTCCCATTGGTGGAGGGTATAAAAAGCCGAGCTTACCTTCTTTTTATACCCTACACCACAACTTGATCAGGGTATTATGTCTTTGTGCATTTGTTTGTAGCAGGCAAAAGGAAACGAGATAGACCCATAGTTCCTTTTGATGATCTGCATAGAATCACATCCTGAGTCGATTTATGCATGTCCATCCATCCGTATGTCTGTCCATGTATTTTTGTAAACAAAATACAGGTCGCATTTATTGCCCGATTCAGATAAAATTTTGCACAAATAATTTGTTTGACACAAGGATGAACCCTATTGAAATTGGAGATAATCGGTCAAAATTTGGGTATAGCTCCCATATATATGTTCGTCCAATTTGCCTTATATTGTGCACCAAACTTGTAATATCAGCCCAAATAGTACGGTCATTTTTCACGTACTACCAGATTGGACCTGAAAATAAGTATGCCAAATTTGATCGAAATCGGTTCAGATATAAATATAACTCCCATATATATTGCTCATCCGATTTGTTATTGTCCTCCGCAGCCGTAACAACTATATTTTAGAAAATATATGAGATATAACTCAGAAATACCCTTGCTAAATTTTATCGAGTTCGGTTAATATTTGTATATAGCTGCCATATATATCTTCGTTCGATTTGCCTTTCATTGTGCACCAAACGTCTAATATTTGTCCAAATGGGATGGAATTTGGCACATACGACCGAACTGAGTCTAGAAGCTAGTATGCCAAATTTGATTCGGTTCAGATATAGCTATAGCTCCCATACATATTGTTCATGCGATTTGTTGAATTTGTCCTGCATAGCCGTAATATGGACTCCGTGGCAACGATATTCGGGAAAATATATCAAATACCGTTCAGAAATACCTTTGCCAATTATATATAGCTCTTATATATATCTATCCGATTTCAAGTTAATTGTGCACCAAATGTCCAAAATAATTTTCCACCTTTGCACATTAAAATATTTGTACAAACATTAGAACTAATAATAGATAGGATATAAGGACCAATTCATTTCTTAAAGGGGTATTAAGGGGTATCATTTCTTAAAAGGGGTATTAATAAAAACTGGTCCAATACAAAGATGATTTTTGAGTGTTCTTCTATATTTTTCCAAGTGTAAACCCAAAAGAATCGTTTATTTCAGTTTCCACACAATAAAGTTAACACCGTCACCGTCGCTAGCCATCACCCTCTTCATCTTCTTCATCATCATCATCGGCACCGACATCACCACCACCACCGCTGCCGCCACCTCAGACATCACCCAATATCCGTCACAACTTCATCGTCATTCATTAAAGAAACTAAATCGATTTCTTTCATTCATTAATCATTGACGCCATATTAAAATGTAATTATTTGACGGTTAGACTTCCGTTTAACTCTTTTTGGCCTGACAAACTGCCAGTCGGCTGTCTTTCTTTCAGGCAATCGCCATCGGTAGTCGTTGATGACGTCGATCACGGTCCATATTACGTTGTTCCCGGATGAGTGGTTACAATAGTTGCCGTTTATATTGTCTTTTCAATTTCCCAAATTTTCAATTGTGTGAATTCTTTTAACTGTGACCCAATGTTGTTGAGGAACTTGAGGCACTTCATTATGGAAAATTTGTTCTGGTCTGTTACCTTTACAATCGATTATTGCCAGAAGAGAGGAACTTCAAACCCTTTCCCTTTATTTAATAATATAGCTAATCAATTTTGTCGTTGGCAAGTGTGATGAATTCGGCACTTCGTTGAGGTCAAATTGAATTAAATTGTGGTCATGGATAGGCTGAAAATTATTTCCTTAATTATATTGGGTTACAATTATTACAGTATTCATTTTGCAAGAACTTGTTGTAAGATAAAGTATTATATAATAATATTAACTAATTTTGTTAACTCCATCAATGGATAAAGATCCGGGTTAAATGGAAGCACGATAAAAGTCCTAAAAATAGGAAAGTCAATAAGGATGAAGAAATTAAGTTAGGTGAAGAGCAATCAATGGGAAGACGCAATATGAACGATGAAATATGAACGAATTATCTAAAAGCTATCGAGGTCCTATCGACGAACTGTGGATGGTCAATCCATGAAGATTCGTTGATTCATCAATACACGCTATGATTATAATTATAATTTAAAGTTCAAAGGACTAAATATGCCGAATCTGTATTTGTATCTTTTAAATTCGGACTTGTATTGACCATTTGGTGCAAAATTAATTTGAAATCAGATAAAGATATATATGGGAGCTATATCCAAATCTGAACAGATCTCGATAAAATTTGGCAAAGATATTTCTAAGCTGTATTTGATATATTTCCCTGAATATCGTTGTTACGGAGTGCATATTACGGCTGTGGGTAACAAGTACAACAAATCGGATGAACAATATATATCGGAGCTATAGCTATATCTTAACCGATCTTCACCAAAAAATTCGTTTACAATATTTGTACGTTTGGTGTACAATAAAAGATAAATCGGACGAAGTTATATATGGGAGCGATATCCAAATCTGAACCGATTTCGATAGAATTTAGCAAATGTATTTCTGATGGATGGATGGATCTATCTCGGTTGCTCCTCCATGTTACAAACAAATGCGCATAGACATAATACCCTTACCACTATGTGGTGTAGGGTATAACGAGGAATATTAACTATATCACCCAAGCGAGTCGTAGCAAGTCCAAATATTTTACAAAATTATTTGTCATAAAATTCTACTATAGTTCGTAGAAGACGTCAGGGTTGTGAGTTTGTGCAAAATTCTCCAACCTAGCATCATTTAAGAAGGATGACGCCAAAGACAAAAATATTTTTCATAAAATGTCATTGCAAACCACCAAAGAAAATAAATTTCTATTTTCATTAGTCGAAATAACGGTTTTAACCCCTAGGTTCTTTGGACCAAATTCGTTTCAGGACATTTGAAGTCGATCTAGCGATGTCCGTCAGTTCGTCTGTCTGCCTGTCTGGCTGGGGTGCAATATAACTCTCGAAGGAAGTATCCGATTAGGTCCAAACTTGGTACATCGTAATATTTTTATCAAACTTAGATCGAGTTCGGAGATGGACAATCTCGGTCCACTCCTTGTGGTACCTCCCCCACAAAAGATCGAAATTTTCCAAAATATATATTTTTTTGCACAGAAAAAGAAATCCTAATATTTGCATCGGTGCTAGGTCAGGTGCGATATGGGCAATATCGATTCGCTCTATCAATTACCTCTATAAAAAGTGATATATGAGTCCGATTGTCTACAAAATTTCAGACATCCTCATATTTTTATTAACCCAAGGTCTGGTGTTCAGACGGGATAAATCTGTCCACTCCTTCTGGTACCTCCCCACAAAAGGTCGAAATTTTCAAAAAGATATATTTTCTGCACAGATATAGACAATATAATCCGATTTTGCTCTAACTTTGCAAATCCTAATTTTTTCATCGGTGCTAGGTCAGGTGTGAAAATGGACAATATTGATCCACTGTATCAAGTACTTCCCCCACAAAGGGTCAAAATTTTGAATAATAACAACTCTCATAAAATGTGATGTAAGAGTCCGATTGTCTTCAAATTTCACAAATCCTAATATTTTTACTAACCCAAGTTCTGGTGCTAAGATGGTAATATCGGTCCACTCCTTCTGGTACCTCCCCCACAAAAGGTAAACATTTTTAATGTCCATGAAACTCATAAAACGCAAAATTAACATCCGATTCCATTTGGCACATTTCAATATTTCTATCTGCACAAGATCTGTTATGAAGATGGTAGAGATCGAACCGTTCTTTCCGGTTCCTTCCCCTACTTCTGGTACATACCCCACAAAAGGTCAATGTTTTGAATAACCAAAACGATTATAAAATCCAAAATAAGCATCCGTTTCTCTTCAAATTTCACACATCCCACTATTTTTACTAACACAAGACCTGCAGTGAAGGTGGGATATATTGGACCACTCGTTCTGGTACCTCTTCCACAAAGGGTCAACATTTTGAATATCCATGAAGCTCATAAAACGCGAAATTAACATCCGATCATATTCAGACTTGGCACATCTCAATGTATTCATCAACACAAGATCTGTTATAAAGATGGTAGAGATCGAACTATTTCTTCTGGTACTACCCCCACAAAGGTTTCCAGATTTCGAAAAACAAAACGCTCAAAGAAGGCGAAATAAGCATACAACTCCCTTCAAATTTCACACATACAAACATTTTTGTTAACATAAGATCTGTTGCAAAGATGATGTATATCTGCGAACCCCTTCTGGGGTTCCCACATCTAAATATTTTCCTCAACCAGTAACCTGAATAAGAAATTTATGATTTCGCAAACAGTTGGATATAAATATTTGATTTTCTATAATTTTGCCCATACCAATGTTTTTATCTGTATTAGATGAAGTATGAAAATGGAATGGACTTCGGTCGACTATATCTGGTACCTCACGCACATTTTAACACCATCTCAAAATTGTCAAATATCTCGTATAAAGTGAGGGGAGTAAGGAATATAGTCCAAACCTGACACGTCGCAATATTTACATCATTTTTATTTAGGCCCTCTACGAAAGGGGCAATATTGGTCAATCAATTGGAACATACTCCATAGAGGGTCAAACATTTGAATGATCATAACAGAAGTCAAAATATATTGAGATAATCTAACATTGGCTGTCGAAAAACCCGCAACTCCCATATTCGGTATTTTGATGATTTTAGCGACATTATTCACCGGAATTATTTGAAATTTGGTGTTTGAAGTTCGTAATTGATACTGCAGCTTATGACAGAAAATTCTCATGGCAGGTCCATGATTCGATAGCCCACATATAATAGCATCTCCCTATATCCGATATTTTGATGATTTTAGCTGCATTAATCACCGGATTTTATTTTTCAAGTCTCGCATTTGAATATTGTAAGGGCTTATGAAAAAACTTGCCTATACAGGTCCACGTCGTCGTATAGACCCTAATATAAAGGCTACATTTAGTATTTTTAAGATTTTAATATAAATTTTTAACGGATTTTATTTTTTTGAATATTGCCAAATTCGTTCCAAATGGCGGGGGATGATCAAAGTTCGGCACGGCCGAACAGCCTTACAGCTATTTACTTGTTTTTTTTACGTCTGTAAAATAAGGATTTTATGGAGCCTGCACTGACCATTTTCCGGCTCCGATTTCTGTATATTGTCAAAATTCTTGTATACCTCGGTATTCTAATAGATTTGAATTACAGTTCTTTTACACGGAAGCAGAATAATGGCAAATTGCAAACACAACTCCACGTTTTGCTTCCACAAACACATCTGCTATAGGGTTACAGATTCCGTATTAATAACGTGATTAAGGAGGTTGAAAAAATCAGGAAATTTAGTCTCGCCACAGTTTTTAAGGACTTCTTGCAAACCAGGACCTTCATCCGGTAGCAGCACAAATCACATTATCCTTCAAAAAAATTCTTTCATTCTGACATATTCTACAGAAGAAACTTGAAGTATGTTCCTAAATTCCATTGTTGCAAGTCAATATTTTTTCTTGTGTCACCCCTCCATATCAATTGTTATAGCTCAATGTAATATATTGTGTGAACAACATTCGTTACACAAACACTTCCACCCTCCTTCTCTTCAATTTCCACTCAGGACATAAACATATTTCTTAATTTTTCCAAATAGAAAATATTATGAAGGTGTTTTCCCACTACTGTCCAACTGCTGTGGTCATCCCCCCCTGGTAACTGACATTATTTGTGCACTTGTTCTCATTTGTTGTTATATTTGTCCTCACCTTGTACTGCCTGCGAATAGTGACAGCAATAGTAGTAGCTAACAGTGGCGGACGTTGCTTTTGTTGTCAAGTCATGCCTGAACACTTGACCCTATTATTGTGCATTTAACGACACCGAATGGTCGGTTGGTTTGGTTTGGTTATTGGTGTTGGATTCGTATTCCCAAATTTGTTTTTATTATACCCTACACCACATAGTGGTAAGGGTATTATGTCTTTGTGCATTTGTTTGTAACATGGAGAAGGAAACGAGATAGACCCATAGTTACTTTTGAGAACCTTCATAGAATCACTTTCTGAGTCGATTTATGCATGTCCGTCCGTCTGTCCGTCCGTCCGTCCGTCCGTCCGTCCGTCCGTCCGTCCGTCCGTCCGTCCGTCCGTCCGTCCGTCTGTCCATGTATTCTTGTGAACAAAATGCAGGTCGCATTTATTATCCGATTGAGATGAAATTTTCCAAACAATATTTTTTGGCCCAAGGACGAACCCTATTGAAATTGGTGAGAATCGGATCAAATTTAGATATAGCTCCCATATATATCTTCATCCGATTTCGGGTTAAATGAGCACCAAATGTCCACTATCAGTCCAAATTACCTGAATTTTGGCACACCCAACCGGGTTCGGCCTAGAAGCAAGTATATCAAATTTGGAGAAAATCGGTTCAGATATAGCTATAGCTCCCATATATATCTTTCATCCGATTTGATCTTTAAGTCCCTCACATTCCTACTATGCACTCCACAACCGTGATATTTGGTACCAGGTATTAGATGGAGCACAGAAATAGCTGTTTTAAATTTTATCGAAATCGGTTCAGATTTGGATATAGCTCCCATATATATCTTCATCCGATTTCGGGTTAATTGACCACCAAATGGCCAATATCAGCCCAAATGGCCCGAATTTTGGCACATGTGACCGAGATTAGCCTTAAAGTAAATACAACAAATTTGGAGAAAATCGGTTCTGATTTGGATATAGCTCCCATATATATCTTCATCCGATTTCGGGTTAATTGTGCTCCAAATGGCCGATATAAGCCCAAATGGACTGAATTTTAGTACATCGGACCAAATTCAGCCTAGAAGCAAGTATATCAAATTTAGTGAAAATCGGTTCAGATATAGATATAGCAAGCATATATATGTTTCATCCGATTTAGTGTTTTAGTCCCTTACATTCGTAATGTTCACTCCACAACCGTGATATTTGGTACCAGATATAAGGTACAGCCCAGAAATAGCTGTTTGTAATTTTATCGAAATCGGTTCAGATTTGGATATAGCTCCCATATATATCTTCATCCGATTTCGGGTTAATTGTGCACCAAATGGCCGATATAAGTCCAAATGGACTGAATTTTAGTACATCGGACTAAATTCAGCCTAGAAGCAAGTATATCAAATTTAGTGAAAATCGGTTCAGATACAGATATAGCAACCATATATATGTTTCATCCGATTTAGTGTTTTAGTCCCTTACATGTGATATTTGGTACCAGGTATTAGATGGAGCACAGGAATAACTGTTTTAAATTTTATCGAAATCGGTTCAGATTTGGATATAGCTCCCATATATATCTTCATCCGATTTCGGGTTATTGACCACCAAATGGCCGTAATAGCATCAATTTTGGCAAATCCGACCGAAACCAGCTTAAAAGCAAGTACACCAATTTTAGTAAAAATCGGTTCAGATATAGCTATAGCTCCCATATATATGTTTCATCCGATTTCGTCTTTAAATCCCTCACATTCGTAATATGCACTCCACAGAAATGATATTTGGTACCAGTTATCAGATAAAGCCCAAAAATAGTTGATTTTAATTTTATTAAAATCTGTTCCGATTTGGATATGCCTCCCATATATATCTTCATCCGATTTCGTGTTAATTGTGCATCAAATGGCCAATATCAGCCCAAATGGCATGAATTTTGGCAAATCCGACCGAAACCAGCCTATAAGCAAGTACACACATTTTAGTAAAAATCGGTTCAGATATAGCTCTAGCTCCATATATATGTTTCATCCGATTTGCTCTTTAAGTCCCTTACATTCGTAATATACTCTTCACAGGAATGATATTTGGTACCAGATATCAGATAAAGCCCAAAAATAGTCGATTTTGATTTTATAAAAATCTGTTCAGATTTGGATATAGTATAGCATAGCATACTCTTCACAGGAATGATATTTGGTACCAGATATCAGATAAAGCCCAAAAGTAGTCGCTTTTAATTTTCTCAAAATCTGTTCAGATTTGGATATAGCACCCATATGTATCTTCATTCGATTTCGAGTTAATTGTGCAACAAATGGCCAATATCAACCGAAATGGCATGAATTTTGGCATATCTGCCCAAATTCAGCCTAGAAGCAAGGACACCAATTTTAGTAAAAGTCGTTTCAGATATAGCTATAGCTCCCAAATACATCTTCATCCGATTTCGGATTAAATGTGCAGCAAATGGCTAATATTGGTACATCAAATTTAGTGAAAATCGGTCGGATACAGCTATAGCTCCTATATATACCTTTCATCCGATTTGTACTTTAAGTCCCTCAAATTCGAAAAATGTACGATACAAGAATAATATTTGGTATCAGATGCAGCCAAGAAATATCTTCTTTTTCAGTTTTACAAATATCGGTTCAGATTTGGATATACCTCCTATATATATATTCATCCAATTTCGTGTTGATTGCGCACCAAATGTCCAATATCAGCCCAAATGTCCTGGGTTTTGGCAAATCTGACCGAATTCAGCCTAGAATCAAATACATCAAACTTGGTGAAAATCGGTTCAGATATAGCTATAGTTCGTAAAATGCACGATAGAATTAGATAGATTTTGATTTTGTACCAAATATCTCATAGAGCTCTGAAATGCCCTGTATAAACCTTTTTACGAGAGCTCTACTAAATATGCATAGTGGTGTAGGGTATCATATAGTCGGCCCCGCCCGACTTTTGAGCTTTCCTTACTGGTTTTTTTTTTGTATTTTCCCTGCACAAAATACACATGTCACTTTTTATAGTCCTCTGTTGTTTTCTTTTTATTTATGGCATATTTATTTTTATTGTTTACTTTTTTGTGACTTAGGTTAGGGCTGTTTTCTCTGTGACTGCCCAGGAAGGCGTTAAAATTCACAAATTTCATATTTTTCTTCTAATTAGTTCCCCATGTAAGGTGAATCGTTGTAAAGGTGAAATGTGGTATAATTTGTTTGCAAGGAAAATACACATTTTCATCATTGGAATTTGTGTGAAAATGTTTTCCATTTCATCATTTATGAAGCAATTAAAAATTATTTCCACTAATTATGTCGAGTTTTTAATAGATTTTTACTTAAGCGTTTGCCAGAAGTTATTTTTAGAAAAAAAAAAAAAACAAGTTAGAAAATATCAGTCGGTTTTGCCGACAGATGTATACCTTCAGCCAAGGTTCGATTTTTTACATATATTTTGACTTCTATAATGATTATTCAAATAGTTGAGCCTCTATGGGTAGGATCCGCACGAACGAGCCAATATTTTTCATTTTGTATCTGCCCTAAACAAATATGATATAATTATTGCGACGAGCTAGGTTTGGACTATATTCGTAACTTCTTTAAATTTACATGTGATGTTTGATAATTTTGAGATGGTGTTAAAATATGCGTGAGGTACCAGATATAGTCGACCGAAGTCCACTCCATTTTCATACATCATTCAATACAGATAAAAATATTGGCATGGCCAAAATTACAAGAAAATCGAACATTTATATCCAATTTATGGGAAGTCATTAATTCTATATTCATCTCAGGTTTAGATATAGCAGTTTCGCAAGTTATGACGGATAAACATATTGAAAACTGTAACTTTTTGTGGGTGAGGTTCTAGAAGGTCAAGTTCGAAGATGGGCTATATCGGTCCATGAGAGCGTATAGCCCCCATATAACGGTACCCCCGATATTCGGTATTTTGATGATTTTAGCCACATTTTTCGATGGAATTGTCTGAAATTCTACACCAAGAGTTCTTTGTGAGTACTTTATCCCCTGAAAGAGAATTGTCTATAGGTCCGGGATATCGTATAGCCCCCATATAATGGTACTCCTCAATATTCGGTATTTTGATGATTTTAGCCACATTTTTCGATGGAATTGTCTGAAATTCTAACCAAGGAGTTCTTTGTGAATACTTAATCCCTTGGAAGACAAGTATCTATATCGGCCCAGGATATCGTACAGCCCCAAATAACGGTACCCCCCTATATTCCATATTTGGATGAGCCACATATTTTAATGGAATTGCCGGAAAATTCCACAAGGAGTTCCTTGTGAGTACTTTATCCCTTTGAAGTACTTTACCCCTTTGGGAATTATCTATATAAGTCGACGATAGCCCCCCTAAAACGGTATCCCCGTTCGGTATTTTGATGATTTTAACCACAGTTTTCAACGGAATTGTCTGAAATTGTACACAAGAAGTTCCTTGCAAGTACTTTACCACCTGAAAAAAATGTGTATATATGTCTACAATATCGTATAACCCCCCTAAAACAGTACCCCCGATATTCGGTATTTTGATTATTTTAATTACAGTTTTCAACGGAATTGTCTGAAATTCTACAGAAGGAGTTCCTTGTGAGTTCTTTACCCCCTGCAAGAGAATTATCTATATAGGTCGACGATATCGTGTAGCCCGCATTTAACGGTACCTTCCGATATTCGATATTTTGATGATTTTTGCCACATTTTTCAACGGAATTGTCTGAAATTCTGCACAATGTGTTCTTTGTGAGTATCTTACCCTCAGAAATATATTTGTCTATATATGTCCACAATATCGTACATCCCCCAGATATCGGCATCTTCCGATATTCGGAATTTTATATTTTGAGATGTGCCAAGTCTGAATGGAATCGAATTTTAATTTCTCGTTTTATGATCTTCATAGATATTAAAAATGTTGACCCTTTGTGGGGGAGGTATCACATCAGATCTTGTGTTAGGAGAAATAATGGGATGTGTGAAGTATGAAGAGAACCCGGATGCTTATTTCGGATTTTATAATCATTTTGGTTATTCAAAATGTTGATCCCTTGTGAAAGAGGTACCAAAAGGAATGGTCCGATCTCTACCATCTTTATAACAGATCTTGTGTTGATATAAATATGGAGATATGCCAAGTCTGAATGGAATCGGATGTTAATTTCGCGTTATATGAGCTTCATGGATATTCCACACAAATGTTGACCCTTTGTGGGGGAGGTATCTGAAGAAGTAGACCGATATATTCCATCTGCACACCAGGCCTTGGGTTAATAAAAATATTGTGATGTGTGTAATTTGAAGACAATCGGACTCTTACATCATATTTTATGAGAGTTCTAATTATTCAAAAGTATGACAATTTGTGGGGGAGGTACTTGATGGAGTGGACCGGTATGATTTCTCACATAACCTAGCACAAATACAAAAAGTAGGATTTGCAAAGTTGGAGCAAAATCGGATTATTCTTTTTATTTCTGTGTAGTAAAATATTTTTATACCTTCAGCCATATGGCTACAGGGGGTATATATCATTTGATACGGTCAAAACGTGTCTAGTCGAAATAACGGTTTTAGACCCTAGGTCTCTTTGGACCAAATCCGTTTCAGGACATTTGGAGTCGATCTAGCGATGTCCGTCCGTCCGTCCGTCTGTCTGTCTGGCTGGCTGGTGCGCACGTTAACTCTCGAAGGGAGTATCCTATTTGATCCAAACTTGGTACATCGTAATATTTTTGTCAAACTTAGATCGAGTTCGGAGATGGGCAATATCGGTCCACTCCTTCTGGTACCTCCCACACAAAATGTCAAAATTTTCAAAGAAAATAATTTATTGCCCAGAAAGAGAAAGGATAATCCGATTTTGCTGGAACTTTGTGGACCCTAATATTTTCATCAGTGCTAGGTCATGTGCGAAAATGGACAATATCGGTCCACTCCATTAGGGATCTCCCCCACAAAGGGTCAAAATTTTGGATAATTAAAACTCTTATAAAATGTGATGTAAGAGTCCGATAGTCTTCAAATTTCACTCATCCCAATAATTTTATTAGTCCAAGGTCTGGAGGGAAAATGGAATGTGTCGTACCTCCCCCACAAAGTGTCCAAATTTTGAATACCCATGAAGCTAATAAAACGCCAAATTAACATCCGATTCCATTTAGACTTGGCACATCTCAACATTTCTATCAACACTAGATCTGTTACGAAGGTGGTATAGATCGAACCATTTCTTCTCCCCCATACATAGGGTTCAAGATTTTGAAAAACGAACGCCCAAATAAAGCGAAATAAACATCCAACTCTCCTCAAATTTCACACATAAAAATATTTTTGCTAACACAAGATCGGTTGTGAAGTTGATATATATCTGCCAACCCTTTCTGGGGTCACAAATTTCAATAGTTTTATCTGTCATAACTTTCGAAACAATTTAGCAATTCTTTACTACTTGCTATGCTCAAATATTTCTCTAAATAAGAAGCCTGATATGAATATGAAATTGATCGGTATTTATGGTTTCGCATAAAATTGGACATAAATATCCTTTCTTGTAAGTTTGTCCAAAGTGGAATATTTCGGTAGGCTCTATCTTGTACATAACGCACATTTTAACATTTTCTAAAAATTATTGCATATCTAATATATAGTGAAGGAGTTAGTCGATATAATCCATACCAGGAACGTCGGAATATTTATATCATATTTTGGGGTCCGATACGAAATAGACAATATTGACCCATTCCTTCGGAACCTGCTCCATAGAGGGTAAAACGTTTGAATAATGGTAACACTAGTCAAATTATATTTAAATAATCGAACACAGGCTGAGGGTATATATCTGTCGGCAATACCGACCGATACTTTTTAACTTGTTTTTTTTTTTTTAGAATTTCGAACTTTTGTGGGGGAGGTACCAGAAGGAATTGTCCGACATTACCCATCTTCGAACTCGATATAAGTTTGATAATAATATTACTATGTACCAAGTTTGGACCAAATCGTATACTTCCTTCGAGAGTTATCGTGAGCTCCAACAAGCCAGACAGACGGACGGACATCGCTAGCTCGACTCCAAATGTTCTGAAACGGATTTGGTCCAAGAGACCTAGGGTCTGAAACCGTTGTTTCGATGAGACACGTTTTGGCTGTATCAAATTATTTATACTCTCTTTAGCCAGTGTACGCCTTTAAATTTAAAATGTCTTATAAAATTGCTAACAGTCTTAAATGTTATATTTTTAAAAATCACAAAATGCCGAATATACGGTGATCCTCTGTTACGATGAAATTATCATGCGAGCATGCATCAAATACTAAGTGCTAAAATTTTAAATATCCATTTTGGATGAAAAGGGTTTGAAACGGTATACTCTAAAATACGACAAATTGAGAGAGGTCATAAAAATACCTGAAATGATGATTAAAAACATACATACACATGGTCCAAGTCCTCAAAAGTGATGAAATCGATCGGAACCGTTATATGGTTGTCTAAATCAATAAGTGAATCAGGTTTTTCTTTTTGATATTTTAAAATATATACCAAAGTCTTTATCTTCAAAAGGAATTTTTACTCCTAAATGTAGTATTGGGTCCATCTTTTCTGTCATAGGAAGTAGTAACTATTACGAAGTCCAAATAACCAATTTTTTGTAGAAAATCATAAAAATATCGAATATCGGGAGGTAAATGGGTCTTATGTCTTCACTTGGACTTATATGAACATTATGAACAAGTGGAAATTTACAGATTAATTCAAAATTCGTTGGGAAAATATGGCTTACATTTGAAATTGTCATAACAAGACAAAATCCTATGTGATCCGTGTCCAAAACCAAAAACTCTACGCAACTTAAAAATATATTTAAGTAGAATTTTATTTCGTTTTAAGACTTTTTTTATTCGGAAGCTATCGGATAGATATATTTAAATCGCAAAAATTAGATGATGGCAAAAATTTGACTATAAACGAAGTCATATTGAAGTTGGCATAAGCAGGATTGGAAATATGTTTATTTCCGTTAAAATGGGACACAACTCACAAAGGCATGCCTACTTTGTGTTCAACAACAAAGAAAGCCACGTTAATAAGTGTCCATATCGTCATACGAAGAAAATGGTATATGGTATGAGAACACGAACAAATATTACGATGTCTTTGTTGTAATTTTATGTGTCATTTAAATTGCACTTACGATGACTGACTCAACACACTCACACACACAATTAACACACTCATATGTCGTCGGCCCGGCCACAAATTGGACAGGTATAGGATACTGGCATAAGTTAAGAGCAATAAATGCGCGCGCATTTACCAGAATGTCGAACACGTACAAATGCGCAACGAATTGTGTGAGACACCCCAGCTAAAAAAAAGGTCAAACTAAATAAATAGCCGAAACAACGAATATAACAATACAAAAAACAACAACGGCGAGGACAACGACCACGACAATTCATTCATTTGATCCTGCCACGTTTATTCGTTTTGGTGTTTTTTTAGAGGACTATGATTTTAGGGGGCTGATTTAATATGGACTTTGTATTGCCATTGTAATAGTGAGTGTGTGACATGTGTGGAAGCACACACACACACACACACCGATACAGCGACAACATCGGCAGCCACAATAACTGCCACACAAAGCAAAGATAATTAAATTACACCTGCTCACCTGGTCAATAAAACGTAACATTAAAACAAACAATGTAAAATGTAAATGGGAATATATTTCTTCGCATATTTATATGTCAACAACAATGAAGGGGGCTAAGCATTGAGGTGATGGAAATTTAAAGGAACTGGATAATGGGAAAATAGGCAAAATGATAAAATTTCAAAAATTAACGAAGACTTTTGGTAAGTCAGCTACCAAAATAAAGTCTCCGCTGAGTCCTACCCATTGCAATAACGCTGTCAGGTTAAATTTAAACTTTTAATTCATAATTCTATGCTTCAATTTTACCGATATTTGTCGGTTACTCAAAAAATGACGTAGACAATTCCACTTTGAGGTTTTCTTTGATTTTTTTTTCAATTGCCTTGCATAAATAAAATCTATCACCCCAAAATTGCTACCCTTTCACTTAATAATAGTTTATGATCTTAGGTAAAGTATTTCAGTAAAAAATGTTGTCAAGTCTCAAGTCTTGCTGTATCATAAAAATTAACGAATTGCTGTTAAAATACTTGAAAAACGTATTCTTAAATGTCCCATCAAATGCGTTTTAAGTTCCTTCCGTATAATTGCGTACGCTACTCAATGAGAGTAAACGATCCTGTAAATATGTAAACTCATATCGAATAATAATACAATAATATTTGGGATATTTAATGAGTATTTTATTATGGTGGCAGAACTTGTGTGTGAATAACATGTGGAACATAAGCATGACGTCGTTGAAAATGTCCTGCAACATTAAAGATAACTTATATTCTTTTAGAATGCAAATTTGTATGTCCTCTGCCATAGGGTCTACCAACTTCTATTTGTAGTTTTTATAACCTACAACCTATATACTATTGATCAATGAAAATCTTCAAATCCATAAAGCTATGCTCGCTTCGAACAAATTTAGATACATGTTTCAAATTTTTCACACAGATGGATCTTTTATTCATCGGCAGATCAAGCTGTAGGTAACATTTCCTGATATTCTTAATTATACACCCAGTCATATGACTACAGAGGGTGTATATAATTTGAAACGGGTAAAACGTGTCTCAGCGAAATATCGGTTTTAGACCCTAGGTCTCTTTGGCCCAAATCCGTTTCAGAACATTTGCAGTCGATCTAGCGATGTCCGTCCGTCTGTCTGTCTGGCTGGCTGTCGAATTCGGAGATGGGCAATATCGTTGCACTACTTCTAGTACCCCCACCACAAAAGGTCGAAATTTTCAAAAATATATTTTCTGCACAGAAAGTGAAAATATCATCCGATTTTGCTCCAACTTTGCAAATCCTAATATTTGCATCAGTGCTAGGTCAGGTGCGAAAATATACAATATCGGTACACTTCATCAAGTACCTCCTCCACAAAGATTCAACATTTTGAATAATTATAACTCTTATAAAATGTCATATAAGTATATAAGTGTCCGATTGTCTTCCAATTACATTACATACATATTCTGGTGTGAAGAGGGAATATATCGGCCCACTCCTTCTAGTACCTCTCCCACAAAGGGTTAAGTTTTGAATATTCATTCAAACACGAAAATAACATGCGGTTCCATTAAGACTTGGCACATCTCAATATTTTCACAAACACAAGATCATTTATAAATATGGCAAAGATCGGACAATTCCTTCTGATATCTCCCCCACAAAGGGTAATTTTTTCTGAAAAACCAAAACTATCATAAAATCAGAAATCAGCACCCGGTTGTCTTCAAATTACACACCTTACAATATTTTTATTAACCCAAGGGCTGGTATAAAATTGGTGTATTTCGGTCTTCTCCTTCTGGTAACTCCCCCACAGAGGGTCAACATTTTGAGTATCCATGAAGCTCATAAAACGCGAAATTAACATCCGATTCTATTCAGGCTTGATACATCTCAAAATTTCCATGTGTGTGATTTCTTTATATTTGGCTGGAAAACCACAAGTGACTATCGTCAGAGCACTCCAGCATTTGCCGTGATACTCGTAGCGAAGTCACGACGTCAAGGAAGTGGCGGAAGAAAACAGCAACATCAGCAGAAATGGTTCAAAAAGCAAAGAAACGACTTGATGAAACCCACGTCGCAGTGGCTTAAAAAATGGCTGGTGAATTTGGTTTTCTCCGATGCGAAAACATACGTTGTCCAGCAGTTCGTAAACAAACAAAATAATCGTGTTTACTTGCCAAATAGGTCAGCTGAAAATGTGCACCTTCGGTTGGCCACCAGAACTCAAGCGCCGGCCATGGTGTGGGTGTGGTGTGGGCCGCCATAACAGCAAATATTCGGTCTCCTCTCGTATTAATTGACCGTGGCATCAGAATAAATGCCAAATATTATGGCGAAAATATTCAGAAGGGTGTATTAAAACCTTAGGCACGCAAACATTTTGGCCGCAGACCTTGGACATTCCAACAGGACTCAGCACTATCGCACTCAGCTCGCGCCACCCAAGAATGGATACAAAATGATGTTCCTTGCTTCATTTCCAGCGCTTTTGTGTCTGCAGTATTTTGGAAAGCAAGGTTGGCACTGAAAATACCAAAAAGTCGATCACCTCAAGCAAGCGCTTCGCCGAGAACGGGCCAAAATATCGCACAGCAACATTCGGGCAGCGTGTTATTTTTGTGGTTAGACAAGGACTAATTTTGATAGTTTCTATTTATGTGTACATCTTTGAATAAATGCATACGTGAGTTAAGATGGATGGAATTGAAGATTTTTACCTTTCCTCCATACACTACCGGCTCAAAATTTTAATATAATTAATTATTATTATTACTATTAAATAAAAACTAATCATTGAACTTCTGTAAGTGGCTAATAATAAACAGCGGCTAAAATAAATAAAAATGTAAAAGTCTTTTACGCGCAATAATTTAAGGAGTCGCGATTATTACGGCTAATAATCAGACATGATTTCGTCCAGATACAGATGCGATTTGATTCTGAGTGTATTTTACAAACTCTGGAATTGCATCTCCGAACATTTAATTTCATGCTCTTTTTTATAAAAATATATATTTTATATCAAAGAAAATATATCCACAAAAAATTACGCATTTAAAATAGCTTTTACAAAACCCTGCAGCTTTTTCACAATTAATTTCCTCCATCTCATTCTGCAACAAAAAAAGTCAACCTAAATAAGGACTTGTTAATATACAACAAGTGAATTTATTAAAATATAATGTAAAAGTGTACGAAAATGTTTTCAGAAGTGAACATTTTTAACACTTAATGGTGTCAGAATATTTAATTTTCTTTTCACAGCCCCGTGCCGAGCAGCCAAGGACGACACAACGGCAAAACAGAAATCCACAGAATACAAAAAACAATTTAAATTACCGCAACTCATACCACTCAAAGGTAGCATAACACGTAATTCAAGCGTCGTCAGCGCCCAGCCATTACCAGCTCAAAAATTACCACCCATCAACACGGACACCCAACCCTCACCACCCATCATCACTCACTCACCTGATAGCCAACAAGTGTAAAGTTTGTCTTTTAAAAAGTGCTGATGGGGTGGGGAGTAAATTTCTCCATTCCATTTCCATTTTTGTTTTTCTTGCTTTTGTAAAATATGTATGAATGGATGTGAGTAAAAAAAAACATCCTGTCACACAGAACTCGGTGAAAGGTAAAAAATGAAGTACATCGAAATAAACATGAACATTTTTAAGCTTTGACAAAAACCATTAAAGGTACTTACTCTACCAAGGGGTGGAATGGGAGCAGGGGTTGGTGGCATTGGCATTTCAATGAAACCCAAAAACCAGCAACATCATGGAACCATGAAACGTAAAATAAGGACACCACCCACCCAGCCACCAGTGCTAAAGAAAAATCCCCAATTTGACCGCCACCGCCACCACCACCCGCTTTCTGCTTTATTCCCCCAACACTCAGCCATAAAGAGGCCATTAAATAAATGCGCGAAAGTCATGTTGTTGGTTTATTGGTGTCTACGCATGAGTCAGTCTTTATAATGGTGTAAATTTGTTAATTTACTTCATGACAGTTGTAGGAAAACCCCAAAGCGTACTACTGTTGGTTTTCTTTTAGACTTTCTTTCATTTGAAAATATTTGTGGGTCATGATGACTTAATTGATCAGTGCTTAAGGGTATGGGTTTTTGGAGAGGAACTTTGGATACCAGAAATTGGTAGAAATATTCACTTTACCGTTAATCTGTACGATTTCTTGTTCTCTTCAACAAAATCACAACAATTCGGAAGTTTTGTTAGATGTGCGGTGTTGATTTATTTTAGAAGGAGTTAATCTTTCCACAAATGCTTAAATATGAGGAAAATCTAAAATTTCAGTTATAAGGAGTTTTTTTCGAGGAGTTAATCTACTCCCTGGGAACTCGAAAAAACAAGTTACTTATTTGGATGGGAATCAAATGGAAACCTTTAAAATACCGCAAATCAGGTGACAGCAATATACTTAAATGTGGTCAGATATAGCCTTTTATACGCTCTACTATAGTATGGAGGGTACCTCCGTATTTTTGTAATTTGGATTTTAAGATTTTAACAAAATTTTTAACGGATTTTTAATTTTTTTTTTTTTGAAAATTGCAAAATTCGCTCCAAATGGTGGAGGGTATTCAAAGTTTGGCCCAGCCGAAATAACAGCTTTTTTAATTATACCCTACAACACTATGTGTTGGGGGTATTATAAGTTTGATTGGGCCAAAAATTATGTAACACCTCGAAATATTGGTTTCCCATATAGGAAAGTATATATGGATCTTCCTAGCTCGCCGAGCTGAGTCGATCTAGCTATGTATGTCCGTCCGTCCGTCCGTCTGTCCGTCTGTCCATGTTAATTTGTAATCACTCTACAGGTCGCGATCTTCACGAAATTTGGAATGTAGGTGGGGTTAAGGTCAGAATAAAACCCTATTTCTTTTGGAGATGATCGCATAATATTTAGGGGTGGAAATGGACCAAAAACTGAAAAAATCCTGATTTTGCAGTTGCTCTACAGGTCGCAATTATAGACCAATCGACGCGGAATTTCGCATGTAGCGAATAATGTTTAGCGGGTAAAATAGACCATATCTTTTGTGTTGAAAAAATTCAAAATTTTTCATTAAACCGCTAATATTTTAAATCCCGGCGAAATCACAAAGCCATGACAAGGTTACTTCTGATCTTTACATTGATGTTAACATCCATCAAATCGTGCGATAATATGTCTATCAAAGAAGATATGCTTGAAAGATCTCTTATATGTCGAGAACGGCTGATCTGATTTCGACAGTTCTCATTAATTCAAAATGGCCTCTTGGCAGGAAAGAAAAAACGTCTAAAAAATTGCATAAAAATATCTCTCTAAAGATGAAAATATTGATTTTGTAACATTTTCTCATATTTTTTAAATTTTGGCATATTTTTGGCATATTTTCATTTTGAATTAAACATTTGGTAATATTTCTACAGCTAACAAAACTAAGTAGTCAGGATATCAGGATATCATATACAGATCGCATTTATGGCCCGATCCTTATGAAATTTTGCATGGGGATAAGATGAGGGTCAGAATAGAAGCCTACTCTCTTTGGAGATAATCGCCATATATTTAGGGGTTGAAATGGACAAAAAAACTGCAAAATTTTCAGCAAGTCGTAATTATCGCCCGATCCTCACGCGCATTTGAATGGAGGTTACCGGACATTGCAAAAGCCATATAGTTTTGGATGACCATCCAAAAATATTCAATGTGTGAAATAGTTTGCCAACTTTTGTAGACAAAATACGAAAATATCCATTCCAGTGACTTTTTGGAGAATTCACAAATACAGGAAAGACGAACTTCTGACTATTTCGTTAAGGCTGATTTCGTTGAAGAACATAGTCAAATGTCTGTATCTCATATAGATGCGTTTTAGTCAAAAACCAATAATAAATGTTAATCTTTTGCCACTTCTGAGAGATTATGGGTCTTTGGGAAATATTGGTTCCAGATCTAGGAAGACCATTTACGTGCAACATCTACCTATAAATTGGAAATGAGCAAATTAGTTGAAGTTTCTATTATTCGAAAATTAGAGAACGAAACCTGATAGTTTTCTTTTATAATTTGTCACAATATCTTGTGGAATTCTTTCGAGTATCTCGCCTATATAAACAGTATCGTTTATTATAGTGTTGTAGGGTATTCAACGGTCGGCCCCGCTCGACTGTAGCCTTTGCTTACTTGTTTTTATTTATTTATATTGATATTATAACCTCTATGATGACTATCGGGCATCGTTAATCGACTTTATACTGATCATGATTATATATACTTCATGGTAGAAACGTACGCAGGGAGGGGCCCCGAAATTTCCTGTCTGCCCTTTTCTGTTTATTTTATATGGAAAAGTTACTGTGTGCTAGTGGCCCTCTGAAATGGTTTCTAAATGAATTTCTGTGTCCAAAGCGGCCTCGCGCTTTGAGTGCACATTAACATTAAAATCTCTTAGCCAGATCCCTCTGCGGGACATGTTCTAAGCTCATGCCAAACTCCCTGCTTAAATATGAATAAGAATTTCACAAATTGTGAAAAAATTCTAAAAGAGTTGAAGGAACTTCGCAGTTCCTCTAGAGCTCGGTCAAACTTTTCCAACGTAAATAAATAT
Organism: Musca domestica; assembly: GCF_030504385.1. Lineage (NCBI taxonomy): Eukaryota > Metazoa > Arthropoda > Insecta > Diptera > Muscidae > Musca > Musca domestica. Next base: position 6,287,086 of record NW_026712192.1, on the reverse strand, counting down.
TTCCACGCACAGAACTTTCAATATTCTTTGAAATCTCGTCAGCTATTGCTGAACGTGGCATGAGCGAACGAACCCCTCTTTGTATTGGGATTCATAATTGGACTACTTAACAAAATTATTCCAAATTTCACGATCCGTTCTCAACGTTTTGATTGAAAAGGATTACAATTAATGGTCAAATAGAATCGCCCTGTATTAACGTCTTCTGACGAGCTAATGGAATGTAAAACAAGTAAAAAAGCAGCTAAGTTCGGCCGGGCCGAACTTTTAATACCCTCCACCATTTGGAATGAACTTGAAAAATGTCAACAAATTCCAAAATACCGTTTAAATAAATGTGGACCTGCATAAGTAATTTCTTGTCATAGGCTGTAGTACCCATCAAGATCTTCAAATACAAAATTTAAAACAATTCTGGCGAATAATGTCGCAAAAATCATCAAAATACCGAATAATGGGAGGTACCCTTATATGGTGGATATACGAAGACGTGGAACTGCATACGAAATTGTTTGTACTAACCGTTACAAACTTTGAATACGAAATTTGAAACAATTCCGGTAAATAATGTAGCTAAGATCATCAAAATACCGAATTTCGGGAGGTACTGTTATATGGGGGCTATAAGAAGAATTGGACCTGCATAAATGTTTCATCCGATTTGGTCCATCACCTGAGTAATATACATTCCACAACAATGATCTGTCATACCAAATATCAGATACAGCTCCGAAATAAGTGTATAAAATTTTGTCAAGATCGCTTCAGTTTTGGATATAGCTCCCATATATATCCTCAACCGATTTCTGGTTAATTGTGCACCACAGGGTCCAAAAGTCCTGAATTTTGGTACATCCCACCGAATTCAGTCTAGAAGTAAGTACATCGAATTCGGAGAATATATATCCTTAATTCGATTTCAGGTTTATTGTGCAAATAATGTCTAATATCAGACCAAATAGAGTGAATTTCGGGACGTACGTTTCAATTTTGTGTAACTCGGCTCCGATATATATTTGTTTAATATAATCCTTCTCCAACTGATATCATGCACTCTATTGCAAACTATGCTCTTAAGCCAAATGTTGATAGGTGGTATGATCTACTTGAAATAAATTCTTTTTTTACGGGAGCTCTACTAAAAATGCATAGGTGTGTAGGGTATCATATAGACGGTCCCGCCCGACTTTTGACTTTTCCTACTGTTTTTTTTTTTTTTTTTTGAAAATTTTCCTCATAAAATCACATTGTATATCTGGGCTAAAAACCGGTTCGAACCATTTCAAAAATCGAATTCCAACCAACCCAAATCGATAATTGGTTTGCAGATCTGCTTTATATGCCTCTTTAGCCCTAAAGTTGTGAGCATGCATATCAGTTCAGTAAATTTAGGATCAAAGCCGAATTTTTGAATTGTTTCCAAATCTGGAGATTTTCATATTTTTCCCACTAAATCTGCAAAAAATTTCAACAGAATTATATGTCGTTTGATACTTGGGTTTTGTATTTCAACTTTTCTCAGGTTCTCAGGAGGAATACCACAGTCATTCTTTTTTACGATCAATTGATTTCTGTTTAACGATTCACTTTTCTTAAAATGTTTTTCAAAAATTGAACAATGTCTAAGGTTCAGTTCAAAATGTAACCTGTACCAAGTGTGTTTAGTTCATATTATCATTTGTAGGGTACAGCTGTAAACACCGTTTCCATTATACAAGTTAACAAATGCATCTCAACGAAGAAAAACAAAAAATTTTAAAATCTCCTCATTTACAAAAAGTTTATTTACGTTGAAAACTCTCCAACTCCAAGAACAACATGTTGTCGTCGACTGATGTTTGGGTGGGTGGTGCTTGTTAACTATGTAGATGTTTCAGAACACTCAAGATGGAATGGTTGTGCGGGGTCTGGTGATGAGCCAAAATTGCTCCAAATTTGGCGCAAATTTATGTAAATTGCTGTCTTTTTGCATATTTAAATAGCGAATACACGAGCACTTTACCCAAAAACTTCTGATGGTGGTGTTTCGTCCTTATATTTTGTTTGTTTCATGTTTATTTATTTCGTTTTTTTTTTTTTTCAGAACTGTTCTCCAACAAATTTTCGGTAAATGTATTCCCTTTTTGCATTTTTCTTTGCTAATTTGCCAGTAATGGTGGCGAATATTTTAGCTGTGGAAGTTCGCAGGAAAATGCAACAACATTTTCAGTTGAAGAGTTTTTTCTTTTATAAAATGTGACAAAGTGATGAAAAGCAACAACAACAAGAACAGCAACCAAATGAGTTAATGGCATGGCGTTAAGAACAATTTAATTTGTAAACTAGACACAAAACGTAATTGAGTTAAATCGTTTGTCGAAGCAATTGAAACAGTTCCTGTGTGGATAGAATCGATATGGGGGATAACATCGATATGGGGTCACTATAGGAAAAATACATTTTTGGGCCCCAGAAATGGGCTCGATATTTATTTCTTTGTGTCACAATAGAGATAATTGGCCTTTTGTTTAGAATGTGAAAGAAAGTGCTGCTACTTTGTCAGCGTTCATTTTAGTACTCAAATTGCAAAATTTGTTCATTCATTTTCCAACAAAACTTCATACATCGTACTAATTTTTCAGCTACATCAGTTGGATAATACTTTATTCATATTCAAGTTTTTTCTGTTATCGAAAAATTTTTATTTTTTCCACCAAAATTCTTCGTTTTGGAGTTTATCGAATAGTAAATAAGTTCCACATCCAATTTACTACTTTTCGTACAATTAGAGTACACATTTCCAAAACTACCTCCATATCTCAAAAACACCTCAATATCAAATTTGAGGATACCAGCTCAATCCCTTTACCCAATGTCAAAATTAATACCATTTAGTAGTTCTCATACAAATACAGGACGCATTTCCGAAACCAACTCCAAATGTCCAGGCTACACATGAACGGAGACCCTTATACAAAATTTCAGATTTCAAGCTCTATTTGTACACATTTCCAAAACCACCGTCATATTTCAAGCTTACATTCTAACCGAAAAATTCAAATCAGAACTCTGGTTGGAAAAAATGTTGTGATAAAAAAAAATGTTGACCATGAGTGGCGGAGGTATCAGAAAGTGTGGACCGATATATTACATCAGTTGTACTTTGAAATTCTTCTCAAATAAATCTTTCTGCAAAATTGTCCATGTTGCTGAGTAGGCCAATTGCTCCGAACGGTGACGTATCGATAATAACCGGTCATCGTTAACACTTACCGATACAACGGCGATATTTTCTTCAGTTCCAACTCTAAATGTGGTGCCAATAGCCCTCTTTAGCCCTTGGAAGGAACTTAAAAATTTCAAAAATTCTGCAATAGCCTCTGAAATTATTAAAATCCAAGCATTTCGAAAAACAAAAACAAGTAAAAAGGCTGCAAGTTCGGCCGGGCCGAACTTTTAATACCCTCCACCATTTTTAACGAATTTGGCGGGCCGACTATATGATACCCTACACCATTATGCATACTTAGTAGAACTCCCGTAACATAAGAATTCATTTCGATCGGAAATCGGATTAAGGATTTATATGGGAGCTATATCCAAATCTTAGCCGTTCTCGATAAAATTTGGCAAAGGTATTTCAGAGCTTTATAAGATGTCTGGTACCAAATATCGTTAACATACAGCTATATTCAAATTTGACGTTCTTTCTTCTAGACTGAATTCGGTCGGATGTACCAAAATTCAGGTCATTTGGACTTATACAGGGTAAGATGAAAAAACTGCAACCAACTTCAGACTGCTGTCATTTCTAAGCCACTCGTCCGAAAGCTGTTGAAATTATTCCAGTGACAGCTCATTATATTGCTTACAAGCGTACAAAAGCATTTTGGTGAGAATTTTCCAGAAACAAGGTTATTCGTGGTGGAATTCAAGCGCGATAGTGTGATTTCTGTGATATTTGGCTGGAAAACCACAATTGGCTATCGTTAGAGCACTCCAGCATTTAAATTTGAATAAGTATTTCGTGTCTCGTATCATCGCTCGTTACCGTGATACATCAGCAGAAATGGTTCGAAAAATAAAGAAGCGACTTGATTGAAACCCGCGTCGCAGTGGCCGAAAAATGGCTCGTGAGCTGAACATATCGCAATATTCCATTCGGCAAATATTGAAAAATGTGCTCGGGTAAAGCCATTGAAATTCCGAAAAGTGCAAGAACTTAAGCCGCAACAGAAGGAAAATAGACTCAAAAGAGCTAAAGAGTTGCTTCGCTTGGCCGAAAGCGATGAACTGCCGAATTTGGTTTTCTCCGATGAAAAAACATTCGTTGTCCAGCAGTGTGTAAACAAACAAACAAAATTATCGTGTTTACTTGCCAAAGAGAAAATGTGCATCTTCGGTTGGCCACCAGAACTCAAGCGACGGCCATGGTGATGGTGTGGGCCGCCATAACAGCCGATGGTCGCTCACCGCTCGTATTAATCGACCCTGGTATCAGAATATTAAAGCCTTGGCCACGCAAACATTTTGACCGCAGACCTAGGACATGCCAACAGGAGTCAGCACCATCGCACTCAATACGCGCCACCCAAGAATGGTTATAAAATGAGGTTCTTCGCTTCAGTTCCAGCGCACAATAGCCACCAAAATTTCCGAATACCAATTCTTTGGACTTTTGTATCTAGAGTATTTTGGAAGGCAAGGTTGGCACTAAAAAATGCCAAAGTGTCGATCACCTCAAGCACACGCTTCGTCGGGAATGGGCCAAAATACCGCAGATCAACATTCGGGCAGCGTGTGACGGTTTCATTAGACGTCTGAAGTCCACAATTCGTGCCAAAGGTAACCAATTTAAACAAATCTAAATTTATTCTAAAATTTGATGCTATTTCCGACATTTTTGCTTTCATTCAATAAAATTTAAACAAACAATATAAAATATATGGCATTTGACTTTGTTGCAGTTTTTTTATCTCACCCTGTATTTCCGAAAAATAAATATATAAAATTTGATAATATTTTGTAAAGTTCTATATAGCCCATTTCCCAATATTTCTCATTTTGCATTCATTTCTATGAAAGTAAATAAATCTTAATTTTGTTACTAAAAATATCCTCCGTAATCAACAAATTTTCCTGTAGTAGAAAAAATTATAAAATATGGTCTCATTGACATAAATTTCGTGTAATATTGAATGAATAATGTGAGTGTAGAGCGGTGGTACACATGTAGTCATGTAAATGCCTATAGGGTATAGTAAATTATTCTTCCAAAAAAAAAAAAAAATACAGAGCAGTTAAAACAAATACTAAAGCAATGAATGATACGCATGCGCTATGGCTTTATAAATTCCCCCGGACAACCAATACCAATAAGAACTGCATCCACAAACACGAAAAAAATACAAACTGGACCAACACTATCTTTGTCTGTTCACAAAATTTTGTTGCTCTGGATAAATAAACGACTGGCCAGAGACAACCAAATGGCCCAAGGAGAGGGGAGAGCTGACAGACAGACATATCAACCAGCCTACAGAGATATAGTCGTAAATTACACTTAAGTAAAAATATTGATACTCAAAAAACCATTTAGATAAGACATAGCAAGACATAAGAATTCTTCACACCTACAGTTTAGCGTAGAATGCAATCCATAACACAAACGCACACACTTATAGGCATGCATGCAGGCAGGCAAGTAAGCAAACAGGCAGGCAGGCAGTCATACCCACCCGATGGTTATTTTTTGTTTTGAACGAAATGAATAAAAAACAGCTGTCCATCCAAACGCTGCATACTCCGAGAAATTCTTTCAAGCCGGGGCTATGGAGAAAGGGACGAAAACCTGTAATACCCTCGACTCGATGTATGGCTTAAATGTTGCTCACGACAACTGCAGTTCAAAGCAAGGACATGAAATATGAATTCAAGTAATTCCTTGCAGCAAATGCGAAATTACAAACTAGAACTGTGTGTGTAATTTTATTGAAAACAAAACTTGGCTCAAAATGCAAAAAATTGGTTCATTAAAATGCAACAATTCTCCGTTTTTACACACAGTCCAGTGCAATTCGTAGAGCTAGTCAGGATATGCTCACATAAGTGAGCGGCAAATAAACATTCATTACAATTTAAAAATGCATTTGTTGTTATCACCACAAAGGATCGTTATAATTTTGTGGTTGTTAAGCATCAAAAAAGAAAAGGATCCCCAGTTACAGAAAACCAGCCACAGCTGTTCGTAACTAAACGCCTTCTTTGGTTTGACCATTGCCTTTAAGGTCTGTCAACAAGTCGTTAGGAAATGTATTTTTTCATTTATTTTAAATCAACTGTATCTTTTAATGATTGATAGATATATGAGCTTAAGATGCGGCTGTTGTAATGAGTGCTCTTCTTTCGCAATTTTTCTTAAATGATGTTAATGACTTCAAAACACATTATTGCCTTGAAAACATTATATGCTACAAATATTAAAAATTTCTAGTAATGGAATTTTCGATAACAAAAAAAAAAAAAACACGACGGGCCGAACTTTTAATACCCTCCACCATTTGCAACGAATTTGGAAATTTTTAAAAAATAAAATCCTTAAAAAATTCTGTTAAAATTTTAAAAATACCGAATATAGCCGTCATATTGGGGTCTATACGACGTGGACATACATAGGCATTGCTTGTCATAAGCCATTACCATATTCAAATTGGAAACTTGAAATAAACGGTAAATAATGTAGCTAAAATCATCAAAATATCGTATATAAGGAGGTGTCGTTAAATTGGAGCTGTGTGTAGTATCCATTTTGAGCTTCAAGTACCAAATTTGAAACAATTCCCGTGAATAATGTCGTTAAAATCACCAAAATACCGAATATCAGGAGGTACCGTTATATGGGGGCTATACGAAAAAATGGACTTGCATAGACAATTTTCTATCTTAGACTGTAGTATTCATTACGAACTTCAAATACCAATTTTCAAACAACTCCGGTGAATAATGTCGCTAAAATCATCAAAATACCGAATATAGGGAGGTACTGATATACGGGGCCTATACGAAGACCTGGACCCGCACAGAAAATTTTATGGCACAGACTGTAGTTCCTATAACGAACTTCAAATACCAAATTTGAAACAATTCGCGTGAATAATGTCGTTAAAATCATCAAAATACCGAATATAGGGAGGTACCGTTATATGAGGGCTATATGAAAACGTGGACCTACATGGCCCATTTACGAACTTAACCTGCCTACTGGAAAAATAAACATGTGTGCAAAATTTTAGCCATCTATCTCAATTCATTCGAAAGATAGCGTGATTACAACAGACAGACAGACGGACAGACAGACGGACATCGCTAAATCGACTTAGAATTTTACGCTGATCAAGAATATATACTTTGTTGGGTCTGACATGAGTATTTCGAGGAGTTACAAACAGAATGACAAAGTTAATATACCCTCCATAGTATGGTGGAGGGTATAAAAAAAATGTGAAGAATGATTTTAGGAAAAAAACTTCCATAACCAATCCATGACTTTCCCAAGAAATATTTAGCAGCGGTGCTACTTGCTGATCAATCTACTAACCCATTATTTTACAAGGACATGCCACCCAAAATTAGTAGAAATAAGGAAAGTCCGTTTGGCCCTTTTGAAAAAAAGTACTAAAAAAGTAGCGAACTTAAAATACCTTCCACAATTTGGAAGGAATTTGCAAATTTTCAAAAAAAAAAAAAAAAATAATAAAATTATAACACGTAATAAAGCTGTAAGTTCGGCGGGCCGATCTTTGAATACCCTCCACCATTTGGTACAAATTTAACAATTTTCAAACAAATAAAATCCGTTAAAAATTCATTTAAAATCTTAAAAATACCGAATGTAGCCGTATATTAGGGTCATTCAACGACGTGGATCTGCATAGGCAACTTTTCTCACAAGCTATTACAATATTCAAATGCGAAACTTGAAAAAAAATCTGTTTATAACATAGCTAAAATCATCAAAATATCGAATATAGGGAGGTACCATTGGGGTTATAAAACGTGGGCCTGCAAAAACAATTTTCCGTCATAGGCTGCAGTATACATTACGAACTTCAAATGCGAAATTTGAAACAATTCCGGTAAACAATGTCGCTAAAATCATCAAAATATTGAATATCGGGGGTTCCGTTATATGGGGGCTATACGAAGACCTGGACCTACATGGCCCATTTTCTGTCATAGGATGTAGTATCCATTACGAACTTTGAATACCAAAATTGAAACAATTCCGGTAAATAATGTCTCCAAAATCATCAAAATACCCAATATCGGGGGTTACCGTTATATGGGGGCGTGGACCTACATGACACTGTCTAAGGATGTAGTATCCATTACGAACTTCGAATACCAAAATTGAAACAATTTCGGTAAATAATGTCGCTAAAATAAACAAAATACCGAATAATGTGGGTACCGTTATATGGGGGCTATACGAAGACGTGAGCCTACATGACCCATTTTCTGTCTTAAGCCGTAGTATCTATTACGAACTTTAAATATTAATTTTGAAACAATTCCGGTAAATAATGTCGCTAAAATCATCAAAATACCGAATATCGGGGGGTACCGTTATATGGGGGCTATACGAGGACGTGGACCTACATGACCCATTTTCTGTCTTAAGCCGTAGTATCTATTACGAACTTTAAATATTCATTTTGAAGCAATTCCGGTAAATAATGTCGCTAAAATCATCAAAATACCACATATCGCGAGGTACCGTTATATGGGGGCTATACCAAAACGTAGACCTACATGACCCATTTCCAATACCAAAAGTCCTGCAGACATAATACACATTTGAGTAAAATTTTATCAACCTACTTCATTTCGCTCGGAAGCTAGAGTGATTTCCACAGACGGATAGACGGACGAACATAGCTAAATCGACATAGAATTGTATGCTGATCAAGCTAATGGGGTCTAAAATGTATATTTAGAGGTGTTACAAACGGAATGACAAACTTAATATACCCTCCATACTATGGTAGAGGGTATAAAAGACAGTAAGGAAAGCTCAAAAGTCGGGCGAGGCCGATTATATGAACCCTACACCACTATGCATATTTAGCACAGCTCCCATAACAAAAGAATTTATATTAAGCAGATCATACCACCTATCAATATTTGAATTTAGAGCTGCTAAAATTTGCTATAGAGTGCATGATATTATATGGAGAAGAATTTTATTAAAAAATATATATACCGGAGCCGAGTTGCGAAAATGGAAACGTACGTCCCGAAATTCAGTCCATTTGGGCTGACTATTCCCGTTATTTGCACAATAAACCTGAAATCGGATTAAGGATATATATGGGAGCTATATCCAAATATTAGTCGTTCTCTATAGAAATTGGCAGGGATATTTCCGAGCTTAATAAGATATCTGCTACCAAATTTCATTGTTGTCGAATGTATATTATGAATGTTATGGACTTAAACACGAAATCGGATGCAAGACTTTTGCACTGATATTAGCCATTTGGTGCACAATAAACCCGAAAACGGTTGAAGATATGTATGGAACGGATATTCAAATCTGAACCGACATAAAATTTTATGCTGATCAAGAAAATATCTACTTTGTGGGGTCCAAAATGTATATTTCGAGGTGTTACAAGCGGAATGACAAACTTAATATACCTTCCTATGTGTGGTGAAGGTATAAAAAAGTATGTAAGAGGTGAGGGTAGATGTTCGAGCAGTAAATTATATTTATTTTATTAGAACGTAACCGCTCCAAATTTAAAAAGAAGTAGTCTATGGTCAAATATGGATAAAATTATTAAAATACTGAACATTGAAACATTAACCTGCAAAGGCAATGGCACATGGTAACCATAGCAAATTGGAAAAAAAAAAATTCTATAAAGAATATGACAAATATCATAAAAACTGAATATCAGAAGGGACCGTTCGTTCTACGCAGGAGGCATAAGCCATTAGGAACACCAAATATCAAATGTTAAACCATAACAATACCGAATAGGGGGAAGAAACGTTTTATGGCGGTTATATAAAAACAATTATCTACCAGAGAAGGTGGTACAAATTTCTGAGAGCTATACGGTTTGGTATAGCCCCCATATAATGGTACCTCCCTATATTCGGTATTTTGATTATGCAGATCCACGTAGTCGTATTGACCCTAGTATAACGGCGAAATTCGGTATTTTTAAGATTTTAACAGAATTTTTAAGCCTGACGATTTTTGCAACAACAGGTTTTGAAAATTGTCAAATTCGTTCCAAGTGGTGGAGGGTATTCGAAGTTCGTCCCGGCCTAATTTATATCTTTTTACTTTTTTTATAAAAAGGTGCAAACGTTGATGTATACTTGGATTGGCCCCATATTTTATAGGGTGCGGTGAAATATCGGTCGGGAAATAACGATACACTCCCTCTAGTATATACTCCTTCCGAATTTCACAAAAAATGTATAATTTTATATTGAGCTTTTGGATCAACCGATATAGTCCAAACTTGTCCATAGTATGGAGGGAATATAAAATTTGTCATTCCGTTTGTAACACCTCGCAACATTTTAGACCCCACAAAGTATAAATATTCTTGATTAGCATATAATTCTATGTCGTTTTAGCGATGTCCATCCGTCTGTCCGTCTGTGGAAATCACTCTAGCTTCCGAACCGAATGAGGTAGGTTGATAAAATTTTACTCAAATGAATATTATGTATGCAGGTATTGAAAATGGGCCATGTAGGTCCACTGTTCGATATAGCCTCCATATAATGGTACCTCCCTATTTTCGGTATTTTGACGATTTAAGGGACGTTATTCACCGGAATTGTTTCAAATTTGGTATTTAAACTCATAATGGATATTCCAGACTATGACAGAAATTTGTCACGTATATCCCTCCTACGTCTTCGTATATCCCTCATATAACTGTACGTCCCGATATTCGGTAAATTTGATGATTTTAGCTAAATTATTCAACGATTTATTTTTACAAGTTTCACATTTGAATATTGTAATGGCTCATGTCAAAAGTTGCCTATGCAGGTCCACGTCGTCGTATAGACCCTAATATAACGGCTTCATTCGGTATTTTTTTTAACGGATTTTATTTTTTTGAAAATTGCCAAATTCGTTCCAAATGGTGGAGGGTATTCAAAGTTCGGCCCGGCCGAACTTACAGCTTTTTTACTTGTTTTTTTTTTTTCAAACGAAAGTGACAGCTTTGCACAGTCCTAGTATGCACACCATGATAACGATACTTCGTACCAGATATCAGATACACCTATGAAATACCTCTGCAAAATATTATCAAGATCGGTTCAGATTTGGATATGATTAAGAAGACTTGGGTATCTCACAGTAAATTTAATATTTTTTTCAAATTTTCTAAAAATTTAAATTTATTAGGGTTAGCAAAATAAACGCAATATGTGTAAAGAGAAAAAAATCAAATGTTAATGTAAACAAGTAAAAATGCATTTAAGTTCGGCCAAACCCTCCACCATTTAGAAAAAAGTAAAAAAAAAATATGGAAAATACTGCTTAAGTGTAAACCATAATATGGGGCAATATGAAGACATAGACCTGCATTGACAATTTTCCATCATTGCTTGTAGTACCCAATACGAACTTCAAGTACATAATTTGAAACAATTGCGGCGAATAATGTCGCTAAAATTATAAAAATACAGAATATAGGGGAAGGGCGTACCGTTATATTGGTGCTAAAGGCAGACCTGGACCTACATAGGCAATTTTGTCTGTCATAAACTGATGTTCCGATTAGGAACTTCAAATACGAAATTTGAAACAATTCCGTTGAATAATGTCGCTAAAATTATGAAAATATCAAATATTAAGAGGTACCGTTATACGAACTGACAAAGTTATGCACGGAATGACCAGTGGGCAGGCCAAGGAGAAATATAATATCTGATCGAGCTTAGTTCTTTATTAAACCCTCCACCTTGGAAAGGAGGGTATATTAACTTTGTCATTCCGTTTGTAACATCCTTAAAAATTCGTCGAAGACTCCATAAAGTATATATATATTCATACTCAGCATAAAATTCTAAGTCAATTTAACGATGTCCGTCTTGTCTGTCCGTCTGTCTGTTGAAATCACGATACAGCGCCAAAATTTAGCAGAGCAATTTGTATTGTGTCTAGGATGGTTGGTATTGAAAATGAGATATATCGGTCCACGTTTTGGTATAGTCCTCATGTAATGGTACCTCCCGACATTCGATATTTTCATGATTTATGCCACATTTTTTCACGGATTTGTCTCAAAATTGCTATTTGTAGGTCATAACGGATCCCAGTTCGTGTGGCGAGATATTGTATCTATAGGTCCACGCTTTGGTATAGCCCCCCATATAAAGGTACCTCCCGATATTCGTCATTTTGATAATTTTTGCCACATTTTTTCACGGATTTGTCTAAAAATTGGCATTTGTTGGTCATAATGGGTTCCAGCTCCGGTGGCGAAACATTGCATATATGGGTTCACGATTTGGTGTAGCCCCCATATAACGGTACCTCCCAATATTCGGTATTTTGATGGTTTTTGCCACATTTTTTCAGTGATGATTCTAAAGATTGGTATTTGTAGGTCATAATGGGTCCTAGTTCGTGTGGCGAAACATTGTATGTTTAGGTCCACGATTTGGTATAGACCCCATATAACGGTATCTCCCGATATTCTTTATTTTGATGAGTTTTGGCACATTTTCCCATGAATATGTCTAAAAATTGGTATATGTGGGTCATAATGGGCTCTAATGTTTACTTTACACTAAGGTGGAGGGTATTAAAAGTTTGGCCCGGCCGTGTCTTTTTACTTGTTAATACTCCTATTGATTATTTCATAATTACGAATACTTTGCAATCTTGTATCCGCACTGTCCCTCCAAAATCTAAGCAAAAATGCTTCCTTTATAACTTCATTACGATTATTATCATGATGTCATGCGAAATAATCGAAAAAAGTGAAAGAAAAAACAATCATAATGAAGAACTAAAACAGCTTTAAATGCCATAAAATAACTTGTAAAATGTTTTTACTTAACATCCTGCATGAAAAGAGTCAGAGGATGTAAAACCCAGACAGAGGATGTAACTGCTGAGTTAATGGAGGCGAGCAACAAAAAACACAAATCGCCCTCCCTAAGCGAAGGCAAAAACAAAACTTTTGGGGAAAGTATTTTTCTCCCAGGGTGAATTACTTTGAGCAGAGACTACAAAAATTAGTTGGCTCTGTAAAAGGGCAAATTTCCTCAACCAAGTGGGTTGGTTGGTAGGTATCCATCCCCCAGCTGCTTAAGTGAGCTTTTTGGGTACACACAAAAGGGCAAGGAAAGAATAGGATACTAACTTCAGAGAAGAGTAATAATAAACATAAATAATCACAATTATGTTTCTGCAAAAAGCCAAATAAAAAGCATTTAATTAATAATTTACTTTGGAATTTATCAAAATGATACCAAATACAACCTTCTATCTTCCATTGAGAGAAAGATGAACAATTCTCAGTTGCCTGGGTGGCTACTTTCAAATGGGTAAGAATGAAACAACACCAGGTTGGCAAAAGTAAGGCAAGAAGATATTTGCGCACAAATTGTTTTCTCTCAACGCTCAAACTTTTGTGATGCTGCCGCTGCCGCCGTTGCTGCAGCTGGACCACAATGGTAACAATTTGCCACTCACAGATTCAATGCCAACAAAAATTAAAGGGGCGGAGTTTTCAACTGTGGTGAATTCGGTCTGCCATTGTTTACGCAGCCAAGTATTTAGCAAAGTGAGAAAAAGAGAGAGAGAGAGAAAACAAATGGAGCGAATCATGAGTACTTTTCCAATTATCAAATGAGTTATTTGTATATACTTGATTCAGTGGTGGTGTGTTGAATATGTGTCGCCAAATTTGCAACTTTTGTTTGAAAAACATCAATTTTACTGTTTATCTTTCAACTAAATGAATGAAAGTTCCGAAAATAATATAGACTTTTTTAAATGTAAATATTTTTTCAAGTTCATTCGAAAATAATTTCTTTTTGCAGATCTCGCAAAAATGCATACGTAGCGGAGAGGGTATTTTATCAAATTTTAAATTGAAATATTGTGCTGAAGATGGTAATTTATCAAGTTTTAAATTGAAATATTGTGCTGAAGAAATGCCTACTTCATTTTTTAAGAAACGGGTATCTTTAAGAAATTTACAATGTCACGAAAACTGAACAAAATTCAATTCTCGTTATTACATTTCCCTAAAGAAATGAAAACCAGTAACGAAAGTCTTAAATTAGGGCAGGCACACTTTATGATACCCTACACCATTTTGCTAATTTAGTAGAGCTCCGCATAACAACTAAAAGATTTTATGGGAGAATTCAATCATACACGCTATAATTATAATATAAAGTTCAAAGGACTAAATATGCCGAAGCACTTGTATCTTTTAAATTCGGACTTGTATTTTCGACTGGTAAGGCTCTTTCTAATCCGAAGAGACCATATAAAAGTCGACCAAGGCGATCGGCCGAGAATATCGCTGCCGTACGAGTGTTGAGAGGTCCCCAAGAACATCCCAAAAACGCCGTTCTCAGCAGTTGGGCATGGCTCGGTCCACTTTTCAACGGATTATTCGCATTGATTTGCATTTGTTCCCTTACAAAATTCAATTGACGCAAAGAATGTTGCCTGCGGACAAGCCTCGTCGATTAGAAAGGGCAATGGGTCCGTCGAATATGGGCAACCCTGTATATGGGAGCTATAGCTATATCCGAACCGAAATTTGACATACTAGCTTCTAGACTGAATTCGGTCGTAAGTGCCAAATTCCATCCCATTTGGACAAATATTAGACGTTTGGTGCACAATCAAAGGTAAATCGGACGAAGTTGTATATGGGAGCTATATCCAAATCTGAACCGATCTCGATACAATTTAGCAAAGGTATTTCTGACCTGCATTTAATATATTTCCCCAAATATTGTTGTTACAGAGTGCATATTACGGCTGCGGAGGACAAAAATAACAAATCGGATGAACAATATATATGGGAGCTATAGCTATATCTGAACCGATTTCGATCAAATTCTGCATACTTATTTTCAGGTCTAATTTGGTTGTATGTGCAAAATTCCATACTATTCGGACTGATATTACACGTTTGGTGCACAATAAAATGCAAATCGGACGAAGATATATATGGGAGCTGTATCTAAATTTGGACCGATTATCTCCAATTTCAATGATTTGTGCAAAATTTCATCTGGATAGGTCAATAAATGCGAACTGTACTTTGTTCACAAAAATACATGGACACACGGAAGGACAAACAGACGGGCGGACATGCATAATTCGACTCAGAATGTGATTCTATGCCGATCATCAAGAGGAACTATGTGTCCATCTCGTTTCCTTTTGCCTGTTACAAACAAATGCACAAAGACATAATACCCTCACCACCTTGTGGTGTAGGGTATAAAAACAAATGTTTTGAACGAGTTTTAATATTTGGCGGAGACGATATATGACTTATTTCAGAACGTGCGCCGATGTTGAGAATTTGCATAAAACTAACAACACTTTATACAGTCAAAATGTGTTCCATTAAAATAACAATTTTAGTTTTTTTTTCAATAATTAAAAAAATGTAATTTAGTCATCTGAATGAATAATCTTGATTTATTACAGGGGCCACAAGACCATGCAAATCTTCGTATCAATTGCCCACAATATATGCCCAATTTCGTTTTTTGGGAATTAAAAAAAAGAAATAATAAATAAATAAAATTAGAATCTTAAAAATACGGAATATATGTAGTTAGCGTTATTTTGGGGTCACAGGCTGTAGTACCCATTACAAAGTGCAAATACGAACTTTGAACTAATTCCAGAGAATAATGTAGCTAAAATCATCAAAATGCCTAATATAAAGGAGGTGCCAATATTAAGGGGCTATACGCAGTCCTGAACCTGTTTGGGAACCTCGAATACGATACGTGGACCTGCATAGGCAATTTTATGTCACAGGCTATAGTAGCCATTATGAAGTGCAAATTCGAAAAAAAAAAACCGGCGAATAATGTATCATAAATCCTTAAAATACCCAATATAGGGCGGTACGGTTATATGAGGGCTATATAAAGACCCTGCATATGCAATTTTCTGTCATAACATGAACTTCAAAATGAAATTTGAAACGATTCCGGTGAATAATGTATCTAAAATCATCAAAATACCGAGTATAGAGATGTATCGATATATGGGGCTATACGAAGACCTGGACCTGCATAGACTATTTTCTGTCATAGACAGTTGTTCCCATTACAAACTTTAATTACAAATGAAATGAAACAGTTCCGCTAAAAATGTGGCTAAAATCTTCAAAATACCGAATATTTGGCCAGATTCCGTTATATGGGGGTTATACGATACCATGAACCGATATAGACCATCTTCGAACTAGATCTGCCTACGGACAAAAGACTGATTTGTGGAAAATCTTAATTTGTTTTTAAAATCTACACCACATAGTGGTAAGGGTTTTATGTCTTTGTGGATTTGATTTTAACATGGAGAAGGAAACGAGATCGACCCATAGTTACTTTT
Organism: Musca domestica; assembly: GCF_030504385.1. Taxonomy (NCBI): domain Eukaryota; kingdom Metazoa; phylum Arthropoda; class Insecta; order Diptera; family Muscidae; genus Musca; species Musca domestica. Next base: position 6,270,456 of record NW_026712192.1, on the reverse strand, counting down.
GAGGATCTTCATAAAATCACTTTCTGAGTTTATGTGCGCATTTCAGTCCGTCCGATCCGACTGAGATGAAGTTTTCCAAACAATATTTGTTTGGAACGAACTCTATTGAAATTTGGTGTTGGTGAGAATTGGTTCAGATTTAGATATAGCTCCCATATCTTCAACGGATTTCGGGTAAATTGTGCATCAAATGGCCAATATCAGTCCAAATGACCTGAATTATGGCACATTCAACCGAATTCAGTCTAGGAGTAAGAACATCAAATTTGGTAAAAATCGGTTTCGATATAGCTTTTGATCCCATATATATGTTTCATCCGATTTGGGGTTTTAAGTCCCTCATATGCGTAATATGCATTCCACAAGTGTGATATTTGGTCCCAGATAACAGAAACAGCCCAGAAATACCTCTGCCAAATTGTATCAAGATCGGTTCAGATTTGGATATAGTTACCATATATATCTTTATACCATTTCAGGTTTATTGTGCACCAAATTGCTAATATCAGCCCAAATGGACTGAATTTTGACACCTCCGACCGAATTCAGCCAGAAGCAAGTGCTTCAAATTTGGTCAAAATCGGTTCAGAAATAGCTATAGCTTGTATACATATATTTCATCCGATTTGGTATTTAAGTCCGTCACATTCGAAATATGCACATCACAACAATGATATTTGGTATCAGATATCTTATAGAGCTCGGTTAAATTTTGTCAAATTTCATCGATATCGGATCAGATTATGTATATAATCACATATGTACATAATCGCTTGTTATCACATTAGAGTCAAAACGAATAAAGATATGAAGCTAAATTTCCTCTTTGTGCAGGCAGGTCAAGTTCGAAGATACGCTATACCGGTCCACGATATCGTATGGCCCCATATAGCTGTACCTCCCTCCCCCCAATATTCGGCATTTTGATGATTTGAGACACATTTTTCAATGGAATTGTCTGAAATTCTACACAAGGAGTTCTTTGTAGGTACTGTACCCCCTGGAAGAGAATTGTTTATATAGGTTCACGATATCGTATATCCCCCATGTAACGGTACCCCCGATATTCGGTATTTTGATGATTTTAACGCCACTTGTGACCGAAATTATTTTAAAATTTGTATTTATAGTCGCAATGAGAACCACAACCTATGCCAGAAAATTGCCTATGCATGTACATGTCTTCGTAAAGCCCACATATAACTGCACCTCCCTTTATCCGGTATTTTGATGATATTGACAACATTATTCACCGGAAATGTTTCAAATTTGGTGATGTTAGCGACATTATTCAAAGGAAAAAGGAATCAAATCTATGAAAAAATTTACCATGTCCAGGTCAATGTATTGAATAATCCCCCATATAACGGTTTTCATTTAAGTGGTATTTTTCGACATTTTGTTTTAATTATCCAGATCCTTCAAAATGGTGCAGGGTATTTAAAATTAGGCCCGGCCGAACTTTGCTGTTTTTTTTACTTATTGAATATAATCCTTTTGCCAGCCTCCGTGACAGATAAATTTTTGTCTGTGAAGGTCCTCAACAATCCATATTCTTAAGAAAAGTACAATAAAGACGTCGAATCAGTTTAACTAAACAAAAATATTATATTTTAATGAATCAATTTATTATTATTATTATTAATTATTCTTACACAAAAAATTGGTATGCCGACTGTTGAAAAATGCCATACCGAAAATTGGCAAGTGGTGCCGACTACTGGCAAAAAAGCATTGTTTTATTAAAACTACAAATTTATGAAATTTAATAAAAAGTTATTAAAACTTTATTTATTATTGCAAAAACTATACAAAATTTGTAACAATTGAAAAGTTCCACTCAGAATGGTGAGCGATTAAAAACGCGAAAATCCTAAAAGTGCCGACTACTGGTACACTTACCCTATTAAACGTTTATTTCTTACATAACTCTATTAAAAAAAGTATAATGGTGTAGGGTGTCATATAGTCGGCCCCGCCCGAGATTTGATCTTTCTTTAATGTTTTTTGTTTAATTTTGACTCCTATATCATTTCCAATCTTTACCAACAACTAACAATTTTAGGTGGATAACGGGCGAATGCCATCTTTGGTATGGATGGTGTGATGGATGGCTGGATGTTGCTGTTTGATCGACTCGAGGCTTACTTAATCTGGTGAGAATTTGTTCGGTATTAGAGAAGATTAGGAATATATTTTCCCAGTTTGTTAAATCCACCTCAGAATTATCTCCACCGATATTAACCATTTTCGTATTTATACCCTACAACACTATGTGTTGGGGGTATTATAAGTTTGATTGGGCCAAAAATTATGTAACACCTCGAAATATTGGTTTCCCACATAGGAAAGTATATATGGATCTTCCTAGCTCGCCGAGCTGAGTCGATCTAGCTATGTATGTCCGTCCGTCTGTCCGTCTGTCCATGTTAATTTGTAATCATTCTACAGGTCGCAATTATGGCCAGATCTTCACGAACTTTAGAATGTAGGTGGGGCCTGGACCAGAATAGAACCCTATTGCTTTTGGAGATGATCGCCAAATGTTTAGGAGTTGAAATGGACCAAATACTGAAAAAATGTCGGATTTTGCAGTAGCTATACAGGTCGCAATTATAGACCAATCGACGCGAAATTTCGCATGTAGATAGAGTTTAGGGCGGGGAAGAAGCCTACTAATTTGGGTGGTCATCTGATAATATTTAGCGGGTAAAATAGACCATATCTTTTGTGTTGAAAAAATCAAAAATTTTCATTAAACCGTGAATATTTTAAATCCCGGCGAAATCACAAAGCCATCACAAGGTTACTTCTGACCTTTACATTGATGTTATTATCCAACAAACCGGATATATAGCAAAATATGTGCGATATATATGTCTATCAAAGAAGATATGCTTGAAATATCTCTTATATGTCGAGAACGGCTGAACTGATTTTGACAGTTCTCATTAATTCAGAATGGCCTCTTGACAGGAAAGAAAAAACGTCTAAAAAATCGCATAAAAATATCTCTCTAAAGATGAAAATATTGATTTTGTAATATTTTCTCATATTTTTTCAATTTTGTCATATTTTTGGCATATTTTCATTTTGAATTAAACATTTGGTAATATTTCTACAGCTTACAAAACTGAGTAGGTAGGATATCATATACAGATATCATTTATGGCCCGATCCTTACGAAATTTTGCATGGGGATAAGATGAGGGTCAGAATAGAAGCCTACTCTTTTTGGAGATGATCGCCATATATTTAGGGGTTGAAATGGACCAAAAAACTGCAAAATTGTCGGCAGGTCGTAATTATCGCCCGATCCTTGCGCACATTTGAATGGGGGTTACCGCACATTGCAAAAGCCAAACAGTTTCGGATGGCCATCCAAAAATATTCAATGTGTGAAATAGTTTGCCAACTTTTGTTGACAAAATACGAAAATTTCCATTCCAGTGATTTTTTGGAGAATTCACAAAAACAGGAAAGACGCACTTCCGACTATTACGTTAATGCTGATTTCGTTGAAAAATATAGTTTTATATAGTTTTGTTTATTATAGTGTTGTAGGGTATTCAACGGTCGGCCCCGCTCGACTGTAGCCTTTGCTTACTTGTTTTTATTGCCAATATTCTATGTTGACTCCAGTGTAGTTTCCAATTTAGCTGATGACTTCATTATATTATTCTTTTTCAGCTTGTTTTATAATTCAAATATAGTGCATGAAATAGCACTGCATTTATGAAATATAATGTTTTATGTATTAAAAAGTAATATATTGGAATTTTACGCATCCGCATCGTTAAAATAATAGATAGCCAAGAAAATCATAAGCTTTTTCAAACATAAAATACCCATCACTTGATGAAAGTAAATACACTTTTCTCACTTCCTAGCTCCATGATAGATGTGCTTAATACCATCCGATACAGATCTTTAGTTCCGTTCACTAATGACGATATCAAATGCTTACAATTCAATTTCGATCAGAATAAAAGTCCATTATAATCTTCTATTGCCTCATATCAATTTCTATCACATACACACTCACACACACACACTCAGTATCTTGAATTCGAAAAAGAAATGAAATGAAATAAAAAAAGATCCCACGCTTCTTTGAAGAATTCTCACCAAAACGGAGAGTTGGAAAAAAAGGAAATCATGTTAAATGCCCCAAAGATACGATTTCAAATTAAGAATTGTAACAATTTTTTAAGAAAAATATTTATTTGATTTCATTGAAAACAATTCCGCCACCGTATCGCCACTGTACGCAAGGTACGTACATGGCCACCAGTTGGGTCTAAATTATGTTTTTATTTCGCCTTTAGATTTCGATACATTGACGATGGTTGTGATTTTTCGAAAAGTCATAGAACAAACATTGAATTTCTGTTTTGGTCTTCATTTATCCAGTCGAGCTAACCATTGCCTCAGCCAACTGACTTGCTCTGTTCATTCAATATTTTTCATGGCGGTCCCATGATTGAGTGAATATATCTTTTTTTTTTTTTTTGATATTTATGTTTGATATCCATTGAAATCAATCAATTCCACATCGATCGTTGAATTTGATTCTGGTCTTTGTAGCGGTAATCTGATACTTTGCCCTCTTTGGTATGGATGGTGTGATGGATGGATGGATGGATGGTTGGATGTTGCTGTTTGATCGGTTATTTCAAGTGAAATCTGCGTATGAGGTTTCAAACACATCTACATACCTACTATTTCGTACATGTTAGAATCTGTGGTGCCACACCACTCACATCAACGGACCAGACAGAGTGACGATGACGATGCCGGTGACTGTGTCACATCGATTGACCATTTGATATTTGAGTATGTTATGGCCGCTGATGTGTCAATGACTTGTTTAATTATCATTTGTGTTCTCGAAAAAAGCAAAAAAAAACAAAACAAAAAACAAATAAAGCGGCAAAGGTGGAGATCGATAAGAAATAATTCTCACCTCTCTTGTTTTTCTTGTTGGAGGTCAATCTAAACATTTTAATTTGATTCTTTTGTTGTGGCATTTGACATTTTGAGCTTACAAAACACCATTTCCCATTTCAGAATAAAATAAAAATTTCATATATGGGAAATGCGCTATAAGCTCAAAGTTCGATTATTATTTTGGAAATTGTGTTGTCATTCTGACCATAAATGCATTTTAACTCGATCAGAATTTTTGTTTGGTTTCCATCATTTGTTTGTGCGGTTTTATAATTAAAAGATCTTTACTAATTCGAAATGACGTTGACATGTTGTTGCTTTTATTATTACGGTGTTGTTGTTGTTGTGTTTTTTCTAGTTAATCTGTTTGATTTACCATAATTGCGATTCAATGAATTTTCTTGTTAATATTTTTTTATACCTTAAATATTCGTCGTAGACCCCATAAAGTATATATATTCATAATCAGCATAAAATTCTAAGTCGATTTAACGATGTCCGTCTGTCTGTCCGTCTGCCTGTCTGTCTGTTGAAATCACGATACAGCCCACATTATTTGACGTAGAGCGCCAAAATTTAGCAGAGCTATTTGTATTGTGTCTAGGATGGTTGGTATTGAAAATGAGATATATCGGTCCACGTTCTGCTATTGTCTTCATGTAACGGTACCTCCCTATATTCGGTATTTTGATTATTTATGCCACATTTTTTGACGGATTTGTCTGAAAATTGGTACTTGTAGGTCATAATGGGTCCCTGTGCGTGGGGCAAAACATTGCATGTATAGGTCCACGTTTTGGTACAACCCCCATATAATGGTACCTCCTGATATTCGATATTTTGATTTTTTGGCACATTTTTTTAACGGATTTGTCTGAAAATTGGTACTTGTAGGTCATAATGGGTCTCTGTGCGTGTGGCAAAATATTGCATGTATGGGTCCACGTTTTGGTATAGCCCCCATATAAATGTACCTCCCGATATTCAATATTTTATTTTCTTTTGGCACATTTTTTCACTGATTTATCTAAAAATTGGTATTTGTGGGTCATAATGGGTTCTAGTTCGTGTGGCGGAACATTGTATGTATAGGTCCACGTTTTGATATAGTCCCCATATAACGGTACCTCCCATTATTCGGTATTTTGATGATTTTTGACAAATTTTTTACAAGAATTACTCTGAAAATTGGTAGTTGTAGATCATAACGGGTCCCAGTTCGTGTGGCGAATCATTGTAATTATAGGTCCACGTTTTGGTATAGCCCCCTTATAACGGTACCTCCCGACATTCGGTAATTTGATGATTTTTGCCACATTTTTTCACGGATTTGTCTGAAAATTGGTATTTGTAGCCATAATGGGTTCTAGCTCCGTTGGCGAAACATTGTATGTATAGGTCCATGATTTGATATAGCCTCCATATAACGGTATCTCCCGATATTCGGTATTTTGATGGTTTTCGCCACATTTCTTCTTATGTTTCCTTTACCCTAAGGTGGAGGGTATTAAAAGTTTGGCCCGGCCGAACTTAATGTTTTTTTTTACTTGTTTTTATTTTGATTCTGAAAGGTCATACTAAAAGATAAATGTAATTGGGCTAATTTCAATTCGAGTTTGTGAAAAGTAGTAGTGATATCTGAGGCAATCAGACTTTCGTATACATGATTTAGACTTTCGTATCAATTTAGACTTTCGTATACATGAGTACACACTTCCAAAACTACCTCCTTATATCAACCCTACTCCTCAACCTTGATTCCCATTCCAAATTTCCGTTCTCATGATATCAAATGTGATACTTTTCGTACACTTAATTTCCGAATTTCCAATAACTCAGCCTTATCTCACCCCTTCGGACAAAGAGTGACCCTCACACAAAACTTCAAAATTCTAGCATCAGCCGTTTCGCCTGGGCGTTGATGAATCGTTACGACAGTCAGTCAGTCAATTACTTTACTCTTTTTTATATCCGCCACCATAAAATGGAGTGTATATCAAGTTTGTCATTTCGTTTGTAACACCTCCAAATATGACCCCCACAAAATATATACAGGGTGAGACAAAAAAAAAACTGCATCCAACTTCAGACTGCTGTCATTTCTAAGCCACTCATTCGACAGCTGTTAAAATTATTCCAGTGACAGCTCATGGTGAGAATTTTCCAGAAAAAAAGTTATTCGTGATGGAATTCAAGCGCGATTTCCTTATATTTGACTGGAAAACCACAAGTGGCTATCGTTAGAGAACTCCAGCATCTAAACGTGAATAAATCTTTTGTGTCTCGTACTATTGCTCGTTACCGTGATACTGGTAGCGTAGCCCGACGTCAAAGAAGTGGACGGAAAAAAACAGCAACATCAGCAGAAATGGTTCGAAAAGTAAAGAAGCAACTTGATCGAGGCCGGCGTCGTAGTGGCCGAAAAATGGCTCGTAAGCTGAACATATAGCAATATTCCATTCGGCAAATATTGAAAAATGAGCTCGGGGTAAAGCCATTGAAATTCCAAAAAGTGTAAGAACTTAAACCGCAACAAAAAGAAAATAGACTTAAAAACAACTAAAGAGTTGCTTTGCTTGGCCGAAAGTCGTGAACTGCCGAATTTGGTTTTCTCCGATGAGAAAACATTCGTTGTCCAGCAGTTTGTAAACAAACAAAATTATCGTATTTACTTGCCAAAGAGGTAAGCTGAAAAGGGCACCATGGTGATTGTGTGGGCCGCCATAACAGCCGATGGTCGCTTTTCGCTCGTATTAATCGACCGTGGCATCAGAATAAATGCCGAATATTATCGCGAAAATATTCTGGAGGGTGTATTAAAGCCTAGGGCACATAAACATTTTGGCCGCAAACCTTGGACATTCCAACAGGACTCAGCACCATCGCACCGCTCAGCACGCGCCACCCATGAATGGTTACAAAATGAGGTTGCTCGCTTCATTTCCAGCGCACCAAAATCTCCGGATAACAATCCGTTGGACTATTGTGTCTGCAGTATTTTGGAAAGCAAGGTTGCCACTAAAAAATACAGAAGAGTCGATCAATTCGTGCCAAAGGTGACCAATTCGAACAAATCTAAACTTATTCTAAAATTTGATGCTATTTTCAAAATTTTTTGCTTTCATTCAATACAATTTAAAAAGAAAATGTAATAAATATGGCGTTTTATTTTTTTCCATTTTTTTATCTTACCCTGTATATTCTCTCAGCATAAAAGTCTATGTTGATTAAATGATGACCGTCTTTTCGACTGTCGGTCTTTCCGTTTGTGGATATCTAGCTTCCGAAAGAATTGAAGTAGGTTGATACAATTTAATTCAAATATGTATTTTGTCCGCAGTACTTTTGGTATTGAAAATGGGGTATATGGGGTCCACGTATATGTATAGCCCCCATATAACTATACCTCCCTATATTCGATATTTTGCTGATTTCAGCGACATTATTAACCGGAATTGTTTCAAATTTCGTATTAAAAGTTCATAATGAGTATGACAGAGAATTGTATATTTAGGTCCAGGTCTTCGAATAGCCCCCATATAACGGTACCTTCCTATATTCCGTATTTTTTTAGATTTTAGGTACATTATTCTCTGCAATTTTCAAATTTCGTATTTCAAATGTGTATCAACTAACTTCATTTCGTTTGGAAGCTAGAGTTATTTCCACAGACGTACAGACGGACGAACATGGCTAAATCGACAATTTTGTGCTGGGGTCTAAAATGTATGTTTCGAGGTGTTACAAACGAAATGACAACCATAACATACCCTCTATACTATGGTGGAGGGTATCCAAAAGTTTATCAAACCATAAAATTGTTTTCAAAACTAGCTCTCTTGTCTGACCTTATATAGGCCATGATTTGTATGATTTCTTTACGAATTCAATGCCTATTTTATCGGGACTATTACTATAAGACAGCAAACAATTTTTCTATAATTCAATCAATAATCGTAATGATTCATACTGTGGCGCTCTATCATCTTCATTGACAATTGAAGTTGTCAAACATTTATACACGTTTATGTCTTTGAAAAAAAAAAAATGACCATTGTAGAGACAACGCCTAGCCTTTGTCATCGACTTACATAATTTTTCGACTGGCGCCAACTTAATATCCGCTTAACTTTTCCGGTCACCAAAACTACAATATCAAATTAAACTCCATGACGGAATGTATAATTGAAAACCAAAAAAAAAAAAAAATTGAAAATATAAAAGAGAATCTCACAAAGCAGAGGTGTCGTGAACTCCAATGTGATTCCCTCGGCGTCTGTATCGAATAGAATTAATTGTTCAATTACAATTACTCGTCGAGAGACAACCAAGCGTTGTGTGAAAAAAAAAGTCAACATATCATTTTTAAATGGCATTTATACAATTTTTTTGTTTTGGCGCTTTTTTTTCTCTTTAGACCATTGCTTTAGTCTCTTTTTTGGAGCATAACTAATTTTTTGTTTGGTTTTTTGGTTTTAAACAATTTTGAAATTTTGTTTTTGTGATGGGGCTTTTTTTAAGTTTTCCCTTTATCGCAGCCGTTTATAGTATATTTGGCTTTTTAATTGACTTAATATTTTCTACCTAATTACTTTAATTATTGTCATTAGTTGGACTTAGGTTTCTTACGTTGATGTGTGAGATGGACATGAGAATAGAACATGAACACATGGAAAGATTCTGCTGTTACGAATTAGTCACGACGATTACTTAAATTCGTCATGTAGAAATTGTATGGGAAATGTATAGCTAAAATCCGAATTTGTGGGTTCTATATTAATTGATAGAAAAAACAATTCACATTTATAAACAAGTAAGAAAAGGCTATAGTCGAGCGGGGCCGACCATGTGATACCCTACAATACTACAATATGTTAAAAGCCGCTTCGCTTGTGAAATTATGCCACGGAGCACTGCCTAGATATTACACTTAGCATTTGATTAAGGCGAAAAAATATTATAAAATGTATACTTCAATATTATAAGTCAAATTGAAAAAAATTGCATGCGATAAAAAATATGAAAAAACAAGTAAGCAAAAAACAAGTCGTGCGGGGCCGACCATGTGATACCCTACAACACTGCAATATGTTAGAAGCACCCTTAGTCCATTTTGGAAGATTTGGCTTTTGAAATTTTGTCATGGAGCACTGCCCAGATATTGCCCTTGCCATTTTGACCAGGGAAATTTGCGCACTCCGTCGTGCTGTTAGTTGTTGTGGTCGATTTTACAGCTAAATATAATTCAATGGTCATCCAAAAAGCTAGAATTCTTCCCTATCCTTAACTCTCTTCTCAGGCATGTCGATTGGCTTCAGTTGTGTGATCAGTAATTTTTTTTCTGTTTTGTTTAATTTGAGCCCATTAATATTTTGCGATTATCTCCAAAAGCAAGTAGCCGTTCTGCATCTACAAATTTAGACCCATCTATATTATTTGCTTGTCTACGATATTTGGCTATATTCATCAACGAAATCAGCATAAAAAAGGCAGAAGTTCTCCATTTGTGTATTTCGGATATCGCCTGTAAGTAATGTTGGTATTTTTTTCACACAAAAGTAGTAGTCCATTCTACCCGCTGTCCTTTGGTTTCTATTTGCGACTTTATAACGGCTGCAAAATCAGGAACATTTTCAGTGGTTGGTCCATTTCAACCCCTAAATATATTGCGGTCATCTTTGAAAACAATAGCTCTTCTAAGCCTAACCCTACCCTTGTGAAAATTTTCGTGAAGATCGGACGATAATTGCAATCTGTATATAATAACCCCAACCCGTGTTGTAGGGTGAAAAAAATTTACAAAATGTGCATTTCAATATTATAAGTCAAATTGAAAACATCGCATGCGATAAAAAATATGAAAAAATAAAAAAAATGTCACCAAATCTGTAATAACACCATTATTGGCATATTTTTATGCGATTTTTTTAGATTTTATTCTCTTATACCAAGAGGGCATTCTGAATTGACAAAATTTGTCAAAATCGGTCCAGCCATTCTTGAGATATAAGCATTTTAGCTAACATCCCCTTCCTTTGTATATATGTATTGTACAAATTTCGCTATATATATTCGATATATTTACTATCGGCATTTACGTAACGGTCAGGATTGACCTGTTCGTCTATTTGTGATTTTGCCGGGATTAAAAATATTCGCGGTTTAATTGAAAATTTGATTTTATTTAACACAAGTATCATGGCTTTTTCATCCATTAAATATAACCCGATTACCATCAAAATTGGAAGACTTCTGCCCAGCCTTAAGCTCTAGCCATATGCTAACTTCCGCGTCGATCAGTCTATAACTGCGACCTGTAGAGCAACTGCAAAATCAGGAAATTTTTCAGTATTTGGTCCATTTCAACCCCTAAATATTATGTGATCATCTCCAAAAGAAATAGGGTTCTATTCTGGCCCAAGCCCCACCTTCATTCTAAATTTCGTGAAGACCGGATCATATCCTATGTGGGAAACCAATATTTCGAGGTGTTACATAACTTTTGGCCCAATCATACTTATAATACCCCCAACACATAGTGTATAAACGCACGTGTTAAAATAACTTAAAATAATATCATTGTGATTTTGATGATTTTAGCGACATTATTTACCGGAATTATTTGAAATTTTGTATTTGAAGTTCGTAATGAATAGTACAGCCTATGACAGAAAATTGTCTGTTCAGGCTCATGACAAAAGTTGCGTATGCAGGTCCACGTCGTCGTATAGACCCTAATATACGGTAACATTTGGTATTTTTAAGATTTTAACAGAATTTTTAATGGATTTTAATTTTTTGAAAATTGCCAAATTTGTACAAAATGGTGGAGGGTATTCAAAGTTCGGCCCTGCCGAACTTATTGTCTTTTTACTTGTTCTTTTTTACATCATTGTAATTTGATATACTTTGAATTTGAAATCACAATTATGTGTTTTGACAGGAGTCTTAGTAGTTAGAGGGGATTACTGGCCGACCATATTTGGTGTCGATCTTGCCATATCCGTCCAAAAGTCCGAAACACCATAAGTCTCGGAAAGAACAACCGATTTAATGAAGCTATGATCGAGTTTTGAAATGGGCAATATCGGTCCACTCATTTAGGTCTAGGTCAAGTGCGAAATTCGACGACATCGGACCACTGTTTATACTACTCCCCCATAAAGGACGACGTTTTGAAAAATTCATTAATTTATAGAAAATTTTGAACTTTTGAGGGGGAAGGAATGCACCAATACCGCACATATCCGGATTCGATCCAATTTTAACAATAATATTACGATGTATTAATTTTGGACAGAATCGGATACTGACTTCGAGAGGTAGAGATCGCTTTAGATCAACTCCAAGTGTCGATGTGGCACAGTTTGGCCATATCAATTGATATACAGGGTGAGATAATAAAACTGCATTAAAGCCAAACGTCATAATCTGTACATTTTATACCCTCCACCATACTATGGAGGGTATATTAACGAACTAATTGATATAGAAGTCTAAAATTTTGCACACATGTTTCTTTTGTTAGTAGGCACGTTAAGTTCGTAAATGGGCTATGTAGGTCCACGCTTTCATATAGCCCCCATATAACGGTACCTCCCGATATTCGGTATTTTGATGATTTTAGCGACATTATTCACCGGAATTGTTTCAAATTTGTCATTTGAAGTTCGAGATGGATACTACAGCCTACGACAGAAAATTGTCTATGCAGGTCCACGTCTTCGTACAGCCCTCATATAACGGTGCACCACAATATTCGGTATTTTGGTGATTTTAGCGTCATTATTCACCGTAGTAGTTTCAAATTATGCATTTGGAGTTCGTAATGGGAACTACAGTCTGTGAGAGAAAATTGTCTATGCAGGTCCAGGTCTTCGTATAGGCCCCATATATCAATACCTCCCTATATTCGGCATTGTGACGATTTTAGGTACAATACTCACCGAAATTGTTTGAGATGTCGTATTTGAAGTTAGTAATGGAAGCTACAGCCTATGACACAAAATTGTCTATACAGGTCCAGGTCTCCGATATAACGGTACCTCCCGATATTCGGTATTTTGATTTTATCGACATTATAATTGATTTTTTTAAGTTTCGCATTTGAATATTGTAATGGCTTTTGACAAATGTTACCTACGCAGGTTCATGTCGTCATATAGACCCTAATATAACAGCTACATTCGGCATTTTTAAGGTTTTAACAGAATTTTTAACTTATTTTATTGTTTTTAAGAATTTCCCAAATTCGTTCGAAATGGTGGAGGGTATTTAAAGTTCGGACTTCTGTTTTTTACTTGCTTTTTTTTAATTTTATTGAATGAAAGCAAAAAATGTCGGAAATAGCATCCAAGTTTAGAATAAGTGTAGATTTGTTCGAATTGGTCACCTTTGGTACGAATTCTGGCCTGGTCCAGTTTCATTATCAAATATTCTAGAACTACAATAAACATCTGTGCAAAATGTCATTCATTTATATCTCGATTTCAGCAGGCGAATGGAGAGAGGAATTGATGTTGTTAAAACATTTTATGTTCATTACGAATATATTTTCTATGGGGTCCCCACCGAATATTTCGAGATGTGTCAAATGGAATGAAAAAGTTAATATCCACCCTCGAGCTCATGCTGGGGAAATGAATTATGTTATGATGTTCTTTTTTCAGCCTTCCTTTTGATTAGAAAAACTTTCATCAATAAATATTCTAATTTCTGTAAAGATTCACTGCGCACATTTTTCTAATATTTGATCAGGGAAGATGATACAATTCTAAAAAGTCATTCCTACACTCGTCTCCGCCTTTTGTTTAAAATTCCTTTTGAAAAAATGACGTTCGCTGCGGACAGGATTCGAACCTGTGCGGGTAGAACCCAATGGATTTCAAGTCCATCTCCTTAACCACTCGGACACCGCAGCTGATGATCAAAGCGTTACACAATTAAGAGAATGTTTTCAACCCTTAAAAAAACACTTTGAAAAAATAATACAAAAAAAAAAAAAGTGCGTCGGCCGGGAATCGAACCCGGATCAACTGCTTGGAAGGCAACTATGCTGACCATTACACCACCGACGCCCTTATATTTAAAAAAAATATATATCAATAGCTGTCGAATCGTTCAAAATACTAACGATAGATAACCTAGATTTAGGTCACAGTAACTAGAACTCGTAAAAATACTGAATTTTACACAGTTCCTTCAGAAAATTTGGTTTAAATCGTCAAAATGCCGAATAACGGAAGGTACCTTTATTTGAAAGCTATAAAAAAACGTGACAAATATGGCATGCTCGCTTGACCTGCCTACTGACAAAATGCAGATAGATGAAGGCATCGCTACGCTGACTACAGCGTGAGATAAAAAAATCTTCAACAAAGTCAAACGCTATAATTTTAACATTTTTTTATACCCTCAGCCATGTGGCTACAGAGGGTATATAGCATTTTCTACGGTCAAAACGTGCTTAGTCGAAATAACGATTTTAGACCCTAAGTCTCTTTGGACCAAATCCGTTTCAAAATATTTGGAGTCGATCTAGCGAGCTCCGTCCGTCCGTCTGTCTGTCTGTCGGGCTGGTACGCACGATAACTCTCTAAGGAACTATCCGATTTGTTCCAAACTTGGTACATCGAAATATTTTTGTCAAACTTAGATCGAGTTCGCAGATGGGCAATCTCAGTCCACTCCTTCTGGTACCTCCCACACAAATAGTCAAAATTTTCCAAAAAAATTTTTTTTTGCACAGAAAGAGAAAGTATTTACCGACTTTGCTCCAACTTTGCATATCCTAATATCTGGGTCAGTGCTAGAGTCCGATTGTCTTCAAATTTCATACATCCCAATAATTTTATTAACCCAAGGTTTTGGGGTGCCCAAGGCTTTAACACAACCTCCATAATATTTTCGGGATAATATTCGGCATTTATTCTGATGCCACGACCGATTAAGACGACCGGAGAGCGACCATCGGCTGTTATGGCGGCCCACACCATCACCATGGCCGGCGCTCGAGTTCTGGTGGCCAACCGAAGGTGCACATTTTCAGATGATCTCTTTGGCAAGTAAACACGATTATTTTGTTTGTTCACAAACTGCTTGACAATGAATGTTTTCTCATCGGATAAAACCAAATTCGGTAGTTCACCAGTTCTTGAGCTTTTTGGAACTTCAATAGCTTTACCCCGAGCTCATTTTTCAATATTTGCCGAATGGACTATTGCGATATGTTCAGCTAATGAGACACTGCGACGGGGGTTTCGATCAAGTCGCTTCTTTACTTTTCGAACTATTTCTGCTGATTTAGCGGGTTTCTTCCGTCCACTTCCTCGACGCCAGGCTACGCTACCAGTATGACGGTAACGAGCGATAGTACGAGACACAAAAGATTTATTCACATTTAATTTAAAGAACTATCACGGTTGAATTACATCACGAATAACTTTTTTTCTGGAAAATTCTCACCAAAATGCTTTTTAAAACAACATAATCAGATGCCACTGAAATAATTTTAACAGCAGTCGGAAGAGTGCCTTAGAAATGACAGTAGTCTGAAGCTGGTTGCAGTTTTTTCATTTCACCCTGTATGTGCCACCGGGAAAGAACACATTATGAACTACAAAAAACAGTTTTTAGACAAATTCGTGAAAAAATGTGTCAAAAATCATCAAAATACCGAATATCGGGAGGTACCTTTATGTGGGGACTATACCAAAACGTGGACCGATATATCTCGTTTACAATACCGACCATCCTTGACACAATACAAATTGTTCTGCTAAATTTGGACGCTCAACGACAAATAATGTGGGCTGTATCGAGACAACAGACAGACGGACCGACGGACAGGCAGACGGACATCGCTAAATCCACTTAGAATTTTTTGCTGATTATGAATATATACACTTTATGTGGTCTACGACGAAAATTTAGGGATGTTACAAAGTTAGTATACCTTCCTTTCCAAGGTGGAGGCTATAAACATATTTATTAGAGCATTAGATATACCGCACCGACCAATTGTAAAATTCGGTTGAATATGAAAAAAATTATCCAATTTGGGTTGATATTACATATATGGTGAACAGTAACAGTTTAAAATCTGAACCGATTTCGATAAAATTTGGCAGAAGTATTTTCGAGCTGCATCTGATGTCCGGTATGGAATATCATTTTTGTGGTGTGCATATTACGTATGTGAGGGACTTGAAACCCCAAATTGGTTGAAATATTTTATGGGAGATATAGCTATATCTGAACCGATTTTCACCAAAATTTGAAGTACTTGCTTTTAGACTGAAATCCATCGGAAGTGCCAAAATTCAGTCAATTTGAGCTGATATAAGTCATTTAGTGCACAATGAAATCGGATAAAGATATATATGGGAGCTCTTTCTAAATTTGAGCCCATTCTCACCAATTTCAATAGAGTTCGCCCTTGGGCCAAATAAATATTGTAGAAGAATGTCATCTCAACCGGATAATAAATGGGTCCTGCAATTTGTTCGCACAAATACATGAGCAGACGGAAAGACGGACGGATGGACTGGCATGCAGAAATCGACTCGGAAAGTGATTCTATGAAGATCCTCAAAAGTAAATATGGGCCAATCTCGCTTCCTCCTCCATGTTACAAACAAATACACAAAGACATAATACCCTTACCACTATGTGGTGTAGAGTATAAGAATGGAATAAAAATGGTATAAAACGTAGAACATTTTAGTACTATTCGTACATTCATAGTGCATCCATCATACACTCCATTAGTAACCCTAATTCCAATTGTAAGAGTTTTAGCTCTACTGGATCGTCAAATACAAAGGTATCATATTTAGTACCTTATAGTACTTTTCGTACATATACCACCACTTGGATTTTTGCAAGGATATTTCCGAAAAATTAAGAGAGAATTCTGTTCGGAGAACTATAAATGAAACCATTAAAAATAAAATCGGCCAGCGCCGTTTTATGTGGGTTATACAAATACGTGGACCTAATGGAAAATTATAATTTTAGAATACCCTCCATAATATTGTGGAGAATATAAACATTTGCCTATAGCCTTTTGCAACGACCCTCGTGTTTCAAACATATGCCAAAATGGCAAATCCGCATGCATATTATATAACAACATGTCATTTAATGGTTATTAGTATTAAGTCAAAACAAATTTGGTGCGCCTTCAGGATTTTTAAATCACTTTAACTTTCAAAGCGGCAAACGAAAAACAGCGCAAGCATGTCAGCTGATGATGATCATCTTTTAGATTCGCACAGGTGCAATAAAACCAATGGAAACGGGCTGAATGCAAAGCAAAATGACTCAAACGCTGATGCTTTGTTAGTCTGCATGTAAAACAGCTTGGCATGGAAAAAAACGCGGCGAAGATTTTTTTGATATGAAATCTTGTTGAAAATCGAGAGTGCATTTAAAGCGTTTACCAGTTTATTGAGAAATTATGCAATTAATATAAAAAAGCTTAATTTTTTTAGTGTGTGTGTGTCTGTGTTTGTTATGACGAAGTTGAATTTTTCGTGTTGCTTTCGAAATCACCTTTTAATTTCAATTAAACGATTGCCGTTTAATTTGTTGTATTAACAATTTCGCTAACACCATCATCAATGGTTGGTCGACCATAAAAAACCCCCAGTTCAAATCCAGTTTTTTGTGCAGTTTTAATTTCTATATTTTGCTCAGCCCGCCAATGCAGGTTACAACGTTTCGTTGCTGGCATTTCTGAGCAAAATTTCTTTTAATCGGCTTAATCGGATTTTTAAAGCATCACTGCACAACTGGGTAATTATCAGCTTCTCCTCAATTTGTTTTAAGTCGTTTAAAAAATACAATCACGCTGGCAGTTTATCTGAGTTTCTTCGCATTTAATATTATTAAAACTAAGTAAATTATAAATAATAAGTTTAAAATGGGAAATTGATTGGTGTTCAGTTGTTCGTTTAATTGCTAGTTTTCAAGGCAATGTGTGAATGTGAAGAAGAAGCTGCGGATGTGTTGAAATAATTATTTATATTTATTAGAAGAGTAGTCAAATAACTGGCTGACCGAAAGTCAACGCCCATTCCAAACGGCTGAGGCTAGAATCCGGAAAATTTGCAAGATTGTCAGTCATGGTGTGTAGAGTTATAATGCTGGATTTTTGGAAATTCATACTGAGAGGATTCGAAAAGTACCAGAATGTACTAAATATTCAATGTTTCTGTATTGCTCAAACGGAATGAGCTCGAATTCGGATTAAGAGTCAGGATGAATGTAGCAAATGGTTTTTGGATATACCGAATTTAAATGTAAAGTTTACGAAAAGTTCTAAAATTCTACTAAACTTCTAAAATTCTACCATTTCTGTATTATGTGAACGGATGGAGCTATAAACTTAAAATTTGGTATGAAAATCAAGAATGGAAAGTAAGTTTGATATATGAAGCTGATTTTGGAAATTTGTACTGAATGTGCGTACTGTACTGAATGCTACTAAATTTGGAACAGTTTAGTTTAGGGGTGTCCCTATTGGTGGTAGATTTGTGAAAAGAGGTGGTTTTGGGAATATGTACTACAAGGACACGAAAAGTACTAAGTAGTACTATATTGGGAAAATTTTATTATTGTTAGGTGAACACATAGTACTTGAAATCTGAAATTTGGTTTAAGGGTCGCTGTTCATGTGTAGCCTGGACATATGGAGGTTGTTTCGAAAATGTGTATATTTATTTATTTGGTATTGCGTGAAGGGATAGGGATAAAATTCTGAAATTTGATATTTATCTGTGTTTAAGATTTGGGGTTGGTTTGGAAGTGTGTCCTATATTTGGACGAATTGTACTAAATGGTACTAAATTTGGTATTGTGTGAAGGGATGTAGATGGAATCTTCAAATTTTGTTTTAAGGTTTTCGTTTGTGTCTGGAACTAAGATGGGGAAGAGGATTTGGAAATGTGTATTATAATTGTACGAAAAGTAACAAATAATACAAAATTTGGTATAGGGTAAAGGAATAGAGCTGAAATCCTGAAATTTGATTTTGAGGTCTCTGTAGGTATCTGAGATCCAGATATTAAGGTATTTTTCGAAAAGTGTAAAGTGACTTTTGGTATTAGGGTCGCTTTTCATGTGCAGCATGGACATATGGAGATGTTTAGGGCAACAAATTGTACGAAACGTACTGAATGGTATTATATTTGTTATTGGGTTAAGGGATAGAGATACAATTCTGAAATTTGATATATAGATTACCGATGATATGTACGTTTGAGATTTGGCATTGATTTGAAAATGCGTTCTATATTTGTACGAAAAGTACTTAATGGTACTAATTTTGTAGAGATGGGGTTGGAATCATCAAATTTGCTGCAGAGGTCTCTGCTGGTATTTGAAATTCAGAAATGGGACCAAATTTGGTAATGGGTGAAGATATAGAGCTGAACTTCTGAAATTTGCTGTAGAAGTCTCTCTTGGTATGTGGGATCGAGATATGGAGGTGTTTTTGGAAATGTGTACTATATTGGTACGGAAAATACTAAATAATAAAGTACGAAGAACTAAATATGGTAGTGGATAAAGGTTAGCAAATCCTGAAATTTAATTGAAATCCTGAAATTTCATATGGATGTCACTGTTGGTGTTGTAGTTGAGATAAGGTGATGGTTTAGGTCATACGTACTATAATTGTATTCAATTTGGTAAAGGGTGTAAAATCCAGAAATTTAACATGGAGAGGTTTAAATAGTTTCAGACAGCAAATTTAGATGTGAGTCCTATGGTTTTACTAATATCCTCCTCAGTAAACTGTAGAATGAAAGATTTTGAAGACATTTTGGTGTAAAAGGTAAACATTTTCCAATTATTCTTTTCGAAAAAGAGAAAACTTGTATAACCTTGAAGGTCTGACAATTTAGTGCAAAATTGTGAATTTTAAGTACTAAATGACATAATACGAACTGTTGGAAAGGGCTCTTGCTAGTTAATAAATAACCAGTAAAGAAAGCGCAAAAGTCGGGCGGAGTCGACTTTATGATACACTATATCCCTTTGCATATTTAATAATGCTTAATATTAAAAAAAAAAAATAAATAAATAAATAAAAAATAAACTACTACAAACGCAGCTGAGCCGATCTTTTATACCTTCCAACATTTGGGAAAAAAAAACTTGAAAAAAATCGAAAAAAAAAAATCCGTTGAAAAATTCCTCTCAAATGAAAACCTCTATATGGGGGCTATACGAGGACGTGGTGCTGGATAAGTAATTTTTTGTCATAGGCTGTAGTAATAATTCCGAATTTCAAATACGAAATTCGAAACAATTCCGGTGAATAATGTCGGGAGGTACCGTTATATGGGGCTATACGAAGACGTAGACCTGCACACACAATTTTCTGCCTTAGGCTGTAGTATCCATTACGAACTTCAAATACCAAATTTGAAACAATTCCGGTGAATAATCTTGGAAATTCCTAATATCTCGAGGTATCTCCAGTTTGAGCTTTATTGACAATTTTCTCTCAGGAGGAACTCTTTGTGTGGATTTTAGGCTATTCCGTTTAAAAATTTGGCTAAAATCATCAAAATATGCTATATCGGGGGAACTATTGTATGGGGTGTGGTAATAAAAGGCAAATCGGACGAAGATATTTTTGGGAGCTTTATCCATATCTGAGCCGATCTCGATAAAACTTGTTACGGGGTGCATTTTGCGGCTGTGAAGGACAAAAATATATATATATATATATATATATATATATATATATATATATATATATATATATATATATATATATATTTTTTTTTTTTTTTTTTATACCCTACACCACATAGTGGTAAGGGTATTATGTCTTTGTGCATTTGTTTGTAACATGGAGAAGGAAACGAGATAGACCCATAGTTACTTTTGAGAACCTTCATAGAATCACTTTCTGAGTCGATTTATGCATGTCCGTCCGTCTGTCCGTCCGTCCGTCCGTCCGTCCGTCCGTCCGTCCGTCCGTCCGTCCGTCCGTCCGTCCGTCTGTCCATGTATTCTTGTGAACAAAATGCAGGTCGCATTTATTATCCGATTGAGATGAAATTTTCCAAACAATATTTTTTTGGCCCAAGGACGAACCCTATTGAAATTGGTGAGAATCGGATCAAATTTAGATATAGCTCCCATATATATCTTCATCCGATTTCGGGTTAAATGAGCACCAAATGTCCACTATCAGTCCAAATTACCTGAATTTTGGCACACCCAACCGGGTTCGGCCTAGAAGCAAGTATATCAAATTTGGAGAAAATCGGTTCAGATATAGCTATAGCTCCCATATATATCTTTCATCCGATTTGATCTTTAAGTCCCTCACATTCCTACTATGCACTCCACAACCGTGATATTTGGTACCAGGTATTAGATGGAGCACAGAAATAGCTGTTTTAAATTTTATCGAAATCGGTTCAGATTTGGATATAGCTCCCATATATATCTTCATCCGATTTCGGGTTAATTGACCACCAAATGGCCAATATCAGCCCAAATGGCCCGAATTTTGGCACATGTGACCGAGATTAGCCTTAAAGTAAATACAACAAATTTGGAGAAAATCGGTTCTGATTTGGATATAGCTCCCATATATATCTTCATCCGATTTCGGGTTAATTGTGCTCCAAATGGCCGATATAAGCCCAAATGGACTGAATTTTAGTACATCGGACCAAATTCAGCCTAGAAGCAAGTATATCAAATTTAGTGAAAATCGGTTCAGATATAGATATAGCAAGCATATATATGTTTCATCCGATTTAGTGTTTTAGTCCCTTACATTCGTAATGTTCACTCCACAACCGTGATATTTGGTACCAGATATAAGGTACAGCCCAGAAATAGCTGTTTGTAATTTTATCGAAATCGGTTCAGATTTGGATATAGCTCCCATATATATCTTCATCCGATTTCGGGTTAATTGTGCACCAAATGGCCGATATAAGTCCAAATGGACTGAATTTTAGTACATCGGACTAAATTCAGCCTAGAAGCAAGTATATCAAATTTAGTGAAAATCGGTTCAGATACAGATATAGCAACCATATATATGTTTCATCCGATTTAGTGTTTTAGTCCCTTACATGTGATATTTGGTACCAGGTATTAGATGGAGCACAGGAATAACTGTTTTAAATTTTATCGAAATCGGTTCAGATTTGGATATAGCTCCCATATATATCTTCATCCGATTTCGGGTTATTGACCACCAAATGGCCGTAATAGCATCAATTTTGGCAAATCCGACCGAAACCAGCTTAAAAGCAAGTACACCAATTTTAGTAAAAATCGGTTCAGATATAGCTATAGCTCCCATATATATGTTTCATCCGATTTCGTCTTTAAATCCCTCACATTCGTAATATGCACTCCACAGAAATGATATTTGGTACCAGTTATCAGATAAAGCCCAAAAATAGTTGATTTTAATTTTATTAAAATCTGTTCCGATTTGGATATGCCTCCCATATATATCTTCATCCGATTTCGTGTTAATTGTGCATCAAATGGCCAATATCAGCCCAAATGGCATGAATTTTGGCAAATCCGACCGAAACCAGCCTATAAGCAAGTACACACATTTTAGTAAAAATCGGTTCAGATATAGCTCTAGCTCCATATATATGTTTCATCCGATTTGCTCTTTAAGTCCCTTACATTCGTAATATACTCTTCACAGGAATGATATTTGGTACCAGATATCAGATAAAGCCCAAAAATAGTCGATTTTGATTTTATAAAAATCTGTTCAGATTTGGATATAGTATAGCATAGCATACTCTTCACAGGAATGATATTTGGTACCAGATATCAGATAAAGCCCAAAAGTAGTCGCTTTTAATTTTCTCAAAATCTGTTCAGATTTGGATATAGCACCCATATGTATCTTCATTCGATTTCGAGTTAATTGTGCAACAAATGGCCAATATCAACCGAAATGGCATGAATTTTGGCATATCTGCCCAAATTCAGCCTAGAAGCAAGGACACCAATTTTAGTAAAAGTCGTTTCAGATATAGCTATAGCTCCCAAATACATCTTCATCCGATTTCGGATTAAATGTGCAGCAAATGGCTAATATTGGTACATCAAATTTAGTGAAAATCGGTCGGATACAGCTATAGCTCCTATATATACCTTTCATCCGATTTGTACTTTAAGTCCCTCAAATTCGAAAAATGTACGATACAAGAATAATATTTGGTATCAGATGCAGCCAAGAAATATCTTCTTTTTCAGTTTTACAAATATCGGTTCAGATTTGGATATACCTCCTATATATATATTCATCCAATTTCGTGTTGATTGCGCACCAAATGTCCAATATCAGCCCAAATGTCCTGGGTTTTGGCAAATCTGACCGAATTCAGCCTAGAATCAAATACATCAAACTTGGTGAAAATCGGTTCAGATATAGCTATAGTTCGTAAAATGCACGATAGAATTAGATAGATTTTGATTTTGTACCAAATATCTCATAGAGCTCTGAAATGCCCTGTATAAACCTTTTTACGAGAGCTCTACTAAATATGCATAGTGGTGTAGGGTATCATATAGTCGGCCCCGCCCGACTTTTGAGCTTTCCTTACTGGTTTTTTTTAATATATATATATATATATATATTTTTTTTTTTTTTTTATATATACATATTTTGATCCAATTTCAATAGGGTGTGTTCGTGGGTCTAACAAATGATTTGTTCAAAATTTTTTACTGGAACGGCTAATAAATGCGACCTATACTTTGTTTACAGAAATACATTTTCAGACCGACGGACTTACGGACATGCATAAATCGACTTAGAATATGATTCTATGCTGATCATCAAAAGGAACTATAGGTCTATCTCGTTTCCTTCTATCTGTTACAAACAAATGTACTAAGACATAATACCCTGACCACCTTGTGGTGTAGGGTATAAATATTAAGGTTTCTAGCATTTTTTGCTCGCGACTCTCTGAATACAATATTTATACTCCTGGGTCAATAAGAGGTACTATTATTTCATGAAATACATATTTTGGAATATTTTGGTCCAATTTTAAATTTACACAGGAGAAAGCACTGTGAACCGTTCGTACTTTTTTATTCATCAATCATTCTAAACAATTTTAACTTTCAGCATGTCGTCAGTATCATAATTTCTCTCAGATATTAAATTCCCTAAGAGGATTACTGACACTGAACCGAATTACAATTGTGCCCTGCCCCACAATGTTGTTTGCCTTCATTCAAAAAATATGCATGCAGATCTTCGATTCGATGGTAAATGAAAATTCGTATTGAGCCATGCCATGCCATTCATTTGAAAATTTCATCGAATAAAGGAAACATTAGCAAATGAATGAAAAAGGTTCACAACATTTCGTTTTATATCAACAACAAAAATTTTAATCGATTTTTTTTTCTCATTGAACCCGCCGCCCATTCACTGACAAAATAAAAAAAAGAAAAACGTAACTTGCGAACGAATGAAAGAATGAATGAATGAATTATTTATGATTGTTTTGTTAATTATTTGCTACTGCATGATTTTGCACTATTTTACCCTCTCTTATTTCCTTCAATTTCCCGTTGTCGATTTTTTAATGTGTTATTAAAATACATAATAATAATAAAAAGTGCGGCAGTCAGACGTCTGGATCAATGGATGGATGGCTGGATGGATAGACAGTCAGCCAGACAGACAGACGGATATATAGCCAGCCACTCTAAAAATCATTGTTTGACTCCGAGTTGGGGTTTTTTTCGGTTTTGTTTTTAATGGGCCTTTAGCTGGCGTGAAGCAGTATGACAAACAAAATATGGAACCATTCAGTTCAATTCAGTTCAGTCCGTTTCCAATTCATTAATTTTAAAATGTTTCTTTCTGTTGGCATATCTCCTAAATGATTGTTGAGTGCATGACAATGACGGTTATTTGAATATTATTAAACTGTATTACAGTATTTTTTTTGTGGTTTGAATTTAGTTCCGCATTTGAGGAGGGTGACAGTGCAGAAAACGAAATGGAGAAATTAAAGCGAATCGTTTAATGTACTTTTTGGCAACAAAAACAACAGCAGCGGCAGTGATTGTTTTGGCGCATGCGTGAGTCATATGTTTTAGGTCCCCTGTTAAAAAGCAAAGTCTGGAGTAATTATTTAATATTCTATCTTATAAAAAATGCATAAAGGTTTGAAAATTGGCCTTATAGAGTGCTATAATAGTAGAAAAGATCTTCTGCTTAAAAAATGCTGTCAAAATATCTCAATTAACAACATTTTTCTTCGGATTAATAATCTTTGGAATTCTTGCACTTCAGGCATCAAAATCATCAAAATATGGAATATAGGGTACCTCCCTATATTCATTATATGTTGGTTATAGAGAAAAGTGGACCTGCACAGACAATTTTCAAGAAAATATATACCTTCTGGGGTCTAAAATGTATATTTCGAGGTGTTACAAACGTAATGACAAACTTAATATACCCTCCATACTAATGGGTGTAAAAGTACCAGACGATTTTGCCGGCAGATATACACTCAGCCTTTGTCGGTTTATTATAATATATTTCGATTTAGTTGAGGAGATAACGAAAGATAGGACAACTATTACTATTTACTATTTAGTTTGCAATACCTTGGAACGTACTTAGATCGTATATGCTGTTTTGAAATTCAACCTACGATTTTTTTTATAAATTTTTATAAAAAAAGGTGGTTATATAAAAAGGTGGTCCTAATGCCAAATTTTAGTTTTCCAACTTTATACCTTCCCTAATACAAAATATGTTACTATTTTCTTAATTTATTTTGTACACGGAGGAAGAAAATTAATGTATGCCTGAATCCGCATCCAAATCTCAGCCTTACATACTACCTCAAACCTAGCACCTAATTTCTACTACCAAATTTAATACCATTTGGTACTTTTCATTTACGTATTGTGCGCATTTGCAAAACCATCCCTTTATTTTAACCTTATCCACCAGTAGTGACCCCAATACCAACATATCAAATTTCCGTTTGTACAATTTTTACATCTCGTACATATTTCGAAAACTACCTCCCATTATTAAACTCTTTCGTTCCGAGATTTAATTTTTATACCCTTCACCATACATAGTATGGAGGATATATTAAGTTCGTCATTACGTTTGTAACTCGTCGAAATAATAATTTTAGACCCCACAAATTATAAATATTCTTGATCAGCGTAAAACTCTAAGACGAAGCTAAGATAGGAAGCTAAAATTTTGTACAGATCAGTCTTTTGTGTGCAGGCGCGTCAAGTTCGAAGATGGGCTATATCGGTCCACAATATCGTATGACCCCCATATAACGGTGCCCCACATTTTTCCTTGTCTGTACTGTCGATTTATGCATGTCCATCCGTCCGTCTGTCCAAGTGTTTTTGACCCAAGGGTGAACCCTATTAATTTAGATAATCTGTCAAAATTTAGATATAGCTCGCATATATATCTTCATCCGATTTGGTTTTTATTGTGTACCAAACGAGTAATGTCAGCCCAAATGGTATGGAATTTTACACATGAGACCAGATTTGGCCTGAAAAGTAAATATGACAAATTTGTTCGAAACCGGTTCAGATATAGCTATAGCTCCCATATTGTTCATCCGATTTGTTATTTTTGTCCTCCGCAGCCGTAATATGCACTCTGTAACAATGATATTTGGGGAAATCTATCAAATACAACTCAGAAATACCCTTGCTAATTTTTTCCCAGGTCGGTTAAGATTTGGATATAGCTCCCATATATATCTTCGTCCGATTTTCCTTTTATTGTGCGTCAAACGTGTAATATTAATCCAAATGGGATGTAATTTGGCGAAACGAAATATATCGGGGAAATATATCAAATACAATTTTTTTTCCAAATTTTATTGAGGTCGGTTCAGATTTGGATATAGCTCCCATATTTATCTTTATCCGAGTTCATATTAACTGTGCACAAAATAGGTAATACAAGCCCGAATTGTTCGAATAGTTCTTTTACATAGTTACCCATCAACATTGACCGAGATGCAAAATTTTAAGATTCTAGTTGCGCCTGAGCGTTGGATCAGTTAGTCAGTCGGTTACTAACCCACTAAAATATTTTCAAAATACATGTTTCGAAATGATTGATTCCGGGACAATTCAACCTCTAAACACAAATTTCAATTTTTCGATTCTCTCAATTAATATTTTGAGTAACCTACAAATATCGTTATAAAGTAAATGCTTATAATTTCAGTAATTAACGAACATTTTCGTCAAGCGTTTCGCATTTCTTTTTGGCAACTTTGATACAAATATTTCTTGATGAAGAATATTTTTGTCTTTGGCATCACTCTTCTAAAATGGTGCTTTTCTTCGAGTATGCTAGGAATATGCAAAGGCTCCCTTTTTCTCAGTCATCACAGCAATAGAGTTTCTTATTCAAACTTCTAACAGATCACCCAATGCCAGAGTGCAAAATTTAGTACTTTTCGTGCACTTTTAGTACATCGAATACCAATAATACAATTTTTCGCAACGTTTAATATTTCTTGAAATTTTACCTTCGTAATAAGAGGAACAAAATAATTAATTAAAATAATTAGTTTCCATTACTTTCGAACGGAAACCACCCCTTTCCACCATGCAAACATACATTAGCTTTTCTGTTTTTAATGTGAAAATGTTGTGATAATTTCAAAGACCCGGAAAAGCTTCTCTGTTTAACTACACGACTTGCATCGTTTCTGTTAACTTAACCAAATGTTAGCAATTACCATAATCAGTGCAGAATTCATTAAATACTTGTCACTCACTCGCACTCGGTTGCTCGCCCGCCCGCTTAGTGTTTCCGAAGTATGCTATGCTCATATCGCTGCAGCGAAGATCACCGCAACAACAAGTCATGATCATCATCATCATTTTTAAAAGCCAACAAGAGAAGCGAACAAAAAAAAGAAATTAAATAAAAATTTAAATTATTCTTTCCTGTTAAATGGAGGAGTAATGCATGAACTTTTTTCAGTCTGTTGCTGCTATTGTTGTTGTTTTAATGTTTTTACATTTTAAAATTTAAACCACAATCACTCTTGCAGAGTGACTTGGTTTTAACACCTGCAGTGAAATTGTTAATTCATATTCAAAATGCTAATTGAGTAATAGAGTGGGTATAATGTTTGAAATTTTCGAGAATTTTGATTTAGAAGATTACATTTGTAGTGCAGTTTTCGGATTGGTGGAGATCAGAATCAGTTATATTAGATCGAATCTCTACCAGCAAAAAATAAAGCAAGTAAAAAAGCTACATATTCAGCCGCGCCGAACTTTGAATACCATCCACCATTTGGAACGAATTGGACAATTTTCAAAAAAAAAAAAAAAAATAATAATAATAAATAAATAATATCCGTTAAAAACTCTGTTAAAATCTTAAAAATACCAAATGTATCTGTCATATTAAGGTCTAAACGACGACGTGGACCTGCATAGGCAACTTTTGACATAAGCCATTACAATATTCAAATGTGAAACTTGAACAAAAATGGGCGAATAATGTAGCTAAAATCGTCACTATAGGGAGGTACAATTATATGGGGGCTATACCTGGGCAGATAATTTTCCGTCCCTCTATCCGTCTGTCCGTCTGTGGAAATCACTCTAGCTTCCGAACAAAATAAAGTAAGTTGATAAAATTTTACTCAAATGTATATTACAGAACTTTTGGTATTGAAAATGAGCCATGTAGGTCCAGGTTTTGGTATAGCCCCCATATAACAGTAACTCCCGATATTCGTATTTTGATGATTTTAGTGACATTTTTCATCGCGATTGTTTCAAACTTGGTATTTGAAGTTCGCAATAGATACTACAGCCTATGACAGAAAATTGTCTGTGTAGGTCCACGTCTTCGTAAGGCCCCCATATAACTGTACCACCCGATATTCGATGATTTGATCATTTTAGCGCCATCATTCACCGGAATTGTATCAAACTTGGTATTTGGAGTTTGTAATGGATACTAAAGCCAATGACAGAAAATTGTCTTTGCAGGTCAGCGTCTTCGTAAAGCCCCCATAGAACGGTAACTTCGATATTCGGTATTTTGATGATTTTAGCGACAATTTTCACCGGAACTGTTTCAAATTTGGTATTTGAAGTTCGTAATGGATACTACAGCCTATGACTGAAAATTGTCTGTGCAGGTCCATGTCTTCGTAAAGCCCCCATATAACGGTACCTCCCCTTTTCGATATGTTGATGATTTTAGCGTCATTATTCACCGAAATCGTTTCAAATTTGGTATTTGAAGTTCGTAATGGATACTACAGCCTAAGACAGTAAATTGCCCATGCAGGTCCATGTCTTCGTATAGCCCCCATATAACGGTACCTCCTTATTGTCGGTATTTTGATGATTTTAGCGACATTAATCACCGGAATTGTTTCAAATTTGGTATTTGAAGTTCGTAATGGATAGTACAGCCTAAGACAGAAAATTGTCTGTGCATGTCCATGTTTTGGTATAGCCCCCATGGTACCTCCCTATATTTGGTATTTTGATGATGTTAGCTACATGATTCACTGTTTTTTCAAGTTTCGCTTTTGAATATTGTAATTGCTTATAACAAAAGTTGCCTATGCAGGTCCACATCGTCGTATAGACCCTAATGGAACGGCTACATTCGGTATTATTAATATTTTAACAGAATTGTTAACGGATTTTATTTTTTTGAAAATTGCCAAATTCGTTGCAAATGGTGGAGGGTATTCAAAGTACGGGCCGGCCGAAAATGTACTAATGGACTATATCAGTTCACGTTTTGGGTTTAGGGCCTTTTGGTTTTTGTAGATACAATTTTTATCCGAATTTTCTGTAAATTGGCAAGTAATGTTTCCATTATGTATGAAACATACCTGCATATAACTGTCCATAAAGTACCAAGTTTTGGTATAGTCCCTATGTCATTGTACTTCCAGATATTCGGTATTTTTGATGATTTGAGTAACATTTTTCACCAGAAATTTTTTCAAATCAAATTTGTTTGGAGTTCGTAATGGATGATACTTCCAATGACGGCCACACATGAACAGCGACCCTAATAGCAAATTTCAAATTTCAAGCACTATCTATTCACCCAAAACCAAATTATATAGTACTATTTTGTACTCTATTGTGCACGTGTTACACACATTTTCAACGACGCACCTGTTGCACACATTTACAAGCCTACAGCCAATAGGGAGCCCAATACCAACATTTCAAATTACAATCTTCTTTCGATCACTCAAAGCGAAATTGTACCAAATTTAGTACCATTTAGTACAGTTCTTACACGTAGTATACATTTCCAAAACCACATACTCACATCAACCCCATTTCCAAGAATTGATCAAATTTCAAATTTTCGTTCATATAATTAAATGTGGTACTAAATTTAGTCCATTTTAGTGCTTTTGTTCATTTCAATACTCTTGACGGCTTTTTCAAAATAAAAATTGGTCACCACCATATCTAAAACATAGAAACCAACAATGACCTCTATATCAAATTTCAGGATTTTAGCTCTTTAATTTTCAGCATTGCCAAATTTAATACAATTTAGTACAATTATTTTGCGCATATCCAAAACCAGCAACTTCTCTCAATAACAGACACCAACAGTGACATCCATATCAAATTTCTGGATTTCAGCTCCATTCCTTCACCCAATACCAAATTTGGTAATTACTTTTCGTACAATTATAGTGCATATATGTAAAACCATCTTCATATTTCAATTCCACATACCATGAGTGGCATCCGTACCTATAAAGACCTAAATACCAAATTTCGAGATTTCTGCTCTATTCCTTCGCCTAAGATTAAAATTAGTACTATTTAATACTTATCGTACAATTATAGTGCACATTTTCAAAACCACCTCCATATCTCAATACCAGATATCAGCAGAGACCCAATATCAAATTTTGGGATTTCAGCTTAATTCCTTCATCCCATACACAAATTAGTACTACTTACGCATTTCCGCACGCATTTCCATAAACCATCTCCATGTGTCCCCGATCCCAAATTTTAGATTTCAAGCACTATCTGCTCATCCAATCCCAAATAGTAGCAAATATGCTATACATAAGTACGAATTTCCAAAACTTCTACATTTCAGCCCAAATCAAAATTTTACCATATTTAGTACCATCTAGTACGCTTAAGTAGGAATTTCCATAACTACTTACATCATACAGTCCAATAGAAATCTTATTTCCAAATTCCAGCATTTCAGCTCTATTTGTTCACCAAATGTAAATTATATCAAATTTAGTACATAAGTTCGAATTTCCAAATCCACCTATATCCCTCAGTCCCAGAATGCAATAGTAATCTTATGTCTAATTTCAGAATTCAAGCTCCATCGGCTCACACAGATTGAAATTTTACCAAATTTAGTACCATTTAATACTTTTTGTGCCCTTAAATATAAATTTCGAAAACTTCCTCCTCCAATCCTATACTCCGCTAGCAATGTAAATTTTAAATTTCAGGTTTCCAGATCCACCCGTTCCACCAAATTCAAATTTTACTAAATTTAGTAACGTTTAGTACACACTTGCAAAACTACGTACTCACATCGACTCTTACTCCTCAACCTTGAATCGCATTCCTAATTTCAAGTTTTTTTTAATTCTAACCGTTCATATGAATACGAGATGGTACCAAATGTAGGATAGTACTTTTCGTGAACTTATAATGCGAAATTCCGAAAACTCTTTGGTAAATCTATCATACCCTCCATCAGTGACTCCCTCAAATACATACCATATTTAGTATCTTTTAATGCTTTGCCACTTCGAACCAAGAGTGACAAGATTCTAGCTTCAGCCGTTTAGTCCGGGCGTTGATGAATCGTAACGTCATTCCGTCAATCAGTCAGTCAATTACTTTACTCTTTTATTAATATAGATTATACCTATGGATTTTGATAGTTTCAATTTTGGTTTTTATATGTAGCTCAAATTTTCAATTGAATAATGAATCAATCGTCATTTCAAGGGGGGAATATGCACTTTACCCACCTCAATATCATACAAGACTTCATTAATTTTTTTCAACACTATTTTACATAACTATATAACAATTCAGGCATCGGAACAAACAATTAAATTGCAACTCAAGCGTGACAACGTTCCATGTGGACATTGTTCTTTTTTCGGTTTGGTTAATGTTTTAGGCGTCTGCGGTGCCAATGCCGTTGGTGGTAGTTTTTTGTCCGATTTTTCAGACAAAAACTAAATATTTAGTTTCAGCCGCTAGTTCCAATGACCGGCTGAACATTTTCGGTCATTTTGACGTTGTTAATCAACATCAAGCATTGTTTCTGTGCCCAACGGGGACAGTTCTTGAGATAAAAATGTTGTTTATATGTAAATTTGGGGTTTTCACATTTACGATCGCGGCGATAGTGGTAGGCAGGTTAATTGTCATTTATCAACGGGCGGGAAACAGCGGTGATATATTGTTTGGTAAAATGTTTATAGTTTTTTTCATGTAATTTGTATGTAAAATTAGTGGATATTAATGGAATGGGTAAATTTTGGAGATAATATTCTAGAAGAGGCAAATTCATTTGCAAATATGTAGTCACGGGAAAAAGTGGTGTAAGTGTGGTTTTTGGAGTAAAATGATACTATTCGCGAATGTCGACTTAGCTTTTTGGGTTTTAAAAATGATCTGAACTACTTATAATTGGAATTTATATATTTACCCAAGAAGTTCGCAAGTGCGATTAATTTTACATATCATATACATATTCGTATTCCAATTTTTGTCAGTTTGTTTATATTATTGAAAAAATATTCTCCTAATGCCTGCGATCACTACCACTTCCGTTTTGGATCACAAATTTCAAATCAAAAGTTTCTCTCCACAAGAGATTTATTCGGTTCCACTCACATGTAAAAAACACAAAATATTTAAATGTGTCTAGTAGTTGTTTGCTGGTTTTTGTGTTAACTGCGTTAATGATGATGGATTCGGTAGCAAGTCAAGTGTATCAAATAGGGTCACTCACACCTCATGGCAGACAGGAACAGTTTAAAGCAGAGTTATATTCAAAAATATTGTACAGTGGATTCAACAATGTTTAAATATTTTATATTTTTGAAACCTGCACCATAGTATGGAAGGTATATTAAGTTTGATATTCCGTCAATTTTAGACTCTATTTTTGATCAGCCTAAAATTCTATGTCGATTTAGCGATTTCCGTCCGTCTGTGGAATTCACCCTAGCTTCCTTACGAAATGAAGTAGGTTGATAAAATTTTACTCAGATGTGTGTTAGGTCTGAAGGACTTTTGGCATTGAAAATGGGCTATATAGCTAAATATTTTGGTATAGTCCCCACATAAATGTACCGACAGATTTAAGTTTTTTTGGGTGTTGTCTATGTTTTAGTATAGCCACATATAAGATATTCAGAATTTTGATGATTTGTGTCACACTTTTTACCGGAAATGTTTCAAATTTGGAATTTGAAGTATCTATTCTACCCTATGATAGAAAATAGCTCAAATAGGTCTACGTCTTCGTATAGCCCCCATATAACGGGATCTCCTTATATTCTGTATTTTGATGACTTTACCGACATTATATACTGGAGTTGTTTCAAATTTCTTATTTGTAGTTCATAATGGGAATACATCCTATGATAGAAAGTTGCATACACAAGACCAGGTTTTCGTATGGGCTTCAATGTGAGGGTGACTCTCTGTATTCGTTATTTTTATACCATCCACCTTGGAAAGGAGGGTATATAAACTTTGTCATTCCGTTTGTAACATCCCTAAATATTCGTCGTAGACCCCATAATGTATATATATTCACAATCAGCATAAAATTCTAAGTCGTTTTAACGAAGTCCATCTGTTTGTCTGTCTGTCCGTCTGCCTGTTGAAATCACGATACAGCCCACATTATTTGATGTAGAGCGTCAAAATTTAGCAGAATAATTTGTATTATGTCTAGGATGGTTGGTATTGAAAATGAGATATATCGGTGCACATTTTGGTATAGTCCCCATATAACGGTACATCGCGATATTCGGTATTTTGATGATTTTTGCCACACTTTTTCACAATTTGTCTGAAAATTGGTATTTGTAGGTCATAATGGCTCCTAGTTCGTGCGCCGAAACATTGTATGTATAGGTTTACGCTTTGGTTAAGCCCCATATAACGGTACCTCCCGATATTCGGTATTCTGAAGATTTTTGCCACATTTTTTCTTGGGTTTGTCTAAAAATTGGTATTTGTTAGGCATAATAGGTTCTAGCTCCGTTGGCGAAACTTTGTATGTATAGGCACGCGGTGTAGCTCCCATATAACGGTACCTCCAGATATTCGGTATTTTGATGATTTTTGCCACATTTTTAAAGGATATGTCTGAAAATTGGTATTTGTAGGTCATAATGGGTCCTAGTTCGTGTGGCGAAACATTGTATGTATAGGTCCACGCTTTGGTATAGACTCCATATAACATTATCTTCCGATATTCGGTATTTTGATGGTTTTTGTCACATTTAATCACGGATTTGCCCAAAAATTGGAATTTGTTGGTCATAATGAATTCTAGCTCCGTTGACGAAGTATTGTTGGCATAGGTCCACGCTTTTGTATATCCCTATATAGCGGTACCTCCCGATATTCGGTATTTTGATTTTTTTGCCACATTTTCCCACGAATATGTCTGGAAATTGGTATTTGTAGGTCATAATGGGTCCTAGTTCGTGCGCTAAAACATTGTATGTTAAGTCCACGCTTTGGTATAGACTCCATATAACATTATCTTCCAATATTCGGTATTTTGATGGTTTTTGTCACATTTTATCGCGAATTTGTCTAAAAATTGGATTTTTTTGGTTATAATGAATTCTAGCTCCGTTGGCGAAATATTGTTGGTATAGGTCCACGTTTTTGTATAGCCCTATATAGCGGTACCTCCCGATATTCGGTATTTTGATGATTTTTGACACATTTTCCCACGAATATGTCTAAAAGTTGGTATTTGTGGGTCATAATTGGTTCTAGTGTTTCCATTACCCTAAGGTGGAGGGTATTAAAAATACGGCCCGGCCGAACTTAATGTTTTTTACTTGTCAAGGGAAATTTGAAATTCCTTCGATATGGTTTGCTTTTTTATAGTATGGAGGGTATATTAAGTTTTTCATTCCGTTTGTAACGCCTAAATGTTCTTGATTAACATAAAATACTATGTCGATTTAGCGATGCACGTCTGTCGATCTGTCCGTCCTTCCGTCTTTGGAAATCACATTAGCTTCCGAACGAAATGAAGTAGGTTAATAAAATCTTACTCAGATGTGTGTTTGTTTTGCAGGACTTTTGATATTGGAAATGGCCTATATCGGTCCACGTTTTGGTATAGCCCCCATATAACGGTAACTTTCTATATTCGGTATTTTGATGACTTTAGCGACAATATTCACCGGATTTGTATTAAGCTTCGTATTTGAAGTTCCTAATTGGTATTACCATCTGTGGCAGAAAATTGCCTATGCAGGTCCACGTCTTCGGTAACTCCATATATTCGGTATTTTGATTTTTGCAGCATTTTTCAACGTTTTTTTTTGCTAATTTCTTTCGAATGGTGGGGGGTTTTAATGAATGCAGCTAAATTCTTGAAGTTTTATGAGGTAGTTTTGTAAATGCATGGTACCAATCGTGGAAAATTCTAACACATTACACCCTGCCATATCACTGAATTTGCAGGGTGTAGGAATAGAACTGGAATTATGAGTATAGTTACAAAGATAGCTGTGAATGTGAAGCGCTTAGATTTGTAGGTGGAATAAAATGTACATTGTACATAACGTACTAAAGCTACTAAAGTTTGGAATAAAGTGTAGGAAAAGAGCTAGAATTATGAATATTGGTAAAGGGATCACTGTGAGTTTTTAGCGTTCAGATAAGGAGATGGAATTTGGAAATTCTACAGGGGTACCAGAAGTACTAAAATGTACTAAAAATTGAAAAAGAATTGCCAAATTCTTTCCAAATGGTGGAGGGTATTCAAAGTTCGGCGCGGCCAAACTTACAGCTTTTTTACTTTTTTTAATTTTTAAATTTGTTTTCATATTCGTTGAGGAGCCTTCCAGACGTGGACTTTTTAAAGAATATTTTTTGAAGAGACTTCGAAACTTGGATTTTTTTAAGAAATATTTTTAGAAGTACCTTCGAGACGTGGATTTTTAAATGATATTTTTTGAAGAGCCTTCCAGACGTGGACTTTTTTAAGAAAATTTTTTGAAAAGCCTTTGAAACGTGGATTTTTTAAAGAATATTTGTTTAAAAAATCTACGTTTCGAAGGCTCTTCCAAAAATATTCTTTAAAAAATCCACGTTTCGAAGGCTTTTCAAAAAATTTTCTTAAAAAAATTCAACGTCTGGAAGGTTCTTCAAAAAATATATGCATCAAAGGATTTTTGAAATTCGAATTTAAAGGTTACATAAAGTTCTAAAATGGTACTAAATTTCTAAAATTTTACCATTTGATATTATGTGAACGGATAGAGCTAGAAACTACAAATTTGGTATGAGAACAATTTTAGAAAGTAAATTTGAAAAATAAGATTGTTTTGGAAATGTGTACTGAGTGTGCAAACTGTACGAAATTGTACTAAATTTAGAACAGTTTGGTTTAGGTTTAATGGCTAAAGCTGGTATTTTGAAATTTTGTTTCGGGGTCCCTGTTGGTAGAAGTTTTGTGATAATTAGGTGGTTTTGGAAATGTGTACAACAAGTTCACGAAAAGTACTAAATAGTGCTAATAGTACAATTTGTTATTGGGTGAAGAGATTCTGCTGGAAATTTTTAAATTTTTTACTGTTTGTGTATGGCCTTGACATATGGAAATTGTTTTGAAAGTGTATTATAATTATAGGACAAGTACTAAATGGTACTAAATTTGGAATTGGATGAAGGGATAAAGATGGTATCCCTAATTGTGATTTGGCGGTGGTTTGGAAAATGTGTCCTATATTTATATGAAATGTATTAAATGGTTCTGAATTTGGTATTGGTTGAACTACTATAGCTGTAATCCTGAAATTTGATAATGGATGCCACTTTTGGTGCCTTTGGTTGGAAGAAGGAGCTGGTGTTGGATATGCGTAATATTATTGTACTTAATGGTACTAAATTTGGTAATGTGGGTAATTATATAGCTGAAATCCTGAAATCTAATATTGAGGTCACAGTTGGTATCTGAAGTTGAGATATGGAGATTGTTTTGAAAATCCATAAAATAATTGTACGAAAAAGTACCAATGTCCTAATTTTACATATTTAATTTCGTGCATATATTTCAACACAAAATCTGCAATCTGCACCTCTTGCACCCACTGTCGCTGGAATACCTGACAGCTTTGCTCTTAAAATGCCACATTCACCCCAATTGTGCACTGAGGCGTGTAAAACAAATTAAATGCGTCCCAAAAGACGCTTGGCTTTTTTCCTGCTCGTTTGCAGACTGCCTGTTAAACAGTGCAAGTAAGCGGATTCCAAATAAAGCCTCAACAGACGTCTGTCTTAAGTCACTTTAGTTTCGTAAATTTGACAACCACTTTTTTTGAGGGGTAGAGGAAGAAGATGCAAAACTTTAGCGGAATTGCCTTTTAATTTGTTTTTAACAAAACTAGAAAAATGTTAACCGACGAGGAAAAAAACAACGAAAACTTGTCATTAATTTCTCATATTTTGTTGAGCCATTAACGGCGACAACAGCGACTGTTCGACGACGACAACGACGACGATGATGTACGACAATTACGGCAGTTTTAACTTGTTGTTCTTGTTACATTTGCCATCAGTGATGTGTTGCGTGAAAAGTGTTGACAGTTTATAATATTTTGCTGTTGTAAGTGTTGCTGTTGTTAAATTCACCATCCCCCTCTCCCCACAATACCTCGTTATTACAATTATAATTGTGGTCGGCACAGTGAGATATTTTCAAGCATATTTGAAAAAAAAAAAAATGCATAGTTATTTGGAAAGTGTTAGATTCTGGTTTCGTTGGGTGATTAGGACACCCACTCTGGTCAACGCCATAACTGCAACTGAACCAAAATTTTCCAAGTTTGAAACCAGTAAGGAAAATTGATAGTCGGAAGGGGCCAACTATAAGATATCCTACACCACTTGCACATTTACTACAGCTCCGTAACAATCGATTTTTTTCGCAATAAAACAGCAATCGGATTAAAAAATATATATGGGAGCTATATCTAAACCATAGCCGATCTCGGTAAAATTTGACAAAGGCATTTCCAAGTTCTATAATATATCTAGTACCAAATATCATTGTTGTCGAATGCATGCAAATGCGATGGACTTAAGTACCAAATCGGATGAAACATATATATTGGAGCTATAGCTATATTTTAACCGATTTTCACCAAATTTGATTTATTTGCTTCTAGACTGAAGTCGGTTGGATGTGCCAGAATTCAGGTCATTTGGACTGAAATTAGCCATTTGGTGCACAATTAACCCGAAATTGGCTGAAGATATATATGGGAGCTATATCCAAATCTGAACCGATCTTCATAACATTTGGCAGAGGTATTTTTGGGCTCTATCTGATATCAGGTACCAAATATCATTTTTGGCTAATGTATGTTACGAATATGAGGGACTTAAACACCTAATCAGGTGAAACATATATATATATATATATATGGCAGTTATAGCTATATCTGAATTGATCTTGATGTAATTGCTTCTAGACTAAAATTATTTAATGTGCCAGAATTCAGGTCATTTGGACTGAAATTGGCCATTTGGTCAATCGGATAATAAATGCGACCTGCATTTTGTTCACAAAAATACATGGACAGACGAACTGACTCGCATAAATCGTCTCAATAGGTTGAAGATCCTCAAAAGTCACTATGGGTCTATCTCGCCTCCTCCTCCATGTTACAAACAAATGCATAAACACATTATTCTAAAAATACCCATCTGTTGGAAGTTTTGAAAATTTCAATCTGCTCACCTTACATAGCTAATTTCATAACAGAATTTCAAAAAAAAAAAAAAAAAAAAAAAACAGTAAAGAAAGTCTTAACGTCGGCCGACTTTGATACCCTACACCACTTTGCTAATTTAGTAGAGCTCCACATAACAATTAAAAAAATTTATGGGAGAATTCAATCATACACGCTATGCTTATAATTATAATTTAAAGTTCAAAGGACTAAATATGCCGAAGCATTTGTATTTTTAACTTCGGACTTGTATTGTCCATCTGATATATATGGGAGCCATATCCAAATCTGAACCGATCTTGATAAAATTTTGCAAAGATATTTGTGAGCTGTATTTTATATATTTCCCTGAATATCGTTGTTACGGAGTGCATATTACGGCTGTGGGTAACAAATATAACAAATCGGATGAACAATATATATGGGAACCGATATCTGAACCGATCTTCACCAAATTTGACATACTAGCTTCGGTCATAAATGCCAAATTTCATCCCATTTTGGGCAAATATTAGACATTTGGTGCACAATAAAAGGTAAATCGGATGAAGTTATATATGGGAGACATATCCAAATCCGAACCGATCTCGATAAAATTTAACAAACATATTTCTGAGCTGTATTTGATATATTTC
The DNA here is from genome assembly GCF_030504385.1 of Musca domestica. Taxonomy (NCBI): domain Eukaryota; kingdom Metazoa; phylum Arthropoda; class Insecta; order Diptera; family Muscidae; genus Musca; species Musca domestica. Next base: position 6,230,804 of record NW_026712192.1, on the reverse strand, counting down.
CCCAAATATTGTTGTTACAGAGTGCATATTACAGCTGCTGAGGACTAAAATAACAAATCGGATAAGCAATATATATTGGAGCTGGAGCTGGAGCTGGAGCTATATCTAAACCGATTTCGATAAAATTTGGCATACTTATCTTCAGGCCTAATTTGGCTGTATATGCAAAATTCCATACTATTCGAGCTGATATTACACGTTTGGTGCACAATAAAAGGCAAATCGGACGGAGATATATATGGGAGCTATATCTAAATTTTTACCGATTATCTCCAATAGGCTTCGTCCTTGGATCAAACAAATGATTTGTGCAAAATTTAATCTGGATTGGGTAATAAATGCGAACAGTACTTTGTTCACACAAATACATGGACGCACGGACGGGCGGACATACGGATGGACGGACGGGCAGACGGACCTGCATAAATCGACTCAGAAAATTCTATGCAGATCATCAAAAGGAACTATGGGTCTATCTCGTTTCCTTTTGCCTGTTACAAACAAATGCACAAAGACATAACACCCTGACCACCTTGTGGTGTAGGGTATAAAGATAAATGTGGCTATAATCATCAAAATGCCATATAGGTAGGTGGGACCAAAAAGATAATTTCATGCAGAGGATGGTACCCAATGCTATCCTCAAATATTAAAATTGCATAAATTTGGTTGAAAAATGTGACTGTGATGTTCGGCCGGGCCAAACTTTGAATCCCCTCCAACATTTGCAACGAATTTGGCAATTTTCAAAAAAAAAAAATAAAAATTAAAAATTCAGCTAAAATCTTACGACAACGTGGACCTGCATGTGCAAATTGTTTCATAAGCCTTAACAATATTCAAATGCGAAACTTGAAAAAAAATCATCAAAATTCCGAATATAGTGAGGTGCCGTTATATGGGGGCAATACGAAGATGTTGACCTGCACAGACAATTTTCTGTCTTATGTTAGTATTCATTACGAATTTAAAAATCCAAATTTGAAACAATTCCGGTGAATATGGTCGCTATAATCAAGGAACTACCGAATTTTTGGGTGCTATACTAAAACGTGGACCTATATAGACAATTATCTTCCTATATTTCAATTTCATTAAAAAATGTGCCTAAAATCATCTGCGAGCTTGACCTGCCTGCAAACAAAAGACAGATCGGTGCAAACTTTTGGCTTCCTCTCTTTATTAGTTTTGACTCTAGCGTGATTACAACAGATGGACAGGCTAAATTGTGTTCGAATTGTACGCTGATCAGGAATTTTTGTTTCTTGTTGGGTCTAAAATAATTATTTCGATGAGTTGCAAACGGAAATAGAACTGTAAATAGGTCCAATTATGGGTACCACCTCCTATGACAGAAAATTTGCTGTACAGGTCCACAAATTCGTATAGCCGCCATATAACGATACCTCCCAATATTCGGTTATTTCACATAAGCCACATTTTTCAACAGAATTTTGTCAAACTTTGTATTTGTAGTTGGTAATAGAAGTCACCTTTTCTGGCAAATAATTGGCTGTGGAGTTCCATTGTGTAGTGTATGTCCCATATAACTGTACCTCCAGAGAATCGGTATTTTCATGACATGCGTCACAAATTTGTTTCAAATTTGGTATCTGCAGTTTCTAATAGGCACTACCTCCGATGATACGAATTTTCTATAAAGATATTCATTATCATATAGCTTACTGTAACTGAACCTCCCCGTATTCAGTATTTTCCAACTTTTTGCTACACCTTTCAACAGAATTATTTCAAAATCGGAGCGCTCTTTATGAGGGAAAATTGTCAATAAAAATTCATGTCTTCGTGTAGCCCCCATATAACGGTAAATCTCAATATTCGGTATTTTAATAGTTTGAGCTACATTTTTCAAAAGAATATTCTTGAACTTGGTGTTTGGAGTTTGTAATAGGCTCCATCTTCCCCGGCAGGGAATTGGCTGTAAAGGTCCACGCTTTCGCCCAATACAACCGTAACACCTGATATTCGGAATTTTTGAAATTACGGCGTGCAAATTAGCTTTAATTTGGTTATATAGCTGAAATTAACATTTCTTCCGAAAACTGAATTAGCCCTTAATACAAATATAAATTCTTAAAAAAAAAAAAATAAAAAAAACAAGTAAGCAAAAGCTATAGTCGTGCGGGGCCGACTATGTGATACCGTACAACACTACTGCTAGAATTCTTTCCTGTCCTTTATTCTCTTCTCAGACGTCTCGATTGCTTTCAATTGTGTGATCAGGAAATGTTTTCTCTTTTTGGTTGATTTGGACCCTTAAATATTTTGCGACCATCTCCAAAAGCAAGAGGCCCCTCTGTATCTCCAAATGTAGACTCATCTAATTGATTTGCTTGTCTACGAATTTTGGCTATATTCGTCAACGAAATCAGCATAAAAAAGCCAGAAGATCGTCTTTTGTGTATTTCGGATATCGCCTGTAATGCTGGCAGTTTTTCACACAAAAGTAGTGGTCCATTCTACCCGCTGTTCTAATCTCTAACTTCATGCGAGATTTCGGGTCATTTGGTTTCTATTTGTGGCCTTTAAACGGCTACAAACTCAGGAACATTTTTGGTTGTTGGTCAGTTTCAACCCCTGAATATATTGGGGACATCTTTGAAAACAATAGGCCTAGCCCTTCTGAGCCTAACCCTACCCTTGTGAAAATTTTCGTGAGGATCGGACGATAATTGCAATCTTTATATAATAACCCCAACCTGTGTTGTAAAGTGAAAAATTATTACAAAATATACACTTCAATATTAAAAGAAAAATTTAAAAAAATCGCATGCGATAAAAAAATTAAAAAAAACCTTTTACAAAATACTACAAAATCTATGTTTACATCATTATTGACATCTTTTTGTGCGAATTTTCTAAATTTTGTTTTTTTTATGCTAAGAGGAAATTCTGAATTGACAAAAATTGACATTCTTGAGTTATAAGCATTCTAGCTAACATCCCCTTCCTTTGTATATAATGTATAATATATTTCTTTATATATATCCGATGTATTTACTATCGGCATATACGTAACGGTCAGGATTGACCTGTTCGTCTATTTGTGATTTCACCGGGATTAAAAAATTCGCGGTTTAATGGAAGGTTGGCATTTATTTAACACAAATGTTATGGTCTGTTCACCCACTAAATATTACCCGACGACCATCAAAATTGGAAGGCTTCTGTCCCCATGCTAACTTCCGCGTCGATTGGCCTATAATTGCGACTGGTAGAGCAACTGCAAAATCAGGAAATTTTTCAGTTCATGGACAGACGGACAGGCCTAGCTAGATCGACTTGTTGTAAGGTATAAATATTATCTTAAATTTTCTATAAGAATGGTACTTCCTCAATTTTGCAGGATAGGAGAAAGTTGTACGAAGATCTTTCACATATCAGATTTTGAAACACATTTGGCGAACTATTTAAGAAGTGCTCATGAATTCACAATTCAATCAATCGTACCACTGTGCAATAATTTAAACCAGTAAGGAAAGCTCAAAAGTCGGGCGGGGCCGACTATATGATACCCTACACCACTATGCATATTTAGTAGAGCTCTCGTAAAAAGGTTTATACAGGGCATTTCAGAGCTCTATGAGATATTTGGTACAAAATCAAAATCTATCTAATTCTATCGTGCATTTTACGAACTATAGCTATATCTGAACCGATTTTCACCAAGTTTGATGTATTTGATTCTAGGCTGAATTCGGTCAGATTTGCCAAAACCCAGGACATTTGGGCTGATATTGGACATTTGGTGCGCAATCAACACGAAATTGGATGAATATATATATAGGAGGTATATCCAAATCTGAACCGATATTTGTAAAACTGAAAAAGAAGATATTTCTTGGCTGCATCTGATACCAAATATTATTCTTGTATCGTACATTTTTCGAATTTGAGGGACTTAAAGTACAAATCGGATGAAAGGTATATATAGGAGCTATAGCTGTATCCGACCGATTTTCACTAAATTTGATGTACCAATATTAGCCATTTGCTGCACATTTAATCCGAAATCGGATGAAGATGTATTTGGGAGCTATAGCTATATCTGAAACGACTTTTACTAAAATTGGTGTCCTTGCTTCTAGGCTGAATTTGGGCAGATATGCCAAAATTCATGCCATTTCGGTTGATATTGGCCATTTGTTGCACAATTAACTCGAAATCGAATGAAGATACATATGGGTGCTATATCCAAATCTGAACAGATTTTGAGAAAATTAAAAGCGACTACTTTTGGGCTTTATCTGATATCTGGTACCAAATATCATTCCTGTGAAGAGTATGCTATGCTATACTATATCCAAATCTGAACAGATTTTTATAAAATCAAAATCGACTATTTTTGGGCTTTATCTGATATCTGGTACCAAATATCATTCCTGTGAAGAGTATATTACGAATGTAAGGGACTTAAAGAGCAAATCGGATGAAACATATATATGGAGCTAGAGCTATATCTGAACCGATTTTACTAAAATGTGTGTACTTGCTTATAGGCTGGTTTCGGTCGGATTTGCCAAAATTCATGCCATTTGGGCTGATATTGGCCATTTGATGCACAATTAACACGAAATCGGATGAAGATATATGGGAGGCATATCCAAATCGGAACAGATTTTAATAAAATTAAAATCAACTATTTTTGGGCTTTATCTGATAACTGGTACCAAATATCATTTCTGTGGAGTGCATATTACGAATGTGAGGGATTTAAAGACGAAATCGGATGAAACATATATATGGGAGCTATAGCTATATCTGAACCGATTTTTACTAAAATTGGTGTACTTGCTTTTAAGCTGGTTTCGGTCGGATTTGCCAAAATTGATGCTATTACGGCCATTTGGTGGTCAATAACCCGAAATCGGATGAAGATATATATGGGAGCTATATCCAAATCTGAACCGATTTCGATAAAATTTAAAACAGTTATTCCTGTGCTCCATCTAATACCTGGTACCAAATATCACATGTAAGGGACTAAAACACTAAATCGGATGAAACATATATATGGTTGCTATATCTGTATCTGAACCGATTTTCACTAAATTTGATATACTTGCTTCTAGGCTGAATTTAGTCCGATGTACTAAAATTCAGTCCATTTGGACTTATATCGGCCATTTGGTGCACAATTAACCCGAAATCGGATGAAGATATATATGGGAGCTATATCCAAATCTGAACCGATTTCGATAAAATTACAAACAGCTATTTCTGGGCTGTACCTTATATCTGGTACCAAATATCACGGTTGTGGAGTGAACATTACGAATGTAAGGGACTAAAACACTAAATCGGATGAAACATATATATGCTTGCTATATCTATATCTGAACCGATTTTCACTAAATTTGATATACTTGCTTCTAGGCTGAATTTGGTCCGATGTACTAAAATTCAGTCCATTTGGGCTTATATCGGCCATTTGGAGCACAATTAACCCGAAATCGGATGAAGATATATATGGGAGCTATATCCAAATCAGAACCGATTTTCTCCAAATTTGTTGTATTTACTTTAAGGCTAATCTCGGTCACATGTGCCAAAATTCGGGCCATTTGGGCTGATATTGGCCATTTGGTGGTCAATTAACCCGAAATCGGATGAAGATATATATGGGAGCTATATCCAAATCTGAACCGATTTCGATAAAATTTAAAACAGCTATTTCTGTGCTCCATCTAATACCTGGTACCAAATATCACGGTTGTGGAGTGCATAGTAGGAATGTGAGGGACTTAAAGATCAAATCGGATGAAAGATATATATGGGAGCTATAGCTATATCTGAACCGATTTTCTCCAAATTTGATATACTTGCTTCTAGGCCGAACCCGGTTGGGTGTGCCAAAATTCAGGTAATTTGGACTGATAGTGGACATTTGGTGCTCATTTAACCCGAAATCGGATGAAGATATATATGGGAGCTATATCTAAATTTGATCCGATTCTCACCAATTTCAATAGGGTTCGTCCTTGGGCCAAAAAAATATTGTTTGGAAAATTTCATCTCAATCGGATAATAAATGCGACCTGCATTTTGTTCACAAGAATACATGGACAGACGGACGGACGGACGGACGGACGGACGGACGGACGGACGGACGGACGGACGGACGGACGGACGGACAGACGGACGGACATGCATAAATCGACTCAGAAAGTGATTCTATGAAGGTTCTCAAAAGTAACTATGGGTCTATCTCGTTTCCTTCTCCATGTTACAAACAAATGCACAAAGACATAATACCCTTACCACTATGTGGTGTAGGGTATAAAAAGCAACAACAACAACAAAATTCTACTTACACAAAACTGACAATAGACAAAAGCAATTTCACCAAATGTTAAATGCATTTTAGTTTGTATTTTAACAGTCGGTTTATTCAGTTAAATGGCGACATTCGAGCTAAAAAGCAAACAGTGACAATACCACCTACAAAAAAAGCAAAAAACAAAAAAACGAAAACAAACAGCTAAACTAAACTTAACTGACAAAATAATGACACTTAAATGTTGGTTGTTGCCATTATTGCTGTTGTTGTAGTTTTTGTTGTTGGCCCATTATATAGTTTTGTCGCTGATGTTATTTTTTCGTAGATGTTTTTTTAGTGTTTTGTGTTTTTTGTTTTTAATTTTATTTTGTAAAACGTATCTCTCACCTGATGATTATCATCATCAACATCGTTACCTACCTACCTACCATCCATCAACCGGAAATGCATAATTTGATAAATAAGTGTATATAATTTAAATGTTGAATGTTTTTGCTTGTTTTATAAATACAGCACAAAATGTGAATGCTTGTACTTTCTCTCTCCGGGCAGAACATTCTGATTTGTTAGATTGGAATTTTTTATCCGACGGAAATTGCTTTATAATTGTCGATTAATTTATAAACGCTTATCAAATTTATTTTTGAATATTATCCATGATTGTTTATTATTAGATATTTTTCTATTTGAAATGATTAGTATCATTGTGAGATATCAAACTGAGATAAAGTTCTAAAATTAGACTTTGAATTCAATTGTAGGAATTTTTCTAAAATCTGTTGAGTTATTCAAATGTATTTTAATTGGTCCCCAAGTGAAATGAATTTCTAAATATAGTTATTTAGATAGAGTTATAATATTAGATATCCACGGTGTCAAACTTTCCAAGTCTAAAAGTCCATTAAAATTAGCAAAAAAAAAAAATGGAATTTTCAAAAAAAAAAAAAAAAAAAAAAAAAAAAAAAAAAAACAAGTAAACAAAAAACAAGTTCGGGAGGGCCGAACTTTTAATACCCTCCACCAATTGGAACGAATTTGGCAATTTTCAAAAAAATAAAATCCGCTGTCAAAATCATCAAAATACCAAGTTTAGACATTTTATTACGGTCTATAGAATGGTATTACATACATAAGGTATTACAATATTCAAATGCGAAACTTGAAAAAAAATCGGTGGATGATGAGCTAAAATCATCAAAATACGGAATATCGGAAGGTATTATTGTATGGGGTATAGCCTCCAAAACTTAGATATGCACAGACAATTTTCGTATCCATTACGAACTTAAAATACCAAATTTGAAACAATTCTGGTGAAAAATGTTCGCTAAAATTATCAAAATACCGAATATCGGGAGGTAACGTTGTATGGGGGCTATACGACGACGTGGACCTGCATAGGCAACTTTTACCATAAGGCATCACAATATTCACATGCGAAACTTGAAACAAAAAAATTCAGTGAATAATGCATTTAAAATCACCAAAATACCGAACGTAGGAGGTACTATTATATTATTATTTTATTTCATGGGCTGTAGTTTCCATTGCGATCTTCAAATACCAAATTTGAAACAATTCCGGTAAATAATGTCGCTAAAATAACCAAAATACCGAATATCGGGAGGTACCATTATATGGGGGATATTGGTGCGTGGGCATTTAGAGATGTGTATTAAGTGTGGAAACTGTACCAAATTGTATTAAATTTGGAGAAGTTTTTATTAGGGTGATAGGATGAAGCTGTAATTTTGAAATATTGTATTGGAGTTGCTAGAAATGTTTGGGTGGGTACTACAAGTGCACGAAAATTACTTACCATTACAATATTTGGTACAATTTGGAATTGGGTGAATAGATAGTGCTTGAAATCTGAAATTTGGTATTATGGTCATTGTTTATATGTAGCCTGAATAGGTGGATGTGGTTTCGGAAATGTGTGCGATAATTGTATAAAAAGTACTTAATGGTACTTTATTTCGTTCTGTGTGAAGGGATAGAGGATAAAGTTTTGAAATTTGATATAAATGAGTACTAAGTATGCGAACCGTACTAAATAGTATTAAATTAGAAAAATATGGTTTATGGTGAACGAATGAAGCTGGAATGTTGAAATTTTGTAATGGGGTCCCTTTTGGTGGTTGCTTTGTACAACAAATACCCGAAAAGTACTAAATAGTATTATATTTGGTGCAATTTGGTATTGGGTGAAAAAATCTAAAATTTGTATTTTATTGTGGTTGGTGGTATTGGGTGATTGAAATCTAAAATTTGGTATAAGGTTCGCTGTACAAATGCAGCTTGGACATGTGGAGATGATTTCGGAAATGTGTGCTATTATTGTACAAAAAGTACTAAATGGTGCTATATTTTGTATTGGGTGAAGGGATAGAGATAAAATTCAAAATTTTATATTTAGACTACTGATGGTATCTGTGTTTGAGATTTAGCAGTGGTTTGGAAATACGTCTATACATTTTGTATGAAAAGTTCAAAATGGTACTAAATTTGGTATTGAAGGTATGGGGCTGCAATTCTCAAATTTGATATTGAGGTTCCAATGGTGTCTGGTATTGAGACATGGAAGCGTTTTTGGAAATGTGTACTAAATTGGTACAAAAAGTACTAAATAGGAGCAATTCTGGAGCACTGTTGGTGTCCAGGATGAAGTAATGTAGATTGTTTTGGATATGTGTACTAAATATTACTAAATTCGGTGTTGGGTGAAGGGATATGGCTGGAATTCAATATTGAGGTCCCTGTTGGTAACTGATGTAGAGTTATGTTTTTTTTTTGGAAATGCGTATTATAATCATACGAAAATTAGTAAATAGTACTAAATTGGGTATGGAATCCTTAAAGTTGATATTGAGGTCTTCGTTGGTATCTGGAATTGAGATATGGAAATAGTTTTGGAAATGTGTACAACAATTGTACGAAAAGTGGTAAACAGTACTAAATTTAGATGGTATCTGCATTTGAGATTTGGCGGTGATGTGGAAATATGTCATATATTGGTACTTATAGTACTAACTGTAACTAAATTTGGTATTGGGTGAAGGGATGGGGTTGAAATTCTCAAAATCTATTATTGATCTCTCCGTTGGCGTCTGGAATTGAGATATGGAGGTGTATTCGGAACTGCATTAAAATTGATCGAAAAGTACTAAATAGGAGCAATTCTGGATCATTGTTGGTGTCCAGGATAGAGAGATGTAGATTGTTTTGCATATACATACTATATGCACACTAAATGTTACGTATCTACATCTCTACATTTAAACTGGGTATTAGGTGAAGGGATAGATATGGAATCCCGAAATTGGTATTGAAGTCTCTGTTGAAGGTGTTTATGGAAATATGTGTCATAATTGTACGAAAAGTACTAAATAGTACTAAATGTGGTATTGGGTGAAGAAATAGAGCTTAAATCCTGAAGTCTGATATGGGTGTGACTGTTGATGTCTGTGTGGAGAGAAGGAGGTGTTTTTGGGTATGCATACTATAATTGTATTAAATGGTACTAAATTTGGCAAGAGGAGAAATTAAAGAGCAGAAATTCTAAAGTTTGAAATTAAGGTCCTTTTGATATCCGAGGTTAAGATATAGAAATTATTTTGAAAATGCGTACAATATTTGTTGGAAAAGTACTATGCGTTTCTAATTTCGGATCACTGTTCATGTCTAGGTTGGAGAGATGTGGATTATTTTAGATATGCGTACCAAGTGTTACTAAATTTGGTATTGGGTGAAGAGATAGAGCTGAAATTTTGAATTTTGATTTTGAGGTCTCTGTTGGTAGCTGGGATCGAGATATTTAGGTGTTTTTGGAAATGTGCACAATAAGTACTAAATAGTACTACATTTTGTATTGTTTGAAGGGTTAGATCTGAAATCCTGAAATTTGATATAGATGTCACTGATGGTGTCTGTGGTTGAAAAAATGAGCTGATTTTAGATGTACGTACTGTAATTGTACTAAATATGGTACTAAATTTGGTACAGGGGAAATATACAGAGTTAAAATTCTGACATTTGATATTGAGGTCACTGGTGATCTAAGGCTTACATATGAAGACGATAAGATAGTTTTGGACAGAAATATTCCGAAAAATAGAAATGTGAAAAATATATGAAACCTTGAAGTCTGAAATGTTAGTACGATAAATGAAGTTTTGATTGAAAATTTTTTGTCAAACTGAATAACTTGGGCATTTTAAGTACTAAAAAGTCCAAACGCGAGTTTATGGAACGAATCTAAAAATATAAGGTGGAATTTTCGCTGACAAAGTAGAGAGCACTTATATTTGTCGCACACCCTCTTCCATAGACGTTTCTAAATAATTGCCAATCACTTATCGGGCGAAGGGCGTACCTGATACATTCCAAACTTTATTAGGTAATATTATTGAGCGAATTAGATCTTGTTCGAAGTTAGATTACGTTTGAAACACAACTCATAAAACCGTGAACAGAATAGCACCCATTCATGGGTGTCACCAACTACTGGTTCAAATTTTATTGCCCTTGGGCAATTCATTCCATTTTTGGCCAATCTTTTGAGGATCTGGTAACATTGGAGCTGCAATCAACCTATTCGCTTCTGAAATTTTGCAATAATTCACAATATTTGCAAATCATGTCCATGACCTACCAACATTAACAAAAATTATGAATTGAGTAGGACGATCACACTTTAAAGCATCATCAATATTAATAGGATGCACTCGGATTCATATGCCGTCAGATTTGTATGACTTTAGGAATGTTCTTGCAATTTTTTGAACTCCATCGCATTTTTTATCGCAAGACAAAATTTATCATTCATCACCAGGCGGCTGCTGGCTGGCTGGCTGTCCAATATTCAAAAGGGTTAACTAAAAATTGAAGACATAGCTACAATGCCTCTGCCACTGATCACCATCGGCATCAACATCGTCTTTTGAGCAACGATCCGTCTATCCATCCTGGCAGCAAATAAAGCAGTAGCATAAATATGTTATTTAACGCTTACTCCCCCTCTCTGCAGCAATTGAAGGCGGCCTGTCTGCCTGGGAAGCGGCATAGATCAAAGCCCCGCTTTTCGGCTCCTTTACACATCAAGCAGCAATAATCAATGAGGGCATGGGGGCAGGGGTGAAGGCAAGTATAGCCGGTGTTGTGTGTATGTGCATAACAGACGCCCTAATGATTTTCAATATTAGTTACACAAAACGATCTTTTAAGAAATCGTTCCATACTCTCTCCCTCTCTCAAAAATATGAATTGCCACAATAATAGCCAAGAAGTAAAGAAAATTAACATTAAATGGCAGTCAAATTGATGGATGCTTTGTCTGTTGCCGTGGCTAAAACTGCTGCTGTTTGTGGCCAACACAATGACGGCTGGTCCTATTGAAAAAAAAAAAAAAAAACTTGGACACCATTGAAGCGGTTTACAGAAGCCGTAGGAGTCACAGAAACACTTAACTATGATTACACAGCAGAAATTGTCGGTGCGTATTATAATGCGAATGTAATGAAGGCAGAGGGAGAGAGAGGGGGGGTTAAAACTTTCGAAGGCTTTAATGTAGTCAAATAAATATTAAATAATTTTGTAGAATTTATATATAACGGCTAAGGGAAGAATTTCAGACTCAGATTTTTCAAAAAAAAAAAAAAAAAAACAGTAAGAAAAAGTAAAAAGTCGGGCGGGGCCGACTATATAATCCCTACACCACTATGCATATTTAGTACAGCTTCCATAACAAAATAATTTATTTGAAGTAGATCATACCACGTAACACCATTTGTCTTTAGAGCAGTTTGGTTTCAGAGGGAAATAATATATGGGAGGCATATCCAATTCTGAATCGAATTTCACTCAATTCGACAGAGACATTTTAATCTTTTATACAAAATAATTTTGCTATAGAGTACATGATAACACTTCGAGAAGGAATATATTATAACAATATAGCCGAGTTCAACCAAATATAGATGAAGGGATATATGAGAGCTATATCCAAATCTGAACCGATCTTGATACAATTTAGGAGAGGTATTTCCGATCTATTTAAGATATCTGGTACCAAATATCATTATTGTCGAATGGATATTACGAATGTAAGGGACTTAAACACCATAACGGATGAAACATATAAATGTGGGAACTATAGCTATATATGAACCGATTTTCTCCGATGTACTTGCTTCTAGACCGAATTCGGTCGGGTATACAAAAATTAAGGACTGTTGGAATGATATTGGTCATTTGGTGCACTATCAACCCGAAATCTGTTGAAAATATATATGGGAACGATATCCAAATCTGAACCGATCTTTGTAAAATTTTATCAAAGGTATTTTTGGGCTTTATCTTATATCTGGTACAAAATATCACATATGTGAGGGGCTTAAACACTAAATCGGATGAAACATATATATGGGGGCAATCTAAACCGATTATCAGGCCAGTTGGACTTATATTGGCCATTTGGTGACAATTAACCCGAAGTCGGTTGAAGATATATGGGAGCTACATCTAAATCTGATCAGATTATCACCAATTTCAATAGGGTTCGTCCTTGGGCCAAACAAATATCGTTTGCATTTTATTCCAAAGAATACATTAACGGCCGGGCAGATGGACTGGCATGCATAAATCGACTCAGAAAGTGATTCCATGAAGATCCTCAAAAGTAACTGTTGCTCTATCTTGCCCTTAATACCCCTACCACTGTGTGGTGTAGGGTATAAAAACTGTTGCTGGTTTGCCTAATAAATAAAAATATTGGGATATTTCGTTGCTAAAATTGCGTACGGATTTTGTAAAAGAGAAGCACCGTAAGCTCTGTATGTAAAAAAAAATATCCAAAAATTTGCACGCATTTATAGCAAAGCCAATGAACCCAATACGAGTCATTGTTTGGTTCGGATTTTGGCCCAAAGGCATGATTGTGCGATTTTTCCTCGAAAATGATTTTTTGACACAAAAATTGAAGAGGAGAATATCAGGAACATTTGGTTTCAAAAGAATGACGATACATACTCGAAGGTAAAAAAATCAGTAAGGATGGTTCAATAGTCGGGCGGGGCAGACTATATGATTCCCTACACCACTATGCATATTTAGTATGGGAATTTATATGAATAATTTTATGTGTATCATGACTTTAGAGAAGGTATATAAAAATTTGGTTTCTGAGGGAACTAATATATTGGAGATGCATCCAATTATGAATCGATTTTAACAATATTTGACATTGCAAACTCAGATACCATAAATAACCTAAATATAAATCAATTAATAAAGCTGTAAGTTCGGCCGGTTCGAACTTTGAATACCCATTGCATCATTTGGAGCGAATTTGACAATTTTCAGAAAAATAAAATCCGTTCAAAATTCTCTTAAAATCTTAAAAATATTGAATGTAGCCATTATATTAGGGTCTATAAGGCGACGTGGACCTGCATAGGCATGTCATAAGCCATTACAATATTCAAATTCGAAACTTGAAAAATCATCGGTGAATAATGTCGCTAAAATCAACAAAATACCGAATATGGGGAGGTGCCATTAAATGGGGGCTATAGGAAGGCGTGGACCTCGGACAATTTTCTGACTTAGGCTGTAGTATCCATTACGAACTTCAAATACCAAATTTGAAGCAAATGATCAAAATACCGAAAATAGAGAGGTACAAAAAATAGATATAACAAAGGGTTATACCAAAACGTAGACCGACATGGCCCATTTTCAATACCAAAAGTCCTGCAGACATAATATATATTTGAGAAAAATTCTATAGACCAACTTCATTTCGTTCGGAAGCTCAAGTAATTTCCACAGACGGGCGGACATCGCTAAATCGACATAGAATTTTATGCTGATCAAGAATATACTTTCAAGGTATTACAAACGGAGTGACAAACTTAGTATACCCTCCATACTATGGTGGTGGGTACACAAATTACAGAATTTTATCTCTAATCGTTCACTTAATAGCAAGTATAGTATCATTCGGTATTTTCGTATACCTGTAGTACACATTTCTCAAACCACCTCTTTATCACAAACGTGCCATCAACAGGACCCACACTATTAAGTTTTAAATAATTAATTAAATTTAATTTAAATTTTAACCAAACTTTCCAAAATTCCAAGACCATCTTCTGTTTAGCTCTATCGGGTCACATATTGTCAAATGGTACCATTTTAGAATTTAAGTAACATTTTACAAATTTTCGTAACCTTAAAGTTCGAATTTCCAAAAACCCTTTTTATACCCTACAACACTATGTGTTGGGGGTGTTATAAGTTTGATTGGGCCAAAAATTATGTAACACCTCGAAATATTGGTTTCCCACATAGGAAAGTATGGATCTTCCTATCTCGCCGAGCTGAGTTGATCTAGCTATGTATGTCCGTCCGTCCGTCCGTCCGTCCATCCGTCTGTCCATGTTAATTTGTAATCACTCTACAGGTCGCAATTATGGTCCAATCTTCACGAAATTTAGAATGGAGATGGGGATAGGGTCAGAATAGAACCCTATTTTTTTTTGGAGATGATCGCATAATAAATGAAATGGACCGAAAACTGAAAAATTTCCTGATTTTACAGTTGCTCTACAGGTCGCAGTTATAGACCAATCGAAGCGGAAGTGAGCATGGGGCTGGACAGAAGCCTTCAAATTTTGATGGTCATCGGGTAATATTTAGTGGGTGAAATAGACCATAACATTTGTGTTATATAACAATCAAATTTTCTATTAAACCGCGAATATTTTTAATCCCGGCGAAATCACAAACAGACGAACAGGTCAACTCTCACCGTTACGTAGATGCCGATAGCAAATATATAGGATGTACATAGCGAAGTATATACAATGTATATATAGAAGGGAAGGGGATGTTAGCTAGACTTATAATATGGAATTGTATATTTTGTAATATTTTTTCATTTTACAACACAGGTTGGGGTTATTATATACAGATTGCAATTATCCTCACGAAAAAGGGTAGGGTTAGGCTCAGAATGGCTAGGCCTATTGTTTTCAAAGATGTCCGCAATATATTTAGGGGTTGGAATGGACCAACAACTAAAAATGTTCCTGATTTTGCAGCTGTTATAAAGTTAACAAATTGAATCTAAAGGAAATCTCGCATGAAGTTAGAGTTTAAGACGGCGGGTAGAATGGACCACTACTTTTGTGTGAAAAAATACCAACGTTATTTACAGGCGATATCCGCAATACACAAAAGGGGAACTTCTGGCTTTTTTGCTCACACAATCGAAGAGAGTTAAGAACAGGGAGAATTCTAGCATTTTGGATAACATATACCAATGTAGCTATAAAATGGACCACTACAACTAACAGCACGATGGAGTGCGTAAATATTGGGCAAATGTTCCTGGTCAAAACGCTAAGGGTAATATCTGGGCAGTGCTCCATGACATAATGTCAAAAGCGAATTATTCCAAAATGGATTCGGACATAAGCGGGCTTCTAATATATTATAGTGTTGTGGGGTATCACATGGTCGGCCCCGCACGACTATAGCCTTTGCTTACTTGTTCACATCTAACATCTGTGATTCTCATTCCAAATTTTATTTCATTCCGGCATATTTGGTGCAAGATATCTTATTGAGCTCATCCTCACACAACACCAAATTTAATTGAGAACGACTAATGTTTGGATATAACTCCCATATATATCCATAATCCGATTTCATGTTTATTGTGCAAATAATAGCTAATATCAGCCCAAATGAAGTGAATTTCAGGACATACATTTCCATTATGTCGAACTCATCTCCAAAATATATTTTTTAATATAAACCTTCTCGAAGTGACACCATGCACTCCAGGGCAATGTTATTTGGTATAAAAGATAAAAAGGTCTCTTTCAAATTTAGTGAAAATCGATTCCAAATTGGATATTCCTCCGATATATTAGTTCCCTTTGAAACCAAACTATAACTGATCTAAAGCCAAATGTTGATAGGTGGTATGATCTACTTCAAATAAATCCTTTTGTTACGGGAGCTCTACTAAATACAAATATGATTTTCGTACCCTTTTAGTGCGAAATTCCAAGAACCCAACCTTATAACACGCCTACGCACCAAGCCTGGCCCTCGTGCAGAATTACAAGATTGTGGTTCAGCTGGATTTCAGCCAGTCAGTTATTTTACTAATATACGTTCTATTTTTACAAAAAAAAAAAAAAAAAAAAAATCAGCTATTCAGAATTCCCCCCAACGAATAAATTACCATCCACATGTTTGTGTAGGTGCAGCACATACAACGAATTTTCAAGGCGTTTTTCCAATATAATTGAGAAAAGTTGGATTGAATGTAACCAATAATCATGCTACCAGCATTCCTCTCGCCCTTACTCCATGATCCAACAACATTTCTTACAAAACTTCATTCGCAAAGTCATGTTGCTGAAGTTTAGCACGATTAAAGGCAAGTCATTTAAGGACCAGCCCACCGCTCTTAAAGGCTAACATTAATTTGCAAAATGTAGAATGAAGACAACAACAACAAAAACGACTAAGAGCTCAAATCAACTTCATTAGGGATTACCCGGGGAAGCTTCACCAGATCTTTGTATTGGAGCAGAGTGCTCCATTATTTCCTTGAATGTATAATGGGATAAACGGCAAAAATTAGCGTATTTTATTTTAGATTTGCATGCCGTTGTCAGGATGAACGTTTTGCCGGCTGCCAAGTTTGTAGCAAAGGTGGTTATTTTGTTTGTTTCTGCTGCTGCCACAAATCCATTCGTTAAAATCCCAGTAGCAAAGAAACTGCTACTGTTTGACTTGTTGTTGTCTTTTTTTGCTGATAGATGGAAACTTTTTAATCCAATCACGATCTCGACCTAAGGGTGTTCTTCGGTATGTTGTTGTTGGAGCTGTTTATTGGTAGTATGTTCTGTTTTTGACTAATTGGCAAATTATCGATGGCCGTTGGTTTGTGATGAGGTGGCCAGGAAACAAAAACACAAGAATACACTAAAATGAAAGGGGTATTAAAATCATATGTGGCGACTGAATATTAAATGATCCAGGCAAATAGGTTCACCGAAAGAGAAATCTTAGGCCGGGCACTAAGTTACCACCTGGGCATTCCGTACAATGTATAATGGTCCCAGAGGAGATCAGGGGTGGGAGAATAGATTGATTGCTCCACATTCTGCACATTTTATAAAGTTGCCCCACCCCAATAAGGGGTGAGTGTAACAGTTGGCAGGACTTAATCAAAGTGTCACCAGGCCTGACCATTTCCCTATAATCGTCTCCATAAGAATTTGTCCCATTTTATAACACCTTATTGCTAAAACTTTATTATCCATGGGAAAACTGACTGACCAGATTCCAGAGAGTTCACCAAATTTTTCTCGAGAGTCCAACCAACCCTCCGATATTTAGTAAAAAGGAAGGATTATTTCCCATATTATCGTAGCTGCAACCGCTCGCTATATATCTGCTGCTCGAATATCCAAAATTATGCACTAATATCCCTGACGGGATAGCAGAATCAGAGAATGATCGTGGAACCCTGTAAGGAAAAGTCAAAAGTCGGGCGGGCCGACTATATGATACCCTACACCACTATGTATATTTATTAGAGCTCCCGTAACAAGAGGATTTATTTGAAGTAGATCATACCACCTATCAACATATGGCATTAGAGCAGTTATAGTATGGTTTCCGAGAGAACTAATGTATGGGAGGCATATCCTATTCTGAATCGATTTTCACTAAATTTGAAGGAGACATTTTTATTTTTTATAGAGAAAAGATATGTATCGGAGCCGAGTTCCACAAAATGGAAACATACGTCCCACTTCATTTGGACTGATATGAGCCATTATTTGCACAATAAACCTGAAATCGTATTATGGATAAATATGGAAGCTATATCCAAATTCTAGACGAACTCAATAAAATTTGGCAAATGCATATCCGAGCCCTATAAGATTTTTTGTACCAAATATCATCATTGTCGAATGCATATTACAAATGTGAGGGATTTAAACATCTAATCGGATGAAATTGATTCTAGGAAGGTCCTCAAAAGTAATTATGGGTCTATTTCGCTTCCTTCACCATGTTACAAACAAATGCACAAAGACATATTACCCTTTCCACTATGTGGTGTAGGGTATAATAAATAAAAAAAGTAGTAAGTCCGGCCAAACCGAACTTTTGATACCTTGCACCATGATGTATTCAAAGTTAAAGTGAGGACCTATATCAAAAGAATTTTTTGTAATGCAGTTAGACACGTCTTAGAGACTTCAAACACAAATTTTCAGAAAATTCCCAACCCAAATTACAAAGTTACAGCTGGCTTTGCTGCTAAGATAATTTTATGATTATTTCGCATTTTATGAGAGATCTAATTATTCAAAATGTTGACCCGTTATGCAGAAGGTACCAGAAGTAGTGGTCCGTTTTGTGTTGATAGAATTATTCGGATGTGTGAAATTTGAAGAGAATCTGATGTTAATTTCGCATTTTATGAGATATTAAATTATTAAAAAAAATATCCGTTGTGGAGGAGGTACCAGTAGGAGTGGACCGATAATCACCATCTTCACAACAGATCGTGTTTTAGTAGAAATATTGGAATGTGCCAAGTTTAAAATGAATCAGTTGCTCATTCCGCGTTTTACGAGCTTAATGGCTATTCAAAATGTTGACCCTTTGTGGGGGAGGCACCAGAAGGAGTGGGTCGATATATCCCACCTCCACCTCAGACCTTATGTTAATATAACATTTTACAAAAGTTATATTTATTACAAATTTTAACCCTTTGTGGGGGAGGTATTTGATGGAGTTGATCGATATTGTCAATTTTCGCACCTGATCTAGCACTGACAAAAATATTGGGATTTGCAAAAAATCTAATGATTCTTTATCTTTCTATACGGAAAATTATTTTCTTTAAAAATGTTGACGTTTTTTGAGGACATACCACAAGAAGTCTAACGATGTTGCCTATCTCTAAACTCGATGTAACTTTGCCAATAATATTACCATGTACCAAATTTGCATCAAGACCGACTTTAAATGTCCTGAAACAGATTTGGTCCAAAGAGACCTAGGGTCTAAGCTCGTTACTCCAGTGAGTCACGATTTGCCCATATGAAATGATATATATCCTCTCTTGCCATATGGCTGGGGGTATAATAATGACAATATTAAATAGCGTTATGACGTTTTATGTAATACGGGATCATTAAATATGTATTTCATTTAATACTCACTGTTTGCAGAATCCTCTCCACCAAGCGCACATTGGATCCTTGTTGAATTTGTTGTAAAATATTTCTTATGGAGAACTAAAATTATAAATGGTAATTCCGTTTGTCGGCTTACATCCCAAGATAGATATTTCCCGGCTATTGTTTGCACAAAAATGAAAGAGCCTTGATAGGCTCCTTTAACTGATAATCGGGAATTATCCTTTTGAAAATTATTGTGAAAAATTCTTTAGAATCATTTACAAAATCCTTGTAATAATTCAAGACAATGTTCTTTCCCAATATTTCAAAATACTTTTGTCAGTCTCCTTTTCAAAATCGTAGATCACGTTTTTCGATGTCCATTAAAATCTTCAAACAAGGTCTTTTTGACTAAAGAATAATTCAAAATATATGTATCAAATGACAAAATGTTTCAAAAATTTCCAGAATGATAACTATTTTCAGAAACAACATTTTCTATGGTTTCTATATTTTCGATTATAATTATTTCAAAATAATAATTCAAAGTGTTCATAACCGGTCGGTTTTAGTTAAGTTAAACTTGACGAAAAATTTTTCTTGATATATATGGAAATAGAGAATTATTTTCCATGATGACGTATACTGAAATTTGATTACAAATTATTTTGTCAGTGACGTCATCCTTCTAAAATGATGCTTTGTAGGAGAATATTGCATAAATTAAAGTACGGCTTTAATGTGTTAATGTGTTTGTACCCTACATCACAGGTGATAGGAGGCTTATATATTTCTGCATTTCTTTGTAACATGGAGAGGAAGCGTGGTAGACTCATAGTTACTTTTGAGGATCTTCATAGAATCACTATCTGAGTCGATTTATTCGTGTCCGTTCGTCTGTGTGTATTTTTGTGAACAAAATGCAGGTCGCATTTGTTATCCGACTGAGATGAAAACAATTGGCGAAAATATGTAAACATTTAGATACAGCCCCCAAGTATATCTTCAACCCATTTCGGGTGAAATGACCTGAATTTTTCACATCCGACGGAATAAAGTCTAGAAGCAAGTACACCAAATTTAGGAAATGTATTTCCAATTGTAATGAAATTTAAAATAAGTAACGGAATTCGGAGCCCTGATGAATTTGTCAAATTAAATTGAAATCGGTTCAGATTTGAATATAGCTCCCATATATATTTTAGACCGATTTCATGTATTTTATGCACCATACACGATATGTATGTTCGATTCCAAAGAAATTTGGAATATGTAACGGAATTTTGATTAGAAAATAAATTAGTCAAATTATATTAAAATCGGTTCAGATTTATATATATATTTTCGACCGATTTCATGTATTTTATGCAACACAGACGATATGTATGTTCGATTCCAAAAAAATTTGGAATATGTGACGGGATTTTGATTAGAAAATAAATTAGTCAAATTATATTGAAATCGGCTCAGATTTGGAAATAGCTCCCATATATATTTTCCGCCGATTTCACATATTTGATGCACAAAATACGATACGTATTTCCGATTCCAATGAAATTCGGCATGAGTGGCTAAATTTGGTACAAAAATAAATTTGACAAATTATATTCAAATACGCTCAGATTTGATTATAGCTCCCATATATATACTTAGCCGATTTCAAATATTTGATGCACCCAAAGCGAGAGAGATAAAATCTGGCACCAGAAAAAATTGCCAAATTATATTGAAATCAGTTGAGGTTTGCATATAGCTAACATATATATTTCGGCCGATTTCATACATGTTACGCACCAAACATGATATATATGACCGATACCAATGAAATTCAGAATGTGTGGCGGAATTTGGTTACAATAATAAATGTGCCAAATTAATTGGAAATTAGTTAAGATTTGGATATAGCTCCCATATATATATATTCTCGGCCGATTTCACATGTTTGACGCACCAATTTCAATGAAATATGAAAGGTGTGGCGGAATTTGGTGTAAAAGTAATTTTTATAAAATTATATTTAAATCGGATCAGATTGGGATATGATTTTATTAAGAACCATTGACCCACAACGCCTTGGCTAACACTAAAAAACAACACAACAATTGATTTGAAATACGCTTATTAAGGCAAAAATGTTGCAATCTCGAATTCACCAATTGCAATAGAAATGCCACTCAACTTCAAAAGATTGCAGTTTACTGCAAGCTTGGTATTTGCTATGAAATAAATAAATCCGAAGGACAAACCCTTCGTGTATGAATGTCATGTTACTGCTTTTCTAATGGTTTTGGTTATTTACGCATAAAAGTAGTGCAATAATTTTTTTTTAATTTTTAAATTTGTTTTTTTTTTTTTTAACCAACATATATTCGTAAATAAAATTTTGAATGCATATAAAATAAAAAGGGGTAGCGAAGCGCACCGGGTTCAGCTAGTATATATATATATATATATATATATATTATATCGTGATCGGATCAGAATTTTATGTAGCTTCGATATATATCTTTATCCGATCTTACGGTTATTGCTCATAGATTTTCATAGATAGCTTTTTTCATATTCAACAGAATTTTACCATTTGGTCCGGTACACCTACTGATCCAATATATATTTTTTTACCCTCAACCATATGGTTAGGACAAAGACGTGCCTCATCGAAATAACGGCTTTAGACCCTAGGCCTCTTTGGATCAAATTAGTTTCATGATATTTGAAGTCAATCTATCGTTGTCCGTCCGTCCGTCTGTCTGGCTGGCTGGTGCACACGATAACTCTCGAAGGAAGTATCCGATTTGGTCCAAACTTGGTACATCGCTAAATTATTCTCCTTTGAAGGTCGAAAGGTTGCAGAGAAAAAGAAAGGATAATTTGATTTTTCTCCAAATTTGGAAATCCAAATATTTGCATCAGTGCCAGGTCAGATGCGAAAATGGACAATATGGTCCACTCCATCAAGTACCTCCCCACAAAGGCTCAACATTTTGAATAATATTGAATAATCGTATATTTTTTTATTCTGGTGTGATGGTGGAATATATCGGTCCACTCCTTCTGGTACCTCCCTCACAAAGGGTAAAAAATTTGAATAACCAAAACGATCATAAAATCCTAAATAAACATTCAGTTCTCTTCATATTTCACACATCACAATTTTTTTTATTAAACAAAGGTTTGGTGTGAATATGGTATATATCGGTCCACTACTTCTTTGTGGGACTGTACAAAGGGTCAAATTTTTGAATACCCATGAAGCTCATAAAACGCGAAATTAAGATCCGATTCGATTCAGACTTGGTATATCTCAATTTTTCCATCTTTCCAAGATCTGTTATAAATATGGTAGAGATTAGACCTTTTCTTCTGGTAACTCCCCTTCATAGGGTTCAAGATTTTGAAAAACAAAACGCACAAAAAAAG
The DNA here is from genome assembly GCF_030504385.1 of Musca domestica. Classification (NCBI taxonomy): domain Eukaryota; kingdom Metazoa; phylum Arthropoda; class Insecta; order Diptera; family Muscidae; genus Musca; species Musca domestica. The sequence goes on along the minus strand of NW_026712192.1, from coordinate 6,207,857 downwards.
TGAAATAAGCTTCCAACTCTCTTCAACCTTCACATAGTCGTCCCGCTCGTCTTTTGACCTTTCCTTTTTTATTATATATAAATTCCTAGCGTTAAAGTATGATCAAGAATTTTGATACCTTCTGGGATCTATAAGAGAATTTTATGACATATATATTTGTACAATCTCAATTATTGGGACTATTTAACCATATTTTGAAAAGAAGACAAGAAAAGGGCCTCTTTGGTGACTCGCCTGACCCAAAGAATACCAAGAAAGTTAAAGGAGATACTTTCTAAGAAATGTTTCACAATCCCATCTGACCACCTTTAAAGCGCCACATTCGTTTTGCATACTTTTCAAAAAAAAAAAAAAAAAAAGAATTTCGCCACGATTCTGCATAGAAATTTTTCACCAAACGTGGACGACTGGCTGCAAATCAACTGGGAGAGCAGTTGTTATTGGTCAATAAAACAACTCCCAACATAAACGAAAACGTTTTTAAGCTATTTAAAGCAATTTTTGCTCTTCCTCCATTTCCATGATATATAATAATGCAGTAAGGCAGACAGGCAGAGAGGCCGAAACGTAACATAAAATCCAATGGAGGCTGGTCTGGAGAGCAATTACCAAAGCCACAATGGAAACGATTTTAATGAGGTGCCACAATAGTTTTCTCCCAATTTCGTATCGAAATGAGAACAAAACAAAATGACCCAATTAAAGAGTATTTTTCCAAATCAAGAAACAAATCTCCATTGATCGGAGATCGTTCGTTGTTCGTTGTTAGCCAAGAAATAAATGACCAGCAATTATTCACAAAAGTGGTACAACAACCTAAGCTACCGACATGCGGTGGTACTGCTGATCTGTTGGTTGGTTGGTTGGTTGGTTATTGATCTTTTGTTGGTCAAATAATTATTGGAACAACGAAAAGGATGTAAGAATGTTTAGAAGAAGTGGAAGACGAAGCTGGCTACAGCCAGAGATCACAAATGCCGCAATTAAATGCTTAAGACACCAAGATTTCCGGTTGGTGGCTTCTTACTATTTTTTTAAGCAGCATGGCGCCATGTTACACTTGCTTAGGGATAAACACGCAGCATGACAGTGTTCCTTCACACACACACGCACGTATGCATGCACACACAAGAAAAATTTAAGAAAATATGGAATTAGGGCGTTAAAGAAACGATTTATTCCAGAATTTCTTTGATTTTTGAAATTAATCTCAACACCAGCAACCTAGTGGAAAATAGCTAAACAGAAAATCGAAAATTTCAGTTTGCGTGTGTTTTTCTGTTTTTTGTTTTCGCTCTCACCCTGCCCTGATACTCACCAACAATTTAATGCTTGAATGTTTAGGATAATTATAGCACCCGATTTCTATGATATGCTCTGGCGACTAGGCTGGCGGTTCGGTTGCGGCATAGAACAAAGCATTGGGCCAAACGTTTACTGTCATCTGAGTGAGAGTTTTTGATTGAAACGGAAGCTGATTATTTGTAATTTTTTTCTGTATGCCGACCACAAACAAATCAAAGACTGAAAAGCGTTTTGTAATTTTGAAAAGGTATGACATGTTATTGGTAAGGGGTTCAACAAAAACAAAAAATAAATATTGGTATAGGGTTAGGTATAGGGCATGAGTGAAGTTTGTTCGTATTTATAGACCAAAAAATATGGAATTTTTAATACCCTCCACCATGCGATGGGGGGTATATTAACTTTGTCATTCCGTTTGTAACTTCTCGAAATACTCATGTCAGACCCAACTCAGCGTAAAATTCTAAGTCGATTTGGCCTTGTCCATCTGTCTGTTGTAACCACGCTTATCTTTCGTACGAATTGAGATTGAAAGGTAAAATTTGCTTTAAAATTTGCACAGATGTGTATTTTGCCTGCCTACTGGCATAAATGTAATAATACATAAATGGGTCATGTTGGTCAACGTTTTCGTATAGCCCCATTTAGCGGTACCTCCCTATTTTCGGTACTTTGGTGATTTAAGCGACTTTATTCACCGAAATTGTTTCAAACTTGGTATTTGAAGTACGTAACTTGGTATTTGAAAACTACAGCCTATGATAGAAAATTGTCTGTGTAGGTCATCGTCTTCGTATAACCCCCATATAACGGTACCTGCCGATGTTCAGTATTTTCATGATTTTTGCCACATTATTCACCGGAATTCTTTCAAAATTGGTATTCGAAGTTCGTAACGGATGCTACAGCCTATAACAGAAAATTGTCGGTGCAGGTCTACGTCTTCGTATAGCCCCCATATAACGGTATTTTAATGATTTTGGCTACATTATTCACCGAATTTCGTTCAAGTTTCTTATTTGAATCTTGTAATGGCTTATTACTAAATTTGCCTATGAAGGTCCACGTCTCCGTATAGACTCTAATATAACGGTTATATTCGGTATTTTTAAAATTTTAACAGAATTTTTAACGGATTTTATTTTTTTATTTATTTATTTTTTCCTTTTAAATTGCCAAATTCGTTCCAAATGATGAAGTGTATTCAAAGTTCGGTCCGAACGCTTTTTTACTTGTTACCTCTACTTACATGATCTCCACTATTTCCCCGTAGTTAAGTTCGGCCGGGCCGGACATTCAATACTCTCCACCTCTATAAACAATTTTACACTTCAATAATTGTCCCATACCAAAATTTGGCAGAATTTCGTGGGTAAATGTGCGAATATCGATGGGTATCGTTACATGGGGGCTATACCAAAACGTGGACGTATAAATACTATGTTTCGCCACCTGAACTAGAACCCATTATGACCTACAAAATATCAATTTTTAGACAAATCCGTGGGAAAAATCAATAATCTGCCGAATATTGGGAGACTATACCAAATCGTGGTATATCGGGAGGTACTATGTTCCGCCACCGGAGCTAGAACCCATTACGACCTACAAAATACCAATTTTTAGACAAATATGTGGAAAAATGTGGCAAAAATCATCAAAATACCGAATATCGAGAGGCACAGCTATATAGCGGCTATTCCAACGCGTGGACCGATACACAGGGTGAGATAAAAAACTGCAACCAATTTCAGACTGCTGTCATTTCTAAGCCACTCGCCTGACAGCTGTTAAAATTATTTCAGTGACAGCTCATTATGTTGTTTACAAGCGTACAAAAACATTTTGGTGAGAATTTTCCAGAAAAAAAAGTTATTCGTGATGGAATTTAAGCGTGATAGTGTGATTTCTTTATATTTGGCTGGAAAACCACAAGTGGCTATCGTTAGAGCAATCCAGCATTTAAATGTGAAGAAATCCTTTGTGTCTCGCACCATCGCTCGTTACCGTGATACTGGTAGAAGAACCTACATGAAAGAAAACAGTAACATCAGGAGATATGGTTCGAAAAGTAGGGAAAAGACTTGATCGAAACCCGCATCGCAGTGGCCGAAAAATGGCTCGTGAACTGAACATATCGCAATATTCCATTCGGCAAACATTGAAAAATGAGCTCAACTGAGGGTAAAGCCATTGAAATTCGAAAAAATGCGAGAACTTACATCGCAACAGAAAGAAAATAGACTCAAAAGAGCTAAAGAGTTGCTTCGCTTGGCCGAAAGTGGTGAACTGCCGAATTTGGATTTCTCCGATGAGAAAACATTCGTTGTCCAGGAGTTTGTAAACAAACGAAACGATCGTGTTTATTTGTCAAAGAGGTCAGCTGAAAATGAGCAACTTCGGTGGCACGCGTGGATGGTTACAAAATGAGGTTCCTCGCTTCATTTCCAGCGCACAATGGTCATCAAAATCTCAGGATACCAATCCGTTACACTATTATGTCTGGAGTATTTTGGTAAGCAAGGTTGGCACTAAAGAATACCAAAGTGTCGATCACCTCAAGCAAGCGCTTCGCTGGGAATAGGCCAAAATACCGCAGAGCAACATTCGGGCAGCGTGTGAGGTGACCAATTCGAACAAATCTAAACTTATTGTAAATTTTGATGGTATTTCCGAAATTTTTTGCTTTCATTCAATAAAATTTAGAGAAAACAAGTAAGCAAAGGCTATAGTCGTGCGGGGCCAACCATGTGATACCCTACAACACTACAATATGTTAGAAGCCCCCTTATATCCAGATCGATTTTGGAAGATTTCGCTTTTGAAATTATGTCACGAGACATTGACCAGAGAAATTCGCCCAATATTTAAGCACTCCGTCATACTGTTGGTTGTTGTGGTCCATTTTTCATCCAAAATGCTAGAATAATTCCCTGTCCTTAATTCTATTCTCAGGCGTGTCGATTGGCTTCAACTGTGTTATCAGGAAGTTTTTTTCTGTTTTTGTTTCATTTGAACCCCTAAATATTTCGCGATCATCTCCAAAAGGAAGAGGCCCCTCTGTATCTCCAAATTTAGACCCATCTATATGATTTGATTGTCTACGATATTTGGCTATATTCGTCAACGAAATCAGCATAAAAAAGCCAGAAGTTCGGCTTTTGTGTATTTCGGATATCGCCTGTAAGTAATGCTGGTATTTTTTCACACAAAAGTAGTGGTCCATTCTACTCGCTGTCCTAAACACTAACTTCATGCGAGATTTCGTGTCCTTTGGTATCTATTTGTGACCTTTATAACGGCTGCAAAATCGGGAACATTTTTAGTTGTTGGTCCATTTCAACCCCCAAATATATTGCGGACATCTTTAAAACCAATAGGCCTAGCCCTTTTGAGCCTAACCCTGCACTTATGAAAACTTTCGTGAGGATTGGATGATAATTGCAATCTGTATATAATTACCCCAACCTGTGTTGTAAGGTGAAAAAGTATTACAAAATATACACTTCAATATTATAAGTCAAATTGGAAAAATCGCATGCGATAAAAAATATAAAAAAATGTCACAAAATACTACAAAACATATATTAACATCATTATTGACATATTTTTAAGCGATTTTTTTAGATTTCCTACTTTTATGCTAAAAGGGCATTCTGAATTGACAACATTTGTCAACATCGGTCCAGCAATTCTTGAGATATAAGTATTCTAACTGACATCCCCTTCCTTTGTATATACACATTGTATATATTTCGCTATATAAATCCGATATATTAACTATTGGCATCGACGTAACGGTCAGAATTGACCTGTTCATCTGTTTGTGATTTCGTTGGGATTGAAAATTTTCGCGGTTTAATGGAAAATATGACTTTCATTTCACACAAGTGTTATGGTCTATTTCACCCACTAAATATTACCCGATGACCACCAAAATTGGAAGGTTTCTGCCCAATCAAACTTACAATACCCCCAACACATAGTGTTGTAGGGTATAAAAATGTAAAAATTATGGCATTTGACTTTTTTGCAGTTTTTTTATATCACACTGTATATTTCGAAAATTTTCAACTTTTGTGGGGGAAGTACCATTTTCACACTTGCTCTGACATAGGCAAAATGTTGGTATGTGTTAAATTTGATGAAAATCTTGTACTGATGTCACACTATTTAAAATATTGAATCTTTGTTGGGAAGGTACAAGAAGGAGTGGGCCAATATTGTTCCTTTTTGCATATGATCCTATGATATTCCACGTTAGCAATTAAGAGGGTGCTGACACCATTCTATGTTTAAATTGAAAATTTTTTCGATTTTTTTTAATTTTTGAATAGATTCTAGTTTCGATGCACAGATTTTGGCTGTATCAAATAATATACACCTCTGTAGGCATAAGGCTAAGGGTATAAAAAATTCAATATCAGCTCACGTTTTGATATAATCCACACAAAATCATTCTAGTTTTTTGGCTCTCTTCTAGGTGCGAAAATTGAACATCAGGTGTGTTCCAGCTGCCGTGGCAAAACAAGTGTTTTGTGACGCTCCATCCCCAATAAATTAATTAACATTGACATTATACATTACAATGTTGTGAGCAACACGATACCACAGCAGAATTTCCACGAATACACTTAACATGCATTAATTAAAAAAAAAATGTTTTCAAAACAATTTTTGATTAATTTGTATCATTATTATTCGAGCAGACCCTTTCTTTCTTCGCTTTACATGAAAAATGCTGTAAATCATTCAGTCCATTTGACTTATGGGAACGAGGTACATCGTCTGATGCAAGTGCTTTGCAATTTTATGCGTATGACAGTTGATCAGCGAATGCATTCAACTAACATCGCCAATTACGAACCATAAATATTTTTCTAATATTTCGAAAAAAAAAACACGAAAAGTGTACTCGTCATGTTTCGGTCTACTGCCCGAACAACAACAGGAGACCGCATTGTAATGCAACTACGCATTTTAGGGGCGTTTTGTGAATTTGTCGGTGGCACGCAATAGCATTTAACATTGCTACGCATAGAAATTGCCATATGGGGGATCGCTGATACAGAGAGAAAAATAGGGTTATGAGATTTTTAGAAAATTATACTAGATTGCGAACATTTTTAACCACAGTCACAAATAATTGATTTTAAAATTGTATAATTCTCCTTCAACGAAGTTAGGTTCTTTCATTTTCCATGTGCTGAATTATTTTTCTATGAAACAAGTAAGCAAAAGCTATAGTCGTGCGGGGCCGACTATGTGATACCCTACAACACTACAATATGTTAAAAGCCTCCTTATGTCTAAATCCATTTTGGAAGATTTCGCCTTTAAAATTATGTCACGGATAAATTTAATCTAATGGTCAACCAAAATACTAGACTTCTTCGATGTCCTTAATATTCTTCTCAGGCATGTCGATTGGCTTCAATTGTGTAATCAGGATTTTTTTATGTAGTTGGTTCATTTGAACCCCTAACTATTTTGCGATCATCTCCAAAAGCAAGGGGCCCCTCTGTATCTCCAAATTTAGACTCATCTACATGATTTGCTTGTCTACGATATTTGTATGGTATTTTTTCACACAAAAGTAGTGGTCCAACCCCTAAATATATTGCGGACATCTTTGAAAACAATAGGCCTAACCCTTCTGATCCTATCCCTACCTTTTTTCGTGTGGATAATTGCAATCTATATATAATAACCCCAACTTGTGTTGTAAAATGAAAAAATATTATAAAATGTATTCTTCAATTTTATAAGTCAAAATGAAAAAATTGCATGCGATAAAAAATATGAAAAAATGAAAAAAATGTCACAAAATACTACAAAATCCATATTAACATCATTATTGACATCTTTTTATGCGACTTTTTTAGATTTTATTCTTTTACGCCAAGAGGGCATTCTGAATTGACAAAATTTGTCAAAATCGGTCCAGCCATTCTTGAGGTATAAGCATTTTAGCTAACATCCCCTTCCATGTATATATGTATTGTATATATTCCGCTATATATATCCGATATATTTACTATCAGTATCTACGTAACGGTCAGAATTGTCCTGTTCGTCTTTTTACGATTTTGCCGATGACCATCAAAATTGGAAGGCTTCTGCCCAGCCCAAAGCTCTAGAACCATACCAACTTCAGCTTCGATTGGTCCATAATTGCGACCTGTAGAGCAGCTGCAAAATCAGGAAATTTTTCAGTTTTTGGTCCATTTCAACCCCTAGATATTATGCGATCATCTCCAAAAGAAATAGGGTTCTATTCTGTCACTATCCCCACCTCTATTCTTAATTTCGTAAAGATCGGGCCATAATTGCGACCTGTAGAGTGATTACAAATTAACATGGACAGACGGACGGACGGACATACATAGCTAGATCGACTCAGCTCGGCGAGCTAGAAAGATCCATATATACTTTCCTATGTGGGAAATCAATATTTCGTGGTGTTACATAATTTTTGGGCCAATCAAACTTATAATACCCCCAACACATAGTGTTGTAAGGTATAAAAATGGACCTGCATAGGCAACTTTTGTCATGAGCCATTACAATATTCCAATACGAAACTTGAAAAAAAATCGGTGAATTATGTAGCTAAAATCATCAAAATTCCGAATATAATATCTATTACGAACTTCAAATACCAAATTTGAAATAATTCTGGTGAATAATGTCCCTAAAATCATCAAAATACCTAATTTTGGGAGGTACCGTTATATGGGGGCTATACGAAGACCGGGATCTGCAGATACAATTTTCTGCCATGGGCTGTAGTATCCATTACGGACTTCAAATACCAAATTTGAAATAGTTCCGGTACATAATGTCGCTCATCAAAATACCGAATATCAGGAGGTACCTGGATCTGCAGAGACAATTTTCTGTCATAGGCTGTACTATACATTACGAACTTCAACTCCCAAATTTGAAACATTTCCGGTGAATAATCACCAAAATCCCAAAAATACTGAAAATAGGGAGGTATCGTTATATGGGGGCTATACCAAAGCGTGTGCCTACATGGTCCATTTTCAATACCAAAAGTCCTGCAGACATAGTATATATTTAAGTAACATTTTACCAACCTACTACATTTCGTTCGGAAGTTAGAGTGATAGACGGACGGACATCGCTAAATCGACATGTGGGGTCTAAAATGTATATTTCGAAGTGTTACAAACGGAATGTCAAACATAATATACCCTTCATACTATGGTGGAATTTTATTTTTTTTTCCCTTAAAAAATCATTCATAGATCAAGAATGGAGCCCAGTTCTAAATATTAAGTAAAAATGTTTCCCATACACTGTTAAATTTTCGATTTTAAATTATATTTTCTCCGTGTATTCCTTTGCGGTTAGGTTTTTCTAAGAAAAACAATTTAGCCCTGAATTTGCATAATAAAGACGTTTCATGGACGGAATTTATAGTTAATGTCGTTTGAACACACCAATTACATGCCCTGCAAGACTTTTTTCAACTAGTTGAGAAAATCGTTAGTTATAAATGCATTATTCTACAACTAACTACAAATTAGTTGAAAAGTCATCTGGAGATCAAAAAGCAAAGTAACCACTACTGGTTGATATTCAGATGACTTTTCAACTAATTTGAAGTTAGTTGTAGAATAATGCATTTACTAACTAACTTACCAGCGGGGCATTTTTCAACCAGTTGAGAAAATCGTTAGTTATAAACGCATTATTCTACAACTAACTTCAAATTGGTTGAAAAGTCATCTGGATATCAACCACTTCAAACACCAAAACGAAAATAAATTGCAAAAACAAAACTCATATAAGTTCTCTAGAGAAAAAAGCAGCCCTAAAAAGCAAAGATGATTGGTTATATCAAACTACTTTGCAATAATTCGCATAATACATTTCCAAAAATACTTCGATATAAATGCAACGTACAATAATACAAGCTAGTGCTGCTAACCTTAATACACAAGTACATATGCTTAGAAAAACAGTGCAGCCAAATAGAAAATAAAGAATTTGATTAACAAAACAAAAAAAATAAATAAATAAATAAAAAAAAAATAAATAAAAAATAAGAAAAAAAATCTTTTTGAACTTTTTTAACATATTTTTCAACTGACTAAAAATTGGCTTAAAAGTAATTGGTTTATAGTTAGTTTAAAAGTAACTAGTTTATATTTAGTTTCAAAGTAATGCAGGAATGGACAATTGTCCACTGCCTAGCTCATCCCCATGTTAAAATAGTTAGTTGGCGTAAAGGAAATAAATCAAAAAACAAACTAGTTGTGGTTTTTTTTAAACTAATTTTAAATTAGTTTTAAACCAATTTATTTCCCTGCAGGGTGACGAGAAGGGTTACATGCGTATAAATTTCAACACACACATGCACACACTCTATATAAGGTCAATAGCGTTAGTAGAAGCGGAAAAACGCAACTTGCGAATTTAAGGCGAATGCAACGATCACAAAATATTAGTATTCCTTTGGTAAGTTTTACAATGTCATTATTATAATTTATGGAGAATTTCTAAAACTGACCACAAAATATAACATTTTAGTGTTTGTTTTCTCTTTCGAGACGAGCTTAATGATCTGAAATTTGCAGTGAAAAGGAAAGCCAGATAGACACTATCACACACTCACCACTATGCGACGCGTTTCGCCGTTGGTTAAGCGGCTCATCAGGCATATTTGGTGTGGATGATGGCTTACAAGGGCCGTTCTCTGGAAAGTAGTATATATTTCGAACATATTGCAAATTAGCATATGCGAATTATACACTAGAAACTCTCCAGGTTCGACTCAAGTTCTATTGGCAGATCTTTTTCACAGCAAAGTTTTTTTGTTTTTGTAGTGATGGATTTTTTGTCCACAACAACTACATTGCTTCCAATGCATACAATTTTAGATTTATTACATTATTATCAGCAATTAGAGGGCAAATTAAGATAAGATTTCCATGACAACTATCTGCTATCTTTTGAGAATAGAAGAAAAAAATGTTTTTTTTTTTATGGAATCTATATAAAATGTTTATATATTCAGTCTCATGACTACAGAGGTTAAATATAATTTGATACGGCTAAAATAAGTCTCATCAAAATTACCCGTTAAATAAAATTTATGATCGATCTAGTCATGATTATTTTTCACACTATAACTTTGATTTGATATATATCTGGTGTATCGTAAAATTCATACCAGACTTAGATCGAGTTTGGAGATGGGCCAATTGGTCCACTCCTTGTGGTACCTCTCCCACAAAAGTTGAAAAATGTGTCAAAAAAAAGAAAAATAAAAAAAATATATATAATAGTCATATTAAGCGATTGTAGTACCTTATTTAATTCAAACTTAGCACATAATAATATTTCCATGAGACCAAGGAAGATTAAGATACCTCGAAATCCGGAAATCAGCTATATAATATCAATATTGCAGATACAAATACGAGGAATATTTTGGTCTAGTTTTTGGAAACTCGCGCGGGTTTTTTTGGGCCTATTTTACATATGCTTAAAAACGGGATCGTAGCAAGTCAAAATATTCCACAAAATTACCCATTTCATATAACCCATTTTCTGTTCCAATGATTCTGGGTGTATTCCAACAATATCTATCAAATTTTAAAGCTCTATCCTACATATTGCAAGTTTCTTTATTAACAAATATTGATCCCATTTTAATAGTTCATATTAAGTAAACACAGTTCTTTTTTGTTCAGAGACTCACATTGAAACTCGATCTAGAATAATGCTTACTTTGAAGTGAATTTTTTTTCTTTTTCTTTCCTTGAACATCTTGCACCTTAACGAAAATTTTGTGAGACAGAAAAAATCCCGGTTAAAATTTAAAAATATATATAAAAAATATTTTCGGTTTTTTATGCCCTCCACCATAGTATGGAGGGTATATTAAGTTTGTCATTCCGTTTGTAACACCTCGAAATACACATTTTAGACCCCACAAAGTATATATATTCTTGATCAGCATAAAACTCTATGTAGAACGAATTGAAGTAGATTAATACAATTTTGATCTAATGTATGCTATGTCCGCAGGACTTTCGGTATTGAAAATGGGCCATATAGGTCCACGTTTTGATATAGCCCCCATATAACAGTACCTCCCGATATTCGGTATTTTGATGATTTTAGCGAATTTATTCACCGGAATTGTTTCAAATTTGGTATTTGAAATCTATAATGGATACTAAGAGCTAAGACAGAAAATTGTCTGTGCAGGTCCACGTCTTCATAGAGCACCCATATAACGGTACTTCCCGATATTCGGTATTTCAATGATTTTATCGACATTTTTTCACCAGAATTGTTTCAAATTTGGTATTTAAAGTTCGCAATGGATACTACAGCATAAGACAGAAAATTGTCTGTGCAGGTCCACGTCTTTGTATAGCCCCCATATAACGGAACCTTACGATATTCGGTATTTTGATTTTATCGATATTATAACCGATTTTTTTTAAGTTTCGCATTTGAATGTTTATGACAAATGTTATCTACGTTCATATCGTCGTTCATGTCGTCGTATAGACCCTAATATAATAGCTACATTCGGTATTTTTAAGATTTTAACAGAATTTTTAACGGATTTTGTTGTTTTTGAGAATTGCCAAATTCGTTCCAAATGGTGGAGGGTATTCAAAGTTCGGCCCGGCCGAACTTACAGCTTTTTTACTTGTTTTTCTAAACATTGATTCAAAAATATTTTGAACCAAATATTTTGAAGACAAATATTGATTTAAAAAAATTCGTGAATAAATGTGGCAAAAATTATCAAAATACCGAATATCGGGATATACCCTTATATGGGGGTTATGCCAGAACGGAGACCTATGCATACAATGTTTCGCCATACAAGCTAGAACCCATTATTACCTACAAATACCAATTTTTATACAAATAGGTGGAAAAATGGGGCAAAAATCAACAAAAGGGACCGTTATATGGATACTATACCAAAACGTGGATCAATATATCCTATTTTTAATACCCACCATCATAGACACAATACAAATTGTTCTGCTAAATTTTGACACTCTACGTCAAATAATATGGGCTGTATCGTGATTTCAACGCTGATCCAGATTATATATATGGTATATAATAAATATTTCGAGGAGTAATAAATATTTCGAGGAGATTATATATATTTCGAGGAGTTACAAACGGAATGACAAATTTAATATACACTCCATAGAATGGTGGAGGGTATAAAAATTGACCTTTGTTGACTCGACCTTGCCGAACTTAGCTGCTTTTTTACTTTTTAGTACTCAAAATGCACAATTTGTTCAGTTTGACATTTTTTCTCCTTTCAAACAAAGACTCCAACAGTGACATTTATATAGAATTTTAGGATTGCAGCTCTATCCCCTCACCCAACACTTAATTTAGTACTTTTCGTACAATTTTAGTATACGTTTCCAAAAACACATCCAATTCCGGATACCAATAGAGACCTCAATATCAAATTGCGGGATTTCAACTCTATTCCTTAATCCAATATCAAATTTAGTAGCACTTAGTACTTTTCGATATCACATATCACAATTTTAGATACCTACGTCAAGATAAAATTTGGGTATTCCACTCCCATTTCTTAACCCATACCAAATTTAATACCATTTGGTAGATTTCATAAAATTATAGGACGCATTCCCACATCACCGCCAAACCTAATATCATATTTCACGATTTCATCTCTCTACCTTCCCCCAATACCAAATATAATACTACTCTGTACTTCTCGTATAATTATTGTACATTTTTCCGATACCACTTCAATATGTCCACCCAATACCAAATTGTACTAGTACTTGTAATAGTACTATTTAGTACTTTTCGTGCCCATGTAGCACACATTTCCCAAACCATCTCAATATTTCCAGGCTACACATGAACAGCAGCCTTAATACCAAATTTCAGATTTTCACCACTGTCTGTTCACTCAACACCAAATTGTACCAAAAATATTACTATTTAGTAATTTTCGTGCACTTGTAGTTCACATTACAAAACCAAATTTTTACCACACATCACCACCTACAGGGACCACAATTCACAATTCCAGTTTCACCATTTGACCCATTCATATTTAGTTTCATCCGTTGGACCTTCCAAATTCAGTACCATTTAGTACAGTTTGTACACTTAATACATAATACCAAAACCACCTTGAATTTCGAATTTCCGAAACCTATTTGGTGCACTGATCCTAAACGTCACCAGCAACGTTCTTCTCAAATTTCCAAATTCTACCTCTATCCATTTGACAAATACAATGGATTTAATTTTTAGTACCTTTGGTACATTTACGGAAGAAATCGTATCCTATGCCCTTCTACAGGCTTTAAGATACTTTTTCACCCATGTTTAGTCATATCGGTAAAGCCTTTCCTGAGTTATAAATGGTCCAACGAACACGACTTTCTATTATAAGTTGAATTTTTGTTAGAAAATGTTTTTCATGTCATCGAGATAAATGAAGTCGTACGTCATCTTTATAAGGGAACCATAAAAAACACAGGCCGACATTTTATTTTGCATCCAATAAAATTTCTAATATAATATCACCACGCCACAAATTTCAGTATCTAAGTTGATTCCTTTAGAAGATAGACCGAGTCTACAGCTGTTGATAGGAATTCTTCAGATAAGTTCAATATTGTGTTCAGAATTATTAAATACTTTAGTTTTGTGACCGGTTATAGTAGGACATATGCAGCGACTTAGGAGATATAACACTTTCAATATCACTGCCCCCTGTATGGTTTCTTTTGTATACCTTCCACCATTGTATGGAGGGTATATTAAGTTTGTCATTCCATTTGTAACACCTCGAAACATACATTTTAGACAGCACAAAGTATATATATTCTTGATTAGCATTAAATTCTATGTCGATTTAGCTATGTCCGTCCGTCAGTGGAAATCACTCTAGCTTCCGAACGAAATAAATTAGGTTGATAAAATTTTACTCAAATGTGTATTATGTCTGCAGGACTTTTGGTTTTGAAAATGGGCCATGTAGGTCCACGTCTTCCTATAGCCCCCATATAACGGCGCTTACCGATATTCGGTATTCAAGTCTTTGTACCCCATATAACGGTACCCCCGATATTCGGTATTTTGATGATTTTAGCGAAATTGTGTACCGGAATTATTTCAAATTTGGTATTTGAAGTTCATAATGGATACTACAGCCTATGCCACAAAATTGTCTGTGCAGGTCTACGTTTTATAACCCCTATGGTACCTCCCTATATTCGGTATTTTGATAATTATATAATTATATTATAAACATTTGTTTTCAAGTTTCGCATTTGAATATAACAATAGCTTATGACAAAAGATGCATATGCAGGTCCGCGGACTCTAATATACGGCTACATTCGGCATTTTTAAGACTCTAACCGGATTTTTTACGGATTTTATTGTTTTGAAAATTGCCAAATCTGTACTAAATTGTGGAGGGTATACAAGGTTCGGCCTGGCCGAACTAACAGCTTTTTTACTTTTTTACTTACCTTATATCCGTTAAAATAATTTCCGTGGACCTAGGTGATGCTAATTGCACCTCCTGAAACCAAGGATATTGAATATTACTTATATTTTAATACAAAACATGAAAGGAAAAATACTTCGACATTACAACCGGACACTTTTATTATTAATAACACACATGCAATTTTCGACAACTACTGTTGGTGGCATCTCTCGCTGAATGCCATCGCAATAAAGTGCTTAAATTACCTCTTTGCCTCTAAGGTAGCCAGAAAGCAATAAAAAAAAAAAACATTAACAAGCTACAACGGTAAGCGGACAAAGCAAGTGTCAGTAGCCACAAAACAATCAGCAACTTAATGCCTTTACAAAGTTTATCTGTAAATTGTACGAGCAAAAGGACAAAAACTCTTGAATGATAAATGAAACTTTGGATATTGTGGCAGGCCTGGTTGGCTGGCGACTGCCACTCAGGAATGCGTTCTTTTCACAAAAAAAAAAAAAAAAAATGCACAAAAAAGCGTGAAGCGAACAGCAGCCAGCAACACCAGCATCACTTTCCGCCGGAATGCAATGTATTCATTTATTGAGGCAGTCGTCATTCTGACACGACTCACACACATACACAGCTAGAACGGTTGTGGGTCGGCAGCAGTCAGTTTAACAAATGAACCTAATCCAGCAAAAATTCTACAGATCCATTCATTTAGATGCTACTTACATATATATATATAGCTGCCGATCATAATGATGATGCCAAATGCCAACCATGGTTGTAGCGCTTACTGTTTTTGGCAGATGACGCCGATCGACTGTTGCAGGGAAAAAGTGTTTCCAGCTAAAGAATATTGGACAATAAATGGATGATATTATGCATTATGATGCATAAACCGAATGCATTGCAAGAACTATTGAGACAAAGAAAATAGTAATTCGGTAAAGACGACAATAGAGAACTCTACGTTAAACCTGAATACTGCAGTGGATAAGGAATAACATTTTCACAAAACAATTTTTATATTCTCCACCATAGTATGGAGATTGTCATTTCGTTTGTAACACCTCGAAATACACATTTTAGACCCCACAAAGTATATATATTCTTGATCAGCATAAAATTCTATGCCGATTTAACGATGTCCGTCTATCCGTCTGTGGAAATCACTCTAGCTTCCGAACGAAATGGAGTAGATTATTAAAATTTTACTCAAATGTGTATTATTTCTGCAGGACTTTTGGTATTGAAAATGGGTGATGTAGGTCCACGTTTTGGTATAGCCCCCATATGATGGTACCTCCCGATATTCGGTATTTTGGTGATATATGCGACATTATTCACCGGAAATGTTTCAAATTTGGTATTTGAAGTTCGTAATGGGTACTACAGAATGTCTCAGAAAATTGTATGTGCAGGTCCATGTCTTCTTATAGCTCCTCCCGATAGTCGGTTTTTTGATTGTTTTAGCGCCCTTATTCAACGGAATTGTTTCAAATTTGGTATTTGAAATTCGTGACAGATACTACAGCCTATGATAGAAAATTGTCTGTGCAGATCCACGTCTTCGTATATCCCCCATATTCAAGTTTCGCTTTTGAATATTGTAATGGTTTATTACAAAAGTTGCCTACCACGTTGCCAGGTCCACGTCGTCGTATAGACTCTAATATAATGGTTATATTTGGTATTTTTAAGATTTTAACAGAATTTTTAACGGTTTTTATTTATTTATTTATTTATTTATTTTTTTTTTTTTGAAAATTGCCAATATCTTTCCAAATGGTGGAGGGCATTCAAAGATCGGCCCGGCCGAGCTTACTGCTTTTTTAAGTGTTATTTCCTACCAAATATTTTGTCATATTTCCGCTCACCTCTATTATTTTGCCATGGTTCTCATCCTATTAAGGTAAAAAGGTATAAAAATTAGGAAAAAAAACAAGTAAAATAGTATCAGTCGGCTTTTCCGACAGATGTATACTCCCAGCCTTGAGTTATGATTATCCAAACTGTTGACCCTTTATGGGGGAGGTTCCAATTCGTATCGAACCTAAGACTGATAAAAGTATTACAACGTACCAGATTTGAGCCATATCGACTATTTCCTATTCTTCATATGAGATCTGTTCAAATTTGTGGAAAATATGGAAATATGCGTGAGGTACCAGATATAGCTGTCCGAAGTATTTTATTTCCATACTTCATCGAATACAGATAAAAATATTCGTATGTGCAACATTTGAATGAAAACGAAAATTTATATTCGCTTTTATGCGAAATCATATCAAATTTCTGGATAAGAGATATATTTAGATATAGCAAGTTGTAAAGAATCGCCGACTTATTTTGCAAGTTATGACAGATATAAGCATTGACAATTGTGACCCTATATGGGTGAGGTACCAGAAGTGGTTGGCAAATGTATATCATCTTTACAACAGATCTTACAGAACTATTTGGCTGTGTGAAATTTCAAGAGAGTTGGATGCTTACTTCGCTTACTTTGAGCGTTTTGTTTTTCAAAAATCTTGAACCCAATGTGGGGGAGGTACCTGAAGAAATGGTCCGATCGTTGCCATCTTTATAACATATCTTGTGTTGATGGAAATATTGAGATGTGTCAAGTCTAAGTGAAATCGGATGTTAATTTTGAGTTTTAT
Organism: Musca domestica; assembly: GCF_030504385.1. NCBI lineage: Eukaryota > Metazoa > Arthropoda > Insecta > Diptera > Muscidae > Musca > Musca domestica. Next base: position 6,190,367 of record NW_026712192.1, on the reverse strand, counting down.
GAGTTAAATGGATATTCAAAATTTTGACCCTTTGAGTGGGAGGTACTGGATAGAGTGGACCGATATTGTAAATTTTCGCACCTGTCCTAAAATTATTGGGATATGTGAAATTTGAAGCCAGTCGGACTCTTACATCAAACTTTATAAGAGTTGTAATTATTCAAAATTTTGATCCTTTGTGGGGAAGGTACTTAATGGAGTGGACCGATATTCTTTATTTTCGCACCTGTGCTAGGTACTGACGCATATATTGGGATTTGCAAAGTTGGAGCAATATCGGATTATCGTTTCTCTTTCTGTGCAAAAAATATATATGTTTTTAAAAAATTCGAAAATTTGTGGGGGAGGTGCCAGAAGGAGTGGACTGATATATTCCATCTTAACACCAGACCTTGGCTTAGTATAAATATTGGGATGTGTGAAATTTGAAGACAATCGGACTCCTACATCACATTTGATGGGAGTTGTAATTATTCAAAATTTTGACCCTTTGTGGAGAGGTACCGGAAGGAGTGGACTGATATTGTCCATTTCCACACCTGACCTAGCACAGACGCATATATTAGGATTCGCAAAGTTGGAGCAAAATCGGATTGTAGTTTCTCTTTCTGTACAAAAAAAAATATTTTTTGAAAATCGAGCTTTTGTGGGGGATGTACTTGATGAAGTGGACCGATATTGTCCATTTTCACACCTGACCTAGCACTAACGCAAATATTAGGATGTGCAAAGTAGGAGCAAAATCGGGTTATCCTTTCAAATTGTGTGCAAAAAAATATATTTTTTTAAAAATTTCGACCTTTTGTGGGGGAGGTACCAGAAGGAGTGGACCTATATTGCCCATATCCGAACTCGATCTAAGTTTGACAAAAATATTACGATATACCAAGTTTGGACCAAATTAGATACTTCCTTCGAGAGTTATCGCTAGATCGACTCTGAATGTCCTGAAACGGATTTGGTCCAAAGAGACATGGGGTCTAAAGCCGTTATTTCGATTAACCACGTCTTGACCGTATCAAATGATATATACCCTCTCTAGCCATATGGCTGAGGGTATAAAAATCTGTGAGAGGGAAAACATCCGAAGACCCAAAATGTTAATTAAAATAGGTTTCCAGGCTAGAGAGAAGGCTGGTACCAGGTAGGATGGCAACAGCCTCCAGATGTGAAACCTGTATCTAGCCACACCGTATGGCGCCCAACGTAATCACGATGACAAAACAATTAATGGTTTCTGCTCGAAAACCATTTCTGGAGCACTGTCTTGTCTAGAGCTGGATAAAGCCAAATTGCGCACTTTGGCACTCCCAACCACCTACAGTGATAATCAGGATTCCATAGATTTTTTAGTTAAAAAAGAAAAAAGACACTTGAAGCCTCTGAAAATATGTCGACTGTATAAGTTAAGGAGAATACCTACAGAAAAGTGCCCATTCCTTTTATTGACTCGGCGCGTAAAACTACAATAGTAGATAGACCTGACCCCAATGAGGCTGATCATTTCTCTTTCAGAGACCTACCTTTTCGATGAGATCACCATTGATTGCAATGGACAGGAGTAGTAGGAAATGCTGCATTTTGGCCTAGGATAGATTCAGTTTTGTCTAAAGAAACAGCTTCTTCTATTTATTAAGAAGTTCGATATAGGAACCCCATATTTTTATATCCTCCGCCATAGTATGGATTGTGTATTAAGTATGTCATTCCGTTTGTAACACCTCACAATATAAATACATGGTAGATCCCACAAAGTATATATATTCTTGATTTTGATCGTTAATACTTGTGATCTTTCAGGATACACATAATCTCCAAAAGCCCTTTGAATAAAGCTACTACCAGTAATAGTCGAAATAATTATTGCCTACTGGTCACAATCGTTACGACAAGCCATTAATACCGCTTCTCACTAACCCAGTTTTAAGACGAATGGAAAAACGGCAAACTTCAGTCACTTTTTTCGAACAAAAGTCTATTTGAAGCCAACCGCTTTGTATACAAAAGAATGCAGGAATCTGATTTCTGTTGAATATGGCTAATGTTCGATGATCTCTGGCATAAGCCAAGCTGTCTGTCATTTATAAACATGTCTCGAAGCCATACGAAACACATCAGCTCCAGTCCTCGACCAGCCTTGCCATGCACCACTCACTCACTCATAATATTGGCCATTTTTTGGGTGCGACAACTTTTATAGGATCATCAACTGCAAGCAACTGTTTATTGTAGCCCGATCGTCATCATCTTCTTTGCGAATATTATGGTAATGATGAAGCAAAAAGAGATTCTTAATTTCACAAAAATGGCTAAAGAATAAAATCTCCACTTTGTTGTTATTGTCCCGGCCCGTAGAAGGTTGGTTGCAGAAGAACTTACTTTTCAATCATTTATTTTCTGAACTATGCCATGGCACACAAAACAATAAACCATAATAAAGCGAATAAAAGATGAACACATTCGAAAGGTAAGATAAGGATACCACAAGGAACTGTAATGTGTTGTTGGAGGATTGTATTGCAATGACGTTGCTGCTGCTGTTGATGATGATCCTTAGCATTTGATTATGAAACCAAATGTGTTAATATCAATCATTGGTTGTATGATTGATTAGGTTTTTTGCTTGGTTGAGATTTTCAGATGGGCAATGAAGTTGTCGTAATTTTCTTGGGGGAAATAAAAGTAACAATTTTCAAAAATGAACAATTTTGGCAGCAATTTATTTTATATTTCAATCTCACAGAAAAGGATTTCAAATGCAATTGCTCCCAATACACTTCTAACAAACCTTCGCCATGTTGAGATTTATAATAATTTGAAATATAGATTCTTCACCCATACAAGAGCATATACTTAGACTAACGTTCGGGTACTTTTCCTTGGATTTACTCATTTTGCACATCCTTGTAAGTACTTCGCCAGGAAGGAAGTAAGGTTCTTTTTTATACCCTTAGTTACTTACTTACAGAGGGTATAACAACTGAAACGATCCGACGATATCGACTATCGACGATATCCTGCCTTGTCTGTACGAAGGAGTTACGTATGGTAGTTTTGACCAAAGAATTTGCACATCATAATATTTGTGATAAACATAGAAAATTAACATTATCGGACTAATCCTTCAGGTTTGCAGGACTTTTGGTATTAAAAAAACCCAACATATGTTCACATTTTGGTATAGCCCCCATATAACTGTATCTGAATTGTTTCGAATTTCGTATTTGCAGTTCGTAACGTGGCAGAAAATTGCTTATTCAGGTCCAGGTTTTCATATAGCTCAGATATAATGGTAACTCTCCATATTTGGCATTTTGATATTGATGCGTCATTATTCACCCGAATTGTTTCAAGTTTCGTATAACAGAAGCTCTCTAAATTTGGTATTATTATGATTTTAATAGATTTTTTTATACGTTCCACCATACTATGGAGGGTATATTAACTTTGTCATTCGTTTTGTAACTTCTCGAAACACTCATGTCAGACCCATCAAACATATATATTTTTGATCAGCGTAAAAATATATTTATTTTTTGGTTTTTTTTTTTAGATGAAGTGTGAAAATTGAATACTTCGGTCCACTATATCTGGAACGCACATTTCAACATTTTCTAAAAATTATCATATAGTGGATATTGTCCAAACCTGTCACGTCACAATATATATGTCATATTTATTTAGGTCCGATACGAAATGGACAATATTGGCCCATTCCTTCAGAGCCTACCCCATAGATGGTCAACTGTTTTAATAATCATTGCAGAAGCCGAAATATATTTAAGTAATCGAACATTGACTGAGGGTATACATGTGTCGGCAAAAGTGTCTGATAGTTTTTAACTTGTTATACCCTCCACCTTGGAAAGAAGGGTATATTAACTTTGTCATTCCGTTTGTAACATGTCTAAATATTCGTCGATCGTCGATTTAACGATGTCCGTCTGTCTGTTGAAATCACGATACAGGCCACATTATTTGACGTAGAGAAAATTTAGCAGGATAATTTGTATTGTGTCTAGGATGGTTGGTATTGAAAATTACATATATCGGTCCACGTTTTGTTATAGTCCCCATATAACGTTACCTCCCGATATTCGGTATTTTGATGATTTTTGCCGCATTTTTTCATGGATTTGTCTAAAAATTGGTATTTGTTGTTCATAGTGGGCTCTAGCTCAGGTGGCGAAACATTGCATGTATAGGTCCACGTTTTGGTATAGCCCACATATAACGGTACCTCCCGATATTCGGTATTTTGAAGTTTTTTGCCACATTTTTTTATGGGTTTGTCTAAAAATTGGTATTTGTTGGTCATAATGGATTCAAGCTCCGGCGGATAAACATTGCATGTATAAGTCCACGTTTTGGTATAGCCCCCATATAGCGGTACCTCCCGATATTCGGTATTTTGATGATTTTTGCCACATTTTTCACGGATTTGTCTGAGAATTGGTATTTTTAGGTCATAATGGGTCAAAGTTCGTGTGGCGAAACATTGTATGTATAGGTCCACGCTTTGGTATAACCCCCATATAACGGTATCTCCCGATATTCGGTATTTTGATGGTTTTTGTCACATTTTTCCACGGATTTGTCTAATAATTGGAATTAGTTGGTCATAATGGGTTCTAGCTCCTTTGGCGAAACATTGCATGTGTAGGTCCACGATTTGGTATAGCCCCCATATAACGGTACCTCCCGATATTCGGAATTTTAATGGTTTTTGCCACATTTCTTCTAATGTTTCCTTTATTAAAAGTTAGGCACGGCCGAACTTAATGTTTTTTACTTGTTTTTTTTTTATTGAATAACGCAACATTAAGCAATAATACACTTAAACTTAGTTTAAGACACAATGATTTGGAACAAAAAGTCTGATATATATTTTCGTCATGGGGCTGCTGCTATTTGTGGTTGGTTTTATAAATTATACTAAAAATATGATCATTTTTGCGTTGTTTTATTTTCTTCAACAGGGGCCTTCCGATTTGAGTTATCGCTAATGTTTCAATACATTTTCCAGAAGACTTGCAATAGTATGAAACCATACATCAAGTGATTTCAAAAGTTTTGAAATATAATTAAATGTCTTAAATTTTTTTCCAAAATCTTTAGATAGCCTCTTTCGAAAATCATTCATCTTGACCTTATGAATAAAAAAAAAGTAAAAAAGCTGAAAGTTCGGTCGGGCTGAACTTTGAATACCCTCCACCATTTGGTACAAATTTGGCAATTTTCAAAAAAATAAAATCCGTTAAAAATTCTGTTAAAATCTTAAAAATACCGAATGTAGCCGTATATTAGGATTTGTACGACGACGTGGACCTGCATAGGCAACTTTTGTCACAAGCTATTACAATATTCAAATGCGAAACTTGAGAAAAAAAAATTGTTTATAATGTAGCTAAAATCATCAAAATTCCGAATACAGGGAGGAACCATGTGAGTTGTAAAACGTGGAACTTTTTTGTCGTAGGCTATCATACGAACTTCAAATGCGAAATTTGAAACAATTTCCGTAAATAATGTCGCTAAAATCATAAGAGTACCGAATATCGGGGGGTACCGTTATCATTCCATTTTATCATGGCTCATTTTCAATACCACATTCAAGTAAAATTTTCTCAACCTACTTAATTTCGTTCGGAAGGTAGAGTGATTTCCACATACGGACAGACGGATAGACAGGCGGACAATGATAAATCGACATAGAATTTTATGCTGATCAAGAATATATATACTTTGTGGGGTCTAAAATGTATATTTCGAGGAGTTGCAAACGGAATGGCAAACTTAATATACCCTCCATACTATGGTAGAGGGTATAAAAAAATACCAAGGACATTAAATATATACGAGAAAAACAACCAATATTAATGATGAACATACAATTGCCATCCAACTCCTTTCCCTTCAGATAAAACCCTACGTTTTGCTCTTTGTTTATGGAGAACAGTCTTCTGTTCAATGTCAATCGAAAACTTGGCCAAAAGCCAGTAGCAATTGATGTTATGTATCGAACATGGCGTATTCGGCATTCGGTTACATTATCTCTTTTTTGCCTTTGTTAGCGGTAGTCGTTTAATCGATTATTCCTGTAATGAAAAATCGTTTTAAAAAATAACAAAATGTTGCTTTAAGTCAATAATAAGAAGACTTTTATCGAGGATATGTTGCGGCTTAATTGAATAATAACGTTGAAATTTGTATTAAAAATTTGTTGAACATAGGAAATGAATTATTCGGTAATATAAATATGTCATTTAATATTTATTTTATACTTTCGAATGAAACTGTACACAAAACGTCTACAAAGTACCGAAAATCGGGCTATATTGTTACTTCATCAAAATCTATGAACTAAGTGACATTTTTATGCCCTACACCACATAGTGGTAAGGGTAAGATGTCGTTGTGCATTTGTTTGTAACATGGAGAATGAAGCCAGATAGACCCCTAGTTACTTTTGAGGATCTTCATAGAATCACTTTCTGCGTCGATTTATGCATGTCAGTCCGTCTGCCATGTACTTTGGTGAACGAAATGCAGGTCGCATTTATTATGCGATTGAAATGAAATTTTCCAAACAATATTTGTTTGGCCCAAGGACGAATCCTATTGGTGAGAATCGGTGCAAATTTAGATATAGCTCCCACATATATCTTCAATCGATTTCGGGTTAATTGTGCACCAAATGGGCACTGTGTGACCAGAATTTTGGCACATCCGACCGAATTCATCCTAGAAATATGTCTTTCAAATTTGGTGAAAATCGGCTAGGATATAGCTATAGCTCCCATATATATGTTTCATCCGATTTGGGGTAATATGTACTAAACAAGAAAGATATTTGGTACCGGGCATCAGATACCTCACGAAAACACGTGTGCCAAAATTTATCGAGATTGCTTAAGATCAGGATATAGCTCCCATATATATCTTTATCCGATTTAAACATGAAATCGGATAAAGATATATATGGGAGTGCACCAAATCGCTAATATCAGACCAAATGAACTGAGTTTTGGCAATCACAACGGAATTCATCCAAGAAAAATTGGCGTATATCGGTTCAGATATAATATAACTCTCATATACATGTTTTATCCGATATGGGGCTTAAAGTCACTCACAAGCGTAATATACACCCCACAACACTGATTTTTGGTACAAGATATCAGATACAGATCAAAAGTGGTAATCGAGCTCCCGACGTGGAAAAACTGAACCAATTTCAGACTGCTGTCATTTCTAAGCCACTCGTCCGACAGATGTTAAAATTATTTCAGTACAAAAACATTTTGGTGAGTATTTTCCAGAAAAAAAGTTATTCGTGATGGAATTCAAGAGTGATAGTGTGATTTCTTTATATTTGGCTGCAAGACCACAATTGGCTATCGTTAGAGCACTCCAGCATTTAAATGTGAATAAATCTTTTGTGTCTCGTACCATCGCTCGTTACCGTAATACTGGTAGCATAACCCGTCGTCAAGGAAGTGGACGGAAGAAAACATCAGCAGAAATGGTTCGATAAGTAAAGAAGCGACTGCGTCGCAGTGGCCGAAAAGTAGCTCGTCAGCTAAACATTTCGCAATATTCCATTCGGCAAATATTGAAAATGAAGTTGGGGTAAAGCCATTGAAATTCCAAAAACTGCAAGAACTTACACCGCAACAGAAAGATAATAGACTCAAAACAGCTCAAGAGTTGCTTCGCTTGGCCAAAGAGGTCAGCTGAAAATGTGCACCTTCGGTTGGCCACCAGAATTCAAGCGCCGGCTATGGTGATGGTGTGGGCCGCCATAAGAGCCGATGTTCGCTCTCCGCTGGTATTAATCGACCTTGGCATCAGAATAAATGCCGAATATTAACGCGAAAATATTCTGGAGGTTGTATTAAAGCCTTGAGCACGCAAACATTTTGGCCGCAGACCTTGAACATTCCAACAGGACTCAGCACCACCACTCAAGCGCCGGCCATGTTGATGATGTGGGCCGCCATAACAGCCGATGGTCACTCTCCGCTCGTATTTATCGACCATGACATCAGAATAAATTCCGAATATTATCGCGATTCTGGAGGACATTCTGGGGGGTGTATTAAAGCCTTGGGCACGCAAATATTATGGCCGCAGACCTTGGACATTTCAACAGGACTCAGCACCATCGCACCCAGCACGCGCCACCCAAAAATGGTTACAAAATGAGATTCCTCGCTTCATTTCCAGTGCACAATGGCCACCAAAATACCAATCCGTTGGACTATTGTGTCTGGAGTATTTTGGAAAGCAAGGATGGCACTAAAAATACCAAAGTGTCGATCGCCTTAAGCAAGCGTTTTGCCGGGAATGAGCCAAAATATCGTAGAGCAACATTCAGGCAGCGTGTGATGGTTTCATTGGCCGTTTGAAGGCCATAATTCGTGCCAAAGGCGACAAATTCGAACAAATCTAAACTTATTCTAAAATTTGATGCTATCCGACACTTGCTGCTTTCATTCAAAAAAATTAAAAAAACCAGTAAAGAAAGTCCTAAAGTCGGGCGGGGCCGATTTTATGATACCCTACACCACTTTGCTAATTTAGTTGAACTCCACTTAATAATTAAAAGTTTTTATGGGAGAATTCAATCATACACGCTATGATGATAATTATAATTTAAAATTCAAAGGACTAAATATGCCAAAGCATTTGTATCTTCTAAATTCGGACTTGCATTGCCCATTTGGTGCAAAATTAATTTGAAATCAGATAAAGATATATATGGGAACTATATCCAAATCTGAACCGATCTCGATAAAATTTGGCAAAGATATTTTTGAGCTGTATTTGATATATTTCCCTGAATATCGTTGCTACGGAGTGCATATTACGGCTGTAGGTAACAAATACAACAAATCGGATGAACAATATATATGGGAGCTATAGCTATATCTTAACCGATCTTCACCAAATTTGGCATACTGCCTTCTAGACTAAATTCGGTCGTATGTGCCAAATGCCATCCCATTTGGACAAATATTAGACGTTTGGTGTACAATAAAAGGTAAATCGGACGAAGTTATATATGGGAGCTATATCCAAATCTGAACCGATCTCGATAAAATTTAGCAATGGTATTTCTGTGCTGTATTTGATATATTTCCCCAAAAATTGTTGTTACTGAGTGCATATTACGGCTGCGGAGGACAAAAATAACAAATCGGATGAACAATATATATGGGAGCTATAGCTATATCTGAACCGACTTCGATCAAATTTGGCATACTTATTTCTAGGCCTAATTTGGTTGTATGTGCGAAATTTCATACTATTCGGACTGATATTTCACGTTTGGTGCACAATAAAAGACGAAGACGAAGATATATATGGGAGCTATATATAAATTTTTACCGATTATATCCAATTTCAATAGGGTTCGTCCTTGGGCCAAACAAATGTTGTTTGCAAAGTTTCATCTCAATCGGATAATAAATGCGACCTGCAGTTTGTTCACAAGAATACATGGACAGACGGACGGACAGACGGACTGACATGCATAAATCAACTCAGAAAGTGATTCTATGCAGATCATCAAAAGGAACTATGGGTCTATGTGGTTTCCTTTTGTCTGTTACAAACAAATGCACAAAGACATAATACCCTGACCACCTTGTGGTGTAGGGTATAAAAATATAAAAATTATGGTGTTTGACTTTGTTGCTGTTTTTTTTCTCACCCTGTATGTATCTTCAACCGATTTCGTGTTAATTGAGCACCAAAAGGACACTATCAGTCCAAATAACCAGAATTTTAAGATTAGGATATAACTCCCATATATATCTTTCTCCGATTTCAAGTTTATTGTGAACCAAAACGCTAATATCAGCCTAAATAGACTGAATTTTGGCAATTCCGACTGAATTCACCCTAGAAACCAGTACTTCAAAATCGGTTCAGATATAGCATCTATATATATGTTGTACCCGATTTGGTACTTAAATTCCCTCACAAGCATAATATGCACTACACAGCAATGATATTTGATACCGGGGATCAAATACAGCTCGAAAATACCTCTGCAAATTTTTTCGAGATCGGTTCATATTTTTATGTTCCTTCGATATCCATCTTCATCCGATTTTACGCTTATTGTTCACCATACATGTAATATGAGCCCAAATTGAATAGATTTTTTCATATTCAAACTCGGTCCGAACCCAACTTCCGAAAAAATGGAACCACCGTCGATGCTATGAAGAAATGTCATTATTATCTAGCTACCAGAATGGTTTCATTGCCGAAAAATAGTCAAAATCATCTTTTCCCCAATATGTCCGCCTTCAAATATATTTATAAGGTTAGTCGCGTATATTCTTAAAAAAATAAGTATACCCGTATATACCCCATTTCGTACAATTATACATTCACATTATATTTTCATATACACTCCGGGGCAGCCATCATGACAGTAAACGCCATGGTGAAAATGGCCAGAAAGCCAACGACTCACAAAATCAGATCAATCTAGAAAAATGAGAAGCAACTTTGAAACTGAGTGGAGACCCCCCAAAGGAAAACAACAATAATGGCAGATTAAATGTTGTCCGGCTGTCTATACGCCCATTGCAAGCCTGACTATCTGGCGGACTTTGTGCCCACATCAACCATTTTAAGCGCTCTGGTAATGAAATATTGATTGCCTTTGAAAGCAGAAATGTACAGCGAAATTTTCTACCACCACTACAACCAGAAAATACCTCAGTTAGCAATGAGACAGACTCTCAAAATAAAAAAAAAAACAAAAATACAAACAATAAATATTATTTTCAGGTCCAGCAATCAATTGTTGCAGTTGCAGCCATTGCAAATCGCAGCCTAGAAATCAATACTTGTTCCTGCAAAATACAGCCAATAAAATTGTGGCCAACATCGATTCGATTGCTTGCAGACTTTTGCAAAAAGAAAAAGGAAAGACAAAATGAAAAATCGTGCCACGACCATTGTCTGCAGTTAATAGCGTCAATATCGCCATAATGCCAGCCAGCCAGCCGAGTGAGCTATCATTGCAACTTAGCATGTACCCCCCGATTGGGCTGGATCGCGGTGAAGAGCATGCATTTAATTGCAGTGCTTAAATGTTGGACTGGGCAGAGAGGCAATGCAGCTTGCCTGCATCAAAGTAAAGAAAAGGAGTTACTTTTCATGTTCAATTGTCCCAAAAAGATTGGCGGCATAGGTTTGAGCCAACGGCAACATTTTGTAGTCAATTACAATATAAATGTTGGTATGTTGGAAACTCAATGACGATTTCTTCCGCGGCAATGTGTAGGGCTGCCATGGTTGGGGTTCTATATTGCTTTTTTGGGGTTCTAAATTGCCAAATTTAAATTAAAAAAATTAAAATAAGTCACAAGCTTTAATGGTGAGGTATACAGGGTGAGATAAGTAAACTGCAACAAAGTCAAACGCCATAATTTTTACATATTTTTTGTAAATTTTATTGAATGAAAGCAAAAAATGTCGGATATAACATCAAATGTTAGAATAAGTTTAGATTTGTTCGAATTAGTCACCTTTGTCACGAATTATGGCCTTCAAATGGCCAATGAAACCATCACACGCTGCCCGAATGTTGCTCGGCGGTATTTTGGACTATTCCCGGCGAAGCGCTTGCTTGAGGTAATCGACACTTTAGTATTTTTTAGTGCCAACCTTGCTTTCCAAAATACTCCAGACACAATAGTCCAACGGATTGGTATCCGGAGATTTTGGTGGCCATTGTGCGCTGGATATGAAGCGAGGAACCTCATTTTGATACCATTCTTGGGTGGCGCGTGCTGAATGCGATGGTGCTGAGTCTTGTTGGAATGTCCAAGGTCTGTGGCCAAAATGTTTGCGTGCCCAAGGCCTTAATACACCCTCCAGAATATTTTCGCGATAATATTCGGCTGTTATGGCTGCCCACACCATCAGCATGGCCGGCGCTTGAGTTCTGGTGGCCAGCCGAAGGTGCACATTTTCAGCTGACCTCTTTGGCAAGTAAACAAGATCATTTTGTTTGTTTTCAAACTGCTAGACAACGAATGTTTTCTCATCGGAGAAAACCAAATTCGGCAGTTCACCACTTTCGGCCAAACGAAGCAACTTTTTAGCTATTTTGAGTCTATTTTCTTTCTGTTGCGGTGTAAGTTCTTGCACTTTTTTGAATTTCAATGGCTTTACCCCGAGCTCATTTTTCAATACTTGCCAAATGGAATACTGCGATATGTTCAGCTCACGAGCCATTTTTCGGCCAATGCGAAGCGGGTTTCGATCAAGTCGCTTCTTTACTTTTCGAAACATTTCTGCTGATGTTGCTGTTTTCTTCCATCCACTTCCTTGACGTCGGTCCACGCTACCTGTATCACGGAATTTTCTGGAAAATTCTGGAATAATTTTAACAGCAGTCTGAAGTTAGTTGCAGTTTCTTCATCTCACCCTCTATTTTTAATTCAGTTATATGTCGTGAGAGACTAAGAAGTGCAAATCCCACATAAGCGTTTCCTGATAATTTAAAGGATTTATCCTAGTTTCCAGCTACTTATTTGATGATCAAATATTTTTCAATCATACATTTTTCAAAGCTATCTGGGACCTTTGAACCCTTTTTTGCTATATACAGATTTTAAGAAATTTAGCATCATCAGATGCCTATTGGAGTTTGCAATTTTCGCCACTGACCCCTTTAAAATATATTTTCTTGATGTGTCTGCTGGCACACCAGCATAATTTAGTCCACAACTTGAATTTCGTTTTTTATACCCTCCACCATACTATGGAGGGTATATTAATTTTGTCATTCCGTTTGTTACTCCTCGAAATACTCATGTCAGACCCAACAAAGTATATATATTCTTGATCTGCGTAAAATTCTAAGACGATTTAGCTATGTCCGTCTGTCTGTCTGGTGTAATCACGCTATATTTCGAACAAATTGAGATAGAATGCTAAAATTTTGCACACATGTATATTTTGCCAGTAGGCAGGTTAAGTTCGTAAATGGGCCATGTAGGTCCAAGTTATCATATAGCCCCCATATAACGATACCTCCCGATATTCGGTATTTTGATGATTTTAGCGACATTATTCATCGGAATTGTTTCAAATTTGGCATTTGAAGTTCGTAATGGATACTACAGCCTAAGACAGAAAATTTTCTGTGCTTTCTTCGTATAGCCCCCATATAACGGTACCCCCGATATTCGGTATTTTGATGATTTTAGCGACATTATTTACCGGAATCGTTTCAAATTTGGTATTTGAAGTTCGTAATGGATACTACATCATAAGACGAAAATGAGCCATGTAGGTCCACGTCTTCATATAACCCCCATATAACGGTTCCCCCCGATATTTGGCATTTTAATGATTTTATCGACAATTTTTAACGGAATCGTTCCAAATTTGGTATTTGAAGTTCGTAATAAATACTGCAGCATAAAACAGAAAATGGGCCATGTAGGTCCTCGTCTTCGTATAGCCCCATATACCATAAATGGTGGAGGGTATTAAAAGTTCGGCACGGCCGAACTTAAATGGTGTAATGGTGTTAATTAGCCATTTGGTACAAAATAAACCTGAAATCGTATGGGTTATATCCAAATCTGATCCGATCTCCATAAAATTTGGCAGAGGTATTTTTGAGACCAAAATCCATAAGTTGTCTGGTGCCAAATATCATTCTTAGTTCATATGACGAATGTTAGAAACATAAACTTAATATGGGAGCTATAGGTATATATGTACCGATTTTCAACATAATTTGATGTACTTGCTTCAAGACTGAATTGTGTCGGATGTGCCAAAATTCAAGTCATTTCAACTGGTATTGGCAATTTGACAGAATTAACCCAAAATCGGATGAAGATATATATGGATGCCATATTTAAATTTGAACCAATTTTCACCAGTTTCAATAGGGTTCGGCCTTGGGCCAAACAAATATTGTTTAGAAAATATCATCTCAATCGGATAATAAATGCGAATCGTATAGTCCCTATACAATGGCACCTCCCCATATTCGGTATTTTGATGATTGTAGATACACTTTTCACCGTAATTGTTTCAAATTTCATATTTGAAACTCGTAATGAGTACTACAACCTATAACGGAAAATTGGCTGTGTAGGTCTTCATACAGCTTGCATATAATAACACCTCCATTTATTCGGCATTTGGATGATATTAGCGACATTTTTACGGGTATGTATTGAAATTTCGTATTTAAAGTTCGTAATGTGCACTATAGACTGTGACCAAAAATTGTATATGCAGAACCACTCCTTCATATAGCCCCCAAATAACAATTTACCTTTGAGCGATATTTTTCGACGAAATTTTTTGGAAATTTTTCAATGTTCTTTAAAATGGTGGAGGGTATTAAAAGTTCGGTCTGGCGGAAATTATCTGCTTCCTACTTGTTATTCATTATCATAACTTTTATGGGGAAGTACCAGAAAGAGTTGGAAGAGGGTTGCCCATATTCGAAGGACCCATCTGGCAACGCCATAACTTTTGACAGAGATGTCACATCGCTTAATGACATACCGCGTTTGAAGCGTCAGTCCAAGCAGATTTTTACCATGAACCAATACAAGCAACGCGACCGCTCTGAAATAGTTGAAATTTACATTCAACAGAAGAAGTCAATTGTGAAAAAAAATGTAAGAAGTGCGCCTTCTAAGAACACCAATAAGCGTTTATACGAAAAATTTTCGACTGGTAAGGCTCTTTCTAATCCGAAGAGGCCATATAAAAGTCGACCAAGGCGATCGGCCGAGAATATCGCTGCCGTACGAGCCAGTGTTGAGAGGTCCCCAAGAACATCCCAAAAACGCCGTTCTCAGCAGTTGGGCATGGCTCGGTCCACTTTACAACGAATTATTCGCATTGATTTGCATTTGTTCCCGTACAAAATTCAATTGACGCAAAGAATGTTGCCTGCGGACAAGACTCGTCGATTGGAATGGGCCCAAAGGGCCCAAAGGTCCGTCGAATATGGACAACCCTGTATTTCCCTGAATATCGTTGTTACGGAGTGCATATTACGGCTGTGGGTAAGAAATCGGATGAACAATATATATATGAAAGCTATAGCTATATCTGAACCGATCTTCACCGAATTTGACATACTAGCTTCTAGACTCAATTCGGTCATAAGTGCCAAATTCCATCCCGTTTGGACAAATATTAGACGTTTGCTGCACAAAAAAATGTAAATCGGACGAAGTTATATATGGGAGCTATATCCAAATCTGAACCGATCTCGATAAAAATTAGCAAAGGTATTTCTGAGCTGTATTTGATATATTTCCCCAAATATTGTTGTTACAGAGTGCATATCACGGCTGTGGAGGACAAAAATAACAAATCGGATGAACAATATATATGGGAGCTATAGCTATATCTGAGCCGATTTCGATCAAATTTGGCGTACTTATTTTCAGGCCCAATTTGGTTGTATGTGCAAAATTCCATACTATTTGGACTGATATTACACGTTTGGTTGGTGCACAAAAAAAAAAAGCAAATCGAACGAAGATATATATGACAAACCTACAGAAAGAAGTGACCGATATTGCATATCTTCGAATTTGATCTTAGTTTGGTAAAAATGCTAAGATTTGACAAACTTGGACTTAATGGCATATTTCTTTAAGTATTATTGACGTGCGAACATACGACAATTCCTAGATCGACTTCAAGCACCTTGAAACGGATTTCGTTCAAAGTTATCTCGGGTCTTACCTCCGTAATTCTTTGGCCTATCAAATGATATATGCCCTTTGCAGTCGTAAATCTAAGGGGTAAAAACAATTTTTTGTCCAAAAAACGCTTCATGTTCCACTGAGGTCAATTCGTTTTATACAGCTTAGAAGCCTGATTGTTTTCGACAATACTCAGTTGTAGTAGAAGTTGGATTAAGCACCACCGACAGGATCTTGTAAAGATTGTTGTTAATGATTGGACGCTCGGCAATTTGAGCTTTGATTTCAATAAAGTCAAGCCAATTTCAAAACGATATCCAATAACTGCATTTTCGTTCCAATTTAAAATGGCAACCCTGTCTTTTATACTCAGTCCACACAAAATGGCTGCGTTGCAAGACGACAACTCCCTATTATCATAAAAATCGATCGAAATGGAATTTGACCAAAATGTCAGTGGTGGAAGAGAAGTAAATTGCCAATAGAGGTTGGATGAAGCAGTTGCTGCAACTACTGGTCCTCCACTAAAAAAAAACCATAAAAGTTTACAATTCAATTTTAACGGTAACGGGAAAAACAATTTTAACTGCCCGACTAGCAAATGTCTGGATAGCGTTCAAATCGATTTTCAATTTAAAACGAACAAAATTTCTGTTCGTCGACTAAATAAAATGGATTGCGAAACATGTAATTTTGTTATCCCCTCGAAAAAGCAGTCGGATACGTGGCTGCATTCAACCAATCACCTAGTCAAGTCAATGGAAATTTGTAGTTTTTTTTTTATTTTTTATTTTTTTTTGGAATAAGAAAGATTTGAAATTTTAGATATCTAACATCACGTTTTAACAATCATTGTCGAAAAACCCCTGCAATTTGTAAGATCAGCAGAGATCACAGTGTCCTCTGGCCTATGGCGGGCATTGTCAGTCAGTTTGTCAGTCGCATTAATGTTAAAAGGTTGCATGTGTTGCATTGCTGTTGTTGTTGTTTCGGTTTTTGCAATGAATGACCGAATATTTTGGCTGGTTCGCCAACAAATGGCAACAATCAAACCGAACCATTGATAAATTGGAAATTATTGATCATTTGCGATTTGCAGTGGATTTGAAAATTAAATGTTCGCCAATTTGAGTTGTACTTTTTTTCTACTGCCAACGATCTTTAGCGTTATTTATATTTCTGTCTGCCTCTCTGTGTTTCATTCCCCAGGCAATCAAGTATAATTTAAAATTTCTACGTGTCATTTTGTATTTAGAAAAATTTGAAAGGGTTTCTTGGCAATGGCATTTTATTATACGCCACGAAATTATTATGAGACTATAAATTAGCAATAATTTAAACAATTTCACATGGTCTCAATTGTCCGCTGTAGTGGTGGATGGTGGTTTGTGAACTAACTTTTCATTAAATGATCGTGCATTTGATGCAACCATTGATCACAGTAATTTGTAATATTTTTCCATAAATATATATATTTTTTTTTTGAAATAATGACAGAAATTTTATAACATTAAATACTCTCGAATTGATTTGAACAAATTATTCCTCAAACTGGTGGATGTTGGGAATGTTTGATTTAAGCACAATACGAGATCAACTCTATCATGGGAAACTGTTGTTCCGTGTCATTTTGATAGAATAAACAAGTAAAACAAAAAAAAAGCAGTAAGTTCGGCCGGGCCAAACTTTGAATACCCTCCATCATTTGGAAAAAATTGACAATTTTCAAAAAAAAAAAAAAAATAATAAATAAATAAAATCCGTTAAAAATTCTGTTAAAATCTTAAAAATACCGAATGTAGCCGTATATTAGGGTCTATACGACGACATGGTCCTGCAAAGACAACTTTTGTCACAAGCTATTACAATAGTCAAATGCGAAACTTGAAAAAAAAAAAATCCGTTTATAATGTAGCTAAAATCATCAAACTACCGAATATAGGGAGGTACCATAGGGGTTTATAAAAGGTGGACCTGCACAGACAATTTTCTGGCATAGGCTGTAGTATTCATTACAAACTTCAAATACCAAATTTGAAACAATTCCGGTAAATAATGTCGCTAAAATCATCAAAATACAGCATATCGTGAGGTACTGCTATATGTGGGCTATACGAAGACGTGCACCTACATGGCCCATTTTCAATACCAAAAGTCCTGCAGACATAATACACATTTGAGTAAAAATGTATCAACCTACTTCATTTCGTTCGGAAGCTAGAGTGATTTCCACAGACGGACAGAAGGACGGACATCGCTAAATCGACATAAAATTTTATGCTGATCAAGAATATATATACTTTGTGGGGTCTACCACGAATATTTAGGGATGTTACAAACGAAATGACAAAGGTAATATACCTTCCTTTCTAATGTTGAGGGTATAAATATATATTTTAATGAGAATTGCATAACTTATAAACATCAAATAAAAGGTCAGGCAGGTCAAGTTCGACGATGGGCTATATCGGTCCACGATATCGATATATACCACGATATATAGCACCCATATAACGGTACCCCGATATTCGGTATTTTGATGATTTTAGCCACATTTTTTAAGGGGTAGTTTAAAAATCCATATATAGGTCCACGATATCATACAGGCCCCATACAATGGTGCCGCGCGATATGGGTATTTTGATGATTTTGGCCACATTTTTCAATCGAATTGGCTTTAAATCCGCACAAGAATTTATTTCTGAGTACCCCCTGGAAGAGTATTGTGCAATAGTGCCGCGCGATATTGGGTATTTTGATGATTTTAGCCACATTTTTCAATGGAATTGGCTTAAAATTTACAAAAGGAGATCTCCATGAGTACTTCACCCCTTAAAAAGAATTGTCTATACAGGTCCTGTCTATACATATCCTGTATACCCCCTAAAAGAGAATTTTCTATATAGGTCCAAGATATCGTATAACCCCCATATAATAGTGCTTCCCGATATTCGGTATTTTGATTATTTTGCCACATTTTTAAATGGAATAGTCTGAAAATCCAAGGAGTTCCCTCTGATTATTTTAACCCCTGGAAGAGAATTGTCTATATATGTGTACGTTTTAGTACAACACCCATATAACGCTACCCCGAGATTTTATTTCCAAGTTTTTTTTCGCGACATTATTTACCGGAGTTGCCTCAAATTTCGTTTTTGAAGTTCGGAATCGTTACTACAGCTTATCACAAAAAATTACCTATCCAGCACCACGTCTTCGTATATCCCGCATATAAAGGTTTTCATTTGGGAGGTATTTTTTGACGGTTTTTTTTTTTTAAATTCCTTCCGAATGGTGGAGGGTATAAAAAGTTCGTCCCGGTCGAACTTAGCTGCTTCTTTACTTGTTATACCCTACACCACATAGTAAGGGTATTATGTCTTTGTGCATTTGTTTCTAACATGGAGAAGGAAGCGAGATAGATCCATAGTTACTTTTGAGGATCTTCATAGAATCACTTTCTGAATCGATATATGCATGTCAGTCCGTCTGTCTGTTCATGTATTCTTGTGAACAAAATGCAAGTCGCATTTATTATCCGATTCAGATAAACAAACAATATTTGTTAGGCGCAGGGACGAACCCAATTGAAGTTGGTGAGGATCAGTTCAAATTTAGATATAGCTTCCATACATATCTTCAACCGATTTCGGGTTAATTTTGCGCTAATTGGTTCAAATAATCTAAATGTTGGCACATAGGACCGAATTTAGTCTAGAAGCAAGTACATCAAAATCGATTCAGATATAGATATTACTCCCATATATATGTTTCTTCCGATTTGGTGTTAAAGTCCCTCATATTTGTAATATGCATTCGACAACAATGATATTTGGCACTAGATATCAGATACAGCCCAGAAATACCTCTGCCAAATTTTATCAAAAAACAAACAAACAAAAACTTTGCTGTGAAAAAGATCTGCCAATAGAACTTGAGTCGAACCTGGAGAGTTTCTAGTGTATAATTCGCATATGCCAATTTGCAATAAGTTCGAAATATATACTACTTTCCAGAGAACGGCCCTTGTAAGCCATCATCCACACCAAATATGCCTGATAAGCCGCGAAACGCATCGCATAGTGGTGAGTGTGTGATAGTGTCTATCTGGCTTTCCTTTTCACTGCAAATTTCAGATCATTAAGCTCGTATTTGGTACCAGATATCTTATAAAGCTCGAAAATACATTTGTCAAATTTTATCGAGTTCGGCTAAGATTTGGATATAGCTTCCATGCATATCTTCAACCGATTTCGTGTTAATTGTGCACCAAATGGCTAATATCAGTCCAAATTATCTGAATTTTGGCACATCCGACGAATTCAGTCTAAAAGCAAGTACAAGAAATTTGGTGAAAGTCGGTTCAGATGTAGATTTAGCTTTCATATATATGTTTCATCCGATTTGGTCTTTAAGTATTCACATTCGTAACATGCATTCGAAAACAATGATATCTGGTACCAGATATCTTATAGAGCTCGGAAATATAGTTGCCAAATTTGATCGAGATCGGACAAGATTTGGGTATAGCTCCCATGTACATGTTTGATCCGATTTCAAGTTTATTGCGCAAATCATGGAAGTCTGCTCCGCAATATTTATTTTTTTATAATCCTTCTCGAAGTCATATCACGTGCTTTACAACAATTTTTTGTTATAGAAGATAAAATTTCTCCGTCAACTTTAGTTAAAATCGATTCAGAATTGGACATGCCTCCCATATATCAGTTCCCTCTGAAACCAAATTATAACTGCCCTTAAGCCGAATGCTGATAGGTGGTATGATCTGCTTCAAATAAATTCTTTCGTTACGGGAGATCTACTAAATAAGCATAGTGGTGTAAGGTATCATACAGTCGGCCCGCCCGAATTTTGTCTTTTTCTTACTTATTGAGGCTTATAATTATTCAAAATGTTGACCCATTGTTGGGTAGGTACTTGAAGAAATCGTCCGCTATATACCATCTTCTTACCAGATTTTGTTTTTAAGAAAATATTAGGAAGTGCGAAATTTGAAGACAATCAGACTCTTATTTCACGTTTTATAAGAGTTATGAATATCCTAAATGTTGTCCCTTTGTGGGGGAGGTACTTGATAGAGTGAGCCGAAATTGTCAATGTTTGCACACGACCTGTTGCTAATACAATATTAGAATTTGCAAAATTTGAACAAAAATCGAACAATCCTTTAATGTTCTAAGAAGTAAATTATTTCTTACTAAAGCTTTGACCTTTTTTGGTGGGGGTACCAGAAGGAGTTGTTTGAAATTGCCCATTTCCGAACTCGGTCTAAATTTTATAATAATATTACGAATTACTAATTTAGACCAAATCGGATATTTCCTTCGAGAGTTATGGTGCGCACCAGCCAAACAGTCAGACGTACATTGATAGATCGACTTCAAATGTCCTGAAACGGATTTTGTCCAAAGAGACGTAGGGTCTAAACCATTATTTCAATGAGGCACGTTTTGGCCATATCAAATGATATGAACCCTCTCTAGCCATATGGATGAGGGTATAAAAATTAAATGTTGTTGCCATTGTAAAATCTTTACCGTTTTATGGACCTATGCAGAAATGTGTACCTATATAACGAATTTTCTGCCGGACGAGCTTTAGGTTCGAACTTTCAAACGATTCTGTAAAATATGTGGCTAACATCATTAAAATACCGAATGCTTAGGGGTGTCTCTATTTGGGTGTCACATAATATCGTGGACCGGTATAGCCTATATTCGAACTTGACCCGCCTACAGACGAAACACAGATCTGTGCGAAATCTCAGCTTTCTCTCGCAAGTCATTTGAATCATAGCGTAATTGAAACGGAAGGATAGGAGAACAATTGGTAGGACATCAGTATAATTTTATAATTATATAATTATTCTATAATTTTTTTGCTGATCAAGAATATATAGAATTTTGTTGGGTCTAAAATGATCATTTCTAGAGGTTTTTTAATTTTACCAGATAAAATAAGAGCTGACTTAGTCGAGGCCTTAAATTCTTAGTGATATCTTTGCAAATTTAACTCTTTTCTAGTTCTCTTAAAAAATTACAACAAATTTTTAATTAGTCCAGAAACCATTTGTACTAATGACGGCGCCAGGATTAAGCAAGGAAGACAATAAAGGTTAATCTGGTGTCCAGCTTTTTTGTGTTTCGTTTTACAAACAATTATTGGAAACTCAATTGGCGAATACCACAGTTGGCAAATGTTGTTTTTGCAGGGAAGGTATAATGTCCAAACAATCTACCTGAGCGATAGAATGTGGTGTCGCCAGTGATATCTGTGGCAGCAGGGCAATGTCGACAATGACACTTGTAAAATTAATCCGGCCTTAACAAGATTAAACGCCCAAAACCAATTAGTTTTTTGCTTTTGTTGGATCTATGAAAACTGTTAAATGAAAACAACAGCAGGATTCAGCTACAAAGGAAAAATGGGAAAAAAGGAATTCTTTAATTCCTAAACCGAATGTTCTTATTCTCGAGTCGAGAGAGAGTGAGTAAAAAAGGTGTGGCCGAAAACAACACAAGAGACCCCTCAGGGATGGGACAAAAACACAGCAAGGCTGGGAGTGAAAATCATTAAGGTGCGAAATTGTAATTGTGTATAGCCAACAGAAATTGTTTTTTCTTTCTTTCTTTGCCTCAAAATGACAGTTGTATTGATGGACAGAAGGATAGCAAAAGGATATCATTCAGCATAGATCTCAAAGTGTTGGAAAAAAGAAACATTGGTCCTCATGACTTGGCATAAATTTGATATCCGTTGCCCTCCAATAATGATGCCACAATGTCGGTAATAGCCTGGAGAATCATACAATATTATAAAACTGTTAAAGCCGGCAAAATTGTTGGGCCAAATAATTTCAAATTAATGAAAAAAATTCGATGATTAATTGCAAAACAATTACGAGACTAGTTTTTTTGTGTTTTGTCATCGATTTTCAAGCATCTGGCTCCAGTCGTGTTCTTTTTTGTGTTTGCTTTATTAAAAAACTAATGAGTTTTTTTTTTTTCTATTTTTAGTTCGAGCCAACTGTTATTGCTTCGAGTTTGCCAACATCCATTAATTATTCAAATGATAGAACGAACATCTTTCATTTGTTGGTTAATAATAGAATTTTTTACAAACAAAAGGATAATGCAACAGCAGATTCTTCAATTCAATTCACTGCATTCAGTGTTGAGTTTGGTGTTTTAATGCGTTTGTCATACCCTACGTGCCACTAATATCGCAATGCATACCAACTGAAATTTATAGAAATTTATAAATGGAGCTGTGTTGGAATTTTTCATTTGGAAATCCATTTTTTATGCCCTCCACCATAGTATGGAGGGTATATTAAGTTTGTCATTCCGTTTGTAACACCTCAAAATATACATTTTAGACCCCACAAAGTATATATATTGTTGATTAGCATAAACTTATATTTAGATTTAGCGATGTCCGTCCGTCGGTGGATATCACTCTAGCTCCCGAACGAAATGAAGTAGGTTGATACAATTTTACTCAATTGTGTATTATGTCTGCAGGACTTTTGGTATTGGAAATGGGACATGTAGGTTCACGTTTTGTCCCTACATCCCTATTTTCGGGTTTTGGTGATTTAAGCGACATTATTCCCCCATATATTCGGAATTTTGATGATTTAGCTACATTATTCACCGATTTTTTTCATGTCTCGCATTTGAATATTGTAAAGCCTTATGACAAAAGTTGCCTATGCAGGTCCACGTTGTGGTATAGACCCTAATATAATGGCTACATTCAGTATTTCTAAGATTTTAACAGCAATTCTTTTGAAAATTGCTAAATTCGTTGCAAATGATGGAGGGTATTAAAAGTTCGGAATTTACAGCTTTCTTACCTATTTATACCCTACACCACAAGGTGGTCAGGGTATTATGCCTTTGTGCATTTGTTTGTAACAGGCAAAAGGAAACGAAATAGACCCATAGTTCCCTTTGATGATCTGCATAGAATCACATTCTGAGTCGATTTATACGTGTCCGTCCGTCCGTCCGTCCGTCTGTCCATGTATTTTTGTAAACAAAGTACAGTTCGCATTTATTGCCCTATCCAGATGAAATTTTGCACAAATCATTTGCTTGGCCCAAGGGCGAACTCTATTGGAATTGGAGATAATCGGTCAAAATTTAGATAGCTCCCATATATATCTTCGCCCGATTTGCCTTTTATTGTGTAACAAACATGTAATATCAGTCCGAATAGTATGGAATTTTGCACGTAGAATTGAACCTGAAAATAAATATGCCAAATCGAAATCGGTTCAGATATAGCTATAGCTCCCATATATATTGTTCATCCGATTTGTTATTTTTGTCCTCCGCAGATGTAATATGCACACTGTAACAACAATATTTGGGGAAATATGCTCAGAAATACATTTGCTAAATTGTATCGAGATCAATTCAGATTTGCATATATCTCCCATATATAACTTCGTCCGATTTAATTTTTATTGTTCACCAAATATCTAATATTTGTCCAAATGGGATGGAATTTGGCACTTATGACCGAATTGAGTCTAGAAGCTATTATGTCAAATTTGGTGAAGATCGATTCAGATATAGCTATAGCTCCCATATATATTGTTCATCCGATTTGTTGTATTTGTTACCCACAGCCATAATATGCACTCCGTAACAACGATAATCAGGGAAATATATCAAATACAGCTCAGAAATATCTTTGCCAAATTTTATCGAGATCGGTTCCGATTTGGATATAGTTCCCATATATATTTTTATCCGATTTCAAATAATTGCGCACCAAGTGGGCAATACAAGTCCGAATTTAAAAGATACAAATGCTTCGGCATATTTAGTCCTTTGAATTTTGAATTATAATTATGATCATAGGGTGTATGATTGAATTCTCCCATAAAAACTTTTAATTGTTATGCGGAGCTCTACTAAATTAGCAAGGTGTTATAATAATATCATATAACAAATCGGATTAAAAATATAAATGAGATCTATATTTATATCTGAACCGATCTCCACCAAATTGGACACACTTATTTTTATAATAAATTTGGTCGTACATGTCAAATTCCATTCTATTTGGGTTTAAGTTACAGATTTGGTGCAAAATAGACAGTAAATCGAACGAAGATATATATGGGAGCTATATTTAAATTTTGACCGATTATTTCCAATTTCAACAGAGTTCGTCCTTGGGTCAAACCAATGATTTGTGCATTTAATTTCGATCAGACAATAGATGCGACCTGTACTTTTTTGCTTTTATACCCTACACCACATAGTCCTTTGTGTCTTGCTTGTAACATGGAGAAGGAAGCGAGATAGACCTATAGTAACTTTTGAGGATCTTCATAGAATCACTTTCTGTGTCGATTTATGCATGTCAGTTCGTCTGTCCATGTATTCTTATGAAGAAAATCAAGGACACATTCATTATCCGATTGAGATGAAATTTTGCAAACAATATTTGTTAGGTCCAAGGACGAACACTATTGAAATTGGTGAGAATCGAATCAGATTTAGATAAAGCTCCCATATATATTCTCAACCGATTTCGGATTAATTGGGCACCAAATGGCCAATATCAGTCCAAATGACCTGAATTTTAGCACATCCGTCCGAATTCAGTCTAGAAGCAAGAACATCAAATTTGGCGAAAATTGGTTTAGATATAGCCATAGCTTTTATATTTTTTGTTTCATCCGATTTGGGGTTTTAAGTCCCTCAAATGCGTAATATGCACTCTACAGCAATGATCTTTGGTACCAGATATTAACCGACCGAATACATTTTAGAAGCAAGTTTTAAATCGCTTCAAATATAGCTATATGCTTCATCCTATTTTGTAATAAAGTTCCTCACATTCGTAATATGCACTCCACAACAATGATATTTTCTACCAGTTAGCAGATACAGCCCAGAAATACCATTGCCAAATTTTATCAAGATCGGTTCAGATTTGGATATAGGTCCCATATGGATCTTCAACCGATTTCGGTTTAATTGTGCACCAAATGTCCAATATCTGTCCAAAAGTCCTGAATTTTGGTATATCCGACCGAATGAAATCAAAAAGCAAGTACAGGGTGAAATCAAAAAACTGCAACCACTGACTGCTGTCAATTCTAAGCCACTCGTCCGACAGCTGTTAAAATCATTCCAGTGACAGCTCATTATATTATCTACAAGCGTTCAAAAGCATTTTGGTGAGAATTTTCCAGGAAAAAAGTTATTCGTTATGGAATTCAAGCGTGATAGTGTGATTTCTTTATATTGGGTTGGAATACCACAAGTGGCTGTCGTAGAACCCTCCAGGATTTAAATGTGAATAAATCTTTTGCATCTCGTACCATCGTTCGTTACCGTGGTACTGGTAGCGTAGCCCGACGTCAAGGAAGTGGACGAAAGAAAACAGCAACATCGGCAGAAATGGTTCGAAAAGTAAAGAAGCGACTTGATCGAAACCCGCGTCGCAGTGTCCGAAAAATGACTCGTGAGCTGAACATATCGCAATATTTCATTCGGCAAATAGAGGAAAATGAGCTCGGGGTTAAGCCATTGAAATTCCAAAAAGTGCAAGAACTTACACCGCAACAGAAAGAAAATAGATTCAAATGAGCTAAAGAGTTGCTTGGCCGAAAGTGGTGAACTGCCGAATTTGGTTTTCTCCGATGAGAAAACATTCGTTGTGCCGCAGTTTGTAAACAACCAAAATGATCGTGTTTATTTTACGGCCATGGTGATACTGAGGACCGCCATAATAGCCGATGGTCGCTCTGCGCTCGTATTAATCGACCGTTGCATCAGAATAAATGCCGAATATTATCGCGAAAATATTCTGGAGGGTGTATTAAATCCTTGGACACGCAAACATTTTGGTCGCAGACCTTGGACATTCCAACAGGACTCAGCACCGTCGCACCCAGCACGCACCATACAAGAATGGCTACAAACTGATGTTCCTTGCTTCATTTCCAGTGTACAATGACCACCAAAATCTCAGAATACCAAACTGTTGGACTATTGTGTCAAGCAAGCGCTTCGAATGGGTCAAAATACCGCAGAGCAACATTCGGGCAGCTTTGACGCTTTCATTGGCCGTTTGAAGGTCATAATTCGTGCCAAAGGTGACCAATTCGAACAAATCTAAACTTATTGTAAAATTTGATGATATTTTCGACATTTTTTGCCGTCATTAAATAAAATAAAAACAAGTAAAAAAACATCAAGTTCGGCCGGACCGAACTTTAAATACCCCCCACCTTGGGATAAAGGAAACAATAGAACCCATTGTGACACACAAATACCAATTTTTAGACATATTCGTAGGAAAATGTCGCAAAAATCATCAAAATACCGAGTATCGGGATGTACCGTTATATGGGACTATACCAAAACGTGAACCTATACATACAACGTTTCGGCAACGGAGTTAAAACCCATTAGGACCAACAAATACCAATTTTGAGACAAATCCGCGAAGAAATGTGGCAAAAATCATCAAAATTCCGAATATCTGGAGGTACCATTATATGGGGGCTATACCAAATCATGGACCTATACATGCAATGTTCCGCCACCGGAGCTAGAACCCATTATGACCAACAAATACCTATTTATAGACAAATCAGTGAAAAAATGTCGCAAAAATCATAAAAATACTAAAAATCGGGAGATACCGTTATATGGGGACTATACCAAAACGTGGACTGATATACCTCATTTTCAATACCAACCAACCTAGACACAATACAAATTGTTCTGCTAATTTTTGACGCTCTACGTCAAATAATGTGGGTTGTATCGTGATTTCAACAGACAGACAGACAGACAGACAGGAATGACAAATATAATATTCCCTCCTTTCCAAGGTGGAGGATATAAGAAAGTAAAAATTATGGCGTTTGGCTTTGTTGCAGAGTTTTTATCACCCTCTTAATTTCGACGGGATTTGGTTTTCAGTTATTATACAAACTTGGAATAGTTAAAAGTAGAAGTACCATGATGTATGCATAATAGTCGAATGTTTTATAAAATATTAAGATTTGTGCAAGAAAGGCCAATATGTTGTATGGGCCACATATATAACATATATCCCGAATATATTTATTGTTTGGTATTTCGAATCGTGAACAAATATTGCCGTTTTCTTTCCGTAAATTTCATTGCACAACAAATTCGGATTGACCGAGCTAACACTCTTCCATTTATTCTCTTCATTATCTCCACCTTTCGTTAGAATTTACTCTGCACTTGCCACCACCAAATAATTACCAAAACTTCCAACTGCATTTGGAAGCAGATTCCAGATGAATAGCATCACACTCTGAAGTGTGAAGCTGTAATGTAAGTAATTAACATAATTTTCTAGCTATTTGCCCCAAGTTTTTTTGCTTTTACCAAGTTTGTTCGCTTTTATCACATTTTATGCAAAAAGGAAGTGTCATTTGCGATACGAATTTTTTACACACACACACGCACACACTCCTCGGAATATTCGCATAATAAACGTCGACAAGTGCAATAGATTAGCTTCCATGGTTGGCCACTGCTTGAAAATGGCCAATGGTTTACATGACGGCCACGACAAGCGACCGACCGACCGGCCACTCAAGGGGCCACATTTTAGAGAGAGTGCAAAATGCTATGCCAACCAGTTAGCTTGTTTTCCGTGTTAATGTATTTCCATTATCTAAATGGTTCTAAAGCGACAATAAATCTTGGCTAATAGATTTCGCAAAATGTTGGTGAGGTTGGATAATTTATTTTGTGGTGTGCGTGTGAGTCTGTACGGGTCTCTTCAGAATCCATTAACATTAGATTAAAGTATGGAGAGGGACTTGAGGGGAGTTCTAGAAATTCTATCGATTGGGTATTTTTTTATGAAAGGGTTATTTTTTGAAATATTATGGATTGGTTATATTTTGAAATATTAGGGACGAAGGAGAAATTCCAAAAAAAATTTAAAAATTTAAAATTTGGCAAGGAACTCTTAAGATCAACCCATGACAGCATTGAAGAAATCACTACAGAAAAAATAATTACGCCTTCCTCTTCAACATTTTTAGTTAATGCAATTGAATAGAGCATGCCCACATTAAAAGTGAATTCTTGAGTCATTTGATCTCTCCCCCTTGAAAATAAATATAAAAAAAACATATTTTCCGCTTTGTTGCTTCTAAATGTTAGCAGTTATGAAACAAAAGACATAAATGGTCTCTCCATTTATTTTTCGTTCCAAAATGTAACCGAAGAAAAAACCGAAAGAAAATCACAATTTCTATCGCGTGTTTGTAACGAGCCATAAATCCTTTGGACTCGACCTCATGTCTACTTCATGCAATTATGCAACTAAGCAAAACATTGTTTGCCACCAAATACACGACATCTCAACGCGAAGAAAAAAAACATAGCACTGAAACGGGTTTCAGCAAAATTTTATGTAATGTCGCACAGTGTTCGAAGCTTGTGAGTCGGACTGTACAATATTGAATGTTAAGTTTATACAAAGCCGACCATGTTAAATTTTAAATCCTAAGAAGATTCTTTGCTACGAAAAATTAAAAAAAAAAATAAATAAATAAATAGTAAAGAAAGTCTTAAAGTCGGGCGGGCTATATATGAACAGATCTTCACCAAATTTGACATACTAGCTTCTAGATTAAACTCGGTCGTATGTGCCAAATGTCATCCCATTTGGGCAAATATTAGCTGAGCTGTATTTGATATATTTTCTCAAATATTGTTGTTACAGAGTGCATATTACGGCTGCGGAGGACTAAAATAACAAATCGGATGAACAATATATATTGGAGCTATAGCTATATATATATATATATATATATATATATATATATATATATATATATATATATATATATATATATATATGAACCGATTTCGATCAATTTTGCCATACTTATTTTTTGGCCTAATCTGGTTATATGTGCAAAATTCCATACTATTCGGGCTGATATTACACGTTTGGTGCACAATAAAAGGCAAATCGAACGAAAATATATATATTATATATTTAAATTTTTACCGATTATCTCCAATTTCAGTAGGGTTCGTCCTTGGGCCAAACAAATGATTTGTGCAAAATCTCATCTGGATCGGATAATAAATGCGAACTGTACTTTGTTCACAAGAATACATGGACAGACGGATGGAGAGACGGGCGGACTTGCATAAATCGACTCAGAATGTGATTCTATGCAGATCATCAAAAGGAACTATGGGTCTATCTCGTTTCCTTTTGCCTGTTACAAACAGATGTACAAAGACATAATACCCTGGCCACCTTGTGGTGTAGGGTATAAAAATTGAGCCAGCTAGAAAGTTTCATTCGGTGAACTGACAGATATATTCCCTCAGTATTTGACAAATTGTTGAGATAAACCCTTTTTACAGGACGTACCCAAAGATAAGGTCAATATATCCCAACTTGACGTGATACGAAATTTTGGTACAAATATGGCAATATGCGAAGTTTGACTAGAACTGGGGCATAATTTCAAATTTCATGAAATCTATGATTACTATCTCATATATTCTAGCAAGATCTAATCAAATCAAATTCGGTAAATTTTGTACGCATATTCAAAACAAAGTACATCTCACCAGCAACAGTGATCCACAATTAGTAGCATTTAGTACTTTTCGAAAGTACGCATACGGATACCAACAGCGGCCTCAATAACAAATTTAGGGATTCCAGCTCTATCCCTTCATCTGATAAAAATTCTATTAGCATTTAGTACTTTTCTAGCAATTATTGAACCTACTATCAAAAAATCTCCATATCTCAACCTTAGATAACATCAATGACCTTAGTATCAAATCTAGGGACTCTAGCTTTTTAATTTCCCCATTACCAAATTTAGTACCGTCTAGTAGAGTTATAGTGCGCAAATTTAGTTCCATTTAGTACTTTTCGCACAGACCAAATCACTGCCAAATCTCAAACACAGACAACCATCAGTAATTTAAATATTAAATTTTAGAATTTCCTGTTCCAAATTTAGAACCATATAGTACTATTCGAACACTCAGTACAAATTTCCAAAACTACCTTCAAAGAGCAATCTTATTTCTTAACCTTGATCATCTCACTAAATTTCAAGTTTTTAGCTCTATTCGCTCACATACCATTAGAAGTATATTCCATTTTAGAACATTTCGAATTTCCAAAAACCCTTTGGCATATCTATACTGCACTCCAAATCTCAATCTCAATCTCATTCCAAATTTCAGAATTCTATTTCATTTTGTTTACCCAGTATAATGTATTCAATTTATTGTACAATAAACTAATTGTAGTTCCCTTTTAATAAGAATAATAGGAATAATAATAATACGAAATACCCGGCCTTATCCAACTAGGCACCAAGACTGGCCCTCGTTCAAAATTTCAAGATTCTAGCTTCTGCCGTGTGGTCTGAGCGTTAATTTTAGTCAGTTAGTTACTTCACTACTCTTATATACATAGCATTGAGGATTTAGAGATGCCTTCCGAGATGTGATTGACTATTCAGTGCCCAAATATAGGTCAATCTCCCCCTAGGGTCTTGAGTTTCTCGATTAAATCTAGACGGCTTTATATGTCTGTGCGTCAATTTATTGACCTATGGCAAGGTCAAGCGAAGGGCCGGTCTAGCCTCTCGAGATAATATCACTACCCCTCGGTTCTAGGGTCAATTCAGTCGAACATAGGGCTCATATATTGGCGGTAAAGGGAACGCTTCTGCATGCGGTATTTTCGGTGGACGATCCTTTTCAGCTTGAAGTCAGCTAGACGGTGGAAAGTGGGTTTGTCTTTCCTAGGAAGGTTGGTTTTTCATTTTTAATCCGACTAGCCCGTAAATCCTGCGATATGGACCTAATTCACGACGTAGCTTTGAAAATGTCAGGAAATGTAGTGCTATGGTTTTTACGATCCTATTCAATAAATCTCTGGATCTAGGATACTTTTTTACGGCTCAGAAGGAGGTCAAGATGGTTCTTATACTGTAGCGGGGTTCTGATCCCTATCAGTGTG
The DNA here is from genome assembly GCF_030504385.1 of Musca domestica. Taxonomy (NCBI): domain Eukaryota; kingdom Metazoa; phylum Arthropoda; class Insecta; order Diptera; family Muscidae; genus Musca; species Musca domestica. The sequence continues at coordinate 6,158,580 of NW_026712192.1, read as the reverse complement.
ACTGCTACAGAACTATTTCCCTCGTTCGGAAAGTTATTAGAATCCTTTATTCCGCCAAGTAATAGAAGAACCGCGGAAGACAGGAGAACTATACATTTTGACGTTATGTCTCACTAAATGAAACGGGAAATATTTTCCTTTTGTCTGGGCCTCCGCCCATTACGTATTGCAAATGGCTTCCATAGAGCCCGTTCCTGCTGCTCGAACTACGATAGGGTGGAAATAGAGAGAATAGACAAATACTGGACTGATATCCTGACAGATAACAGCATCGTTAACGATATGCGAACAAGCTATTAGCCCGGAATTATTTTTAGAATATTTAGGTTTAAGCCATTACAAACAAAAACCCTCCACCATTTGGAACGAATTTAGCAAATTTTCAAAAAATTAAAATTTGTTAAAAATTATGTTAAAATCTTAAAAATACCGAATGTAGCCGTCATATTAGGGTCTATACGAGGTGGGTATGTCATATGACATTACAATATTCAAATGCGAAACTTGAAAAAAAATATTCGGTGAATAATGTAGCTAAAATTATCAAAATACCTTTTATAGGAAGGTACCATAATATGGGGGCTATACCAAAACGTGAACCTGCACAGACAATTTTCTGTAATAGGCTGTAGTATCCATTACGAACTTCAAATACTAAATTTCATACAATTCCGGTGAATAATTTCGCTAAAATCATCAAAATACCGAATATCGCGAGGTACCGTTTTATGGAGAATATGGCTATGGAAGACGTGGACCTGCGTGGCCCATTTTCAATACCAAAAGTCCTGCACACATATATATTGAAGTGAAATTTTATCAACTTACTTTATTTCGTTCGGAAGCTAGAGTGATTTTCACAGACAGACGGACGGACGCCGCTGAATCGACATAGAATTTTATGCTGATCAAGAATATATACACTTTGCGGGGTGTAAAATGTACATTTCGAGGTGTTACAAACGGAATGACAAACTTAATATACTATGGTGAAGGATATAAAAAAGTAGAATTAGTCAACTTAGAATATCAATTATAAATATAACCCAAATAGCCAAAACCATATTTTTATTTTGGCAGAAACCTCAAAAATGCCAATTAGTGGGCCTGAATCGGGCATTTCTGCAAGGAAAGAACAGACCTACCTAAAAATCTAAATGTAAAATTTAGACTGATTTGAAATTGTGGCAGAAACCTTTAAAATACCGAAAATCTGGAGCTACAGTTATATGGAGTATAGATAAACGTAGACAAATATAACCCATACCAATCAGTCTGCATATAATATAAATCTTCCTGCCAAAACAGAAGAAGGAAGGAAGTCTCCTTATGATTTCATACTGATCAGAAATATAAATACTTTTTAGGCTCTCCGACGAATATTTTGCAAATGTAATGACAAATTTAATATGCCCGCCATTGTATGGTGAGGGTCATAAAAACGGACACAGGCTAGATCGGAATCGCCCTGCCACTCCCCGCACATCTTTTTACCTTAGCTTAGTATTTTTATTTGTATATTTTTCGTGGAAAAATAAAATTTTGTCTATGTCCCTGGTTAGAGAACGAAATTAACAGAACAAGTTTTTACTGCTACAAAAACCAACGAATCTTAGGAGCCCTAAGAAAAAGAATTTCGATCCCCAAACACTGTGACAAGTTTATGTTAGGTCTCAATAAAAAAGTCAACAGCAAAAATGCCTTTAAACGATAAAAATGTTTTTACGATTATGATTACATTATGCGATTATTATTTAGAAGTCACTTGTGAAGCAATGGCCAGAGCATGAACACCAAAATGGAAATAAATTCTGTTTGGAGTTCAGTCGGCAGTTATGGCTGGGCGGTCAGCCAGCCAATGTCTTGGTAACATTTTCTTGTTACAAAATATAATTTTGCAATTAATCGCATTTAACACAACCGACATTCCAGAAAAGCAAACAGCTGGGTACGTTTTTCACTTGGCATTTGCAATGAAACGAATGAGCGAGCGACTGACGGCGGAATGCAATCTGCTTGAAACTTTGTATGTTGGCAACAAAACACGCTTCAAGTTCCGTCCATCCATCCATGGAAGTGCCAAAGGAACTCTAAGTGTTTTGGCGAGTCTTTCCATTGTGTTATTGTTTTTTAATTAGCTCCCCCGCCCCCCACTCCACAAAAGTCAGTCGTGTTTATTTGGAACGGAAACTGGGAACTTGGAAATTCACCTTTTTTTTAAATCGCGCAAAATTAAAGAGGCATAAAATGTTTCCATATCTTCCGCTGCTGCTGCTGCGTGTCAAGTATTCTTGGCCAGCTTTTTTGGTTTATTGTGCGACCCAAGAATTTGTTCACTTTCCGCTTGAGTTCTTATCGAATTTTCAATGAAATTCATAACGACACATATGGCCGGGGTTTATTTTCATGATATTTCCAAATGCATCACGAAAGCGTGTGTGTGTGTCAGGAATCATTGCAACATTTTTCAAATGAAGCCTACCCTGTAATTGTTGTATGTTAATGGAAAGCGCATTTAACATGACATACAAAATAAGGACAATAATATTCAGAATCAAAATGGTGTTGATTAGATTTAAACTTTTTCTTAAACCCTCCACAATGCATAACATGGGGGGGGGGGGGGCATATTAAGTTTGTCATTCCGTTTGTAACACCTCGAAATATACATTTTAGACCCCATAAAGTATGTATAATCTTGATCAGCGTAAAATTCTAAGACGATTTACTGTCAAACCGAATTAAGATAGGAAGCTAAAAATTTGCACAGATTAGTCTTTTGTCTGCAGGCAGGCTCGAAATCTCGAAAATCGACTATATCCGTCTACGATATCGTATAGCCCCCATACAACGTTACTCCCCCAATATTCGGTATTTTCACGATTTTAGCGAATTGTTTCATATTTTATATTTGAAGTTCCTAAAGACCACTACAGTATACGACAGAAAATTGTCTGTGCAGGTCCACGTCTTCGTATTGCCCCCATATAACGGTACCTCCCGCTATTCGGTACTTTGATGATTTTAGCGACATTATTCACCGGAATTGTTTCAAATTTGGTATTTTAAGTTCGTAATGGATACTACAGTCTATGACAGAAAATTATCTGTGCAGGTCCACGTCTTCATATACCTACCTAAATACGGTATTTTAATGATTTTAGCGGAATTATTTGCCGAAATCTCAAATTTCATATCTGAAGTTCATTATGGGTACTACAGCCTGTGACAGAAAATGATCTATGGAGGTGCAGGGCTTCATATAGCCCCCATATATCGGTACCTCCCTATATTAGGTATTTTAATGATTTTAGCTACATCATTCGCCGGAATTGTTTCAAAATTCATATTTGAAGTTCCTAATAGGCACTACAGCCCGAAAAATAAAATTGACTATGCAGGTCCAGGTCTTCATATAGCCCCCATACAACGTTACTCCCCCAATATTCGGTATTTTCATGATTTTAGCGAATTGTTTCATATTTTATATTTGAAGTTCCTAAAGACCACTACAGTATACGACAGAAAATTGTCTGTGCAGGTCCAGGTCTTCATATAGCCCCCATATAAATGTACCTCCCTATATTCGGTATTTTATTAATTTTAAGTGCAATATTCACCAGAATAGTTTCAAATTTAATATTTGAAGTTCGTAATAGGTACTACAGGCTGTGACAGAAAATTATCTATGCAGGTCCAGGTCTTCATAGAGCCCCCTTATATCGGTACATCCCTATATTCGGTATTTTAACGATTTTAGGTGCAATATTCACCGGAATGGTTTCTAATTTCATGTCTGAAGTTCCTTATGGGTACTACAGCTTGTGACAGAAAATTGTCTTTGCAGGTCCAGGTTTTCGAATAGTCCCCATATATAGGTATCCCCTATATTCAGTATTTTGATGATTTTAGCGACATTATTCACCGGAATTGTTTCAAAATTCATATTTGAAATTCCTAATGGGTACTACAGGCTGTGAAAGAAAATTATCTATGCAGGTCCAGACCTTCATATAGACCCATTTATCGGCACCTCCCTATATTCGGAATTTTAATGATTTTAGGTGCAATAATCACCGGAATAGTTTCAAATTTCATATCTGAAGTTCTTTATGGGTACTACAGCCTGTGAACAGAATGTTATCTATACAGGTACAGGTCTTGGATTGCTGCCATATATCGATAACTGCCTATATTCGGTATTTTGATGATTTTAGCGACATTATTCACCGGAATTGTATCAAATTTGGTATTTGTAGTTCGTAATTGATACTACAGCATGAGACAGAAAATTGTATGTGCGGATTATTTCAAATTTCGTGTTTGAATATTGTAATGGGCCATGAAAAAATGTCCACGTCTTCGTTTTAACCCAAATATAACGGCGACTTCCTATATTCGGCATTTTTAAGATTGTAACCGAAATTTTAACAAATTTTTTTTTTGAATATTTCCAAATTCGTTCCAAATGGAGTGCAATTTAAAATTCGGCCCGGCCGGACTTACATACTTTTTACTTTTTTAATGTAAACTTTCTCGATGTCATACTATGTACTCTATTAATTATGTAATTATGTTATTTGGTACGAAATGTAGAAATGCCTCCGTCAACTTTAGTGAGAGTCGATTCAGAGTCGGAAATGCCTTTCATTTATCTCTATATACCTCTGATATCACTGTTTTAAATCCATGATACGCATTCATAAAAGCTTAATTGTTGAGTCAGTGCATCGGTCAGTTTTTCGCTTGTTCTCGCCTCGGAAGTATACAATTTGCTGTCGTGTTCCAACAGATGAGGTTTGCCGACTGGTAGGTATTTGTAGAATAGAGATTAAAATTGTAGGCGATGGGGAACATACATTGTCGACTCTGATCGCTGATCAGGCTGCAAACGATTGATTTGAAAACTTTGATGTTTACCCTTGAGTTGTGGACTGTTGTCGGTTCGGGAAGGCAGTTTGATGATTGTGGTTGATTGTTGATAGTTCGAAAGGTAACTCTGGTTTATTCTCCCTAACTCTTGTGAATTAATCTTCTGAAACCAGCTTTGCCCAACATTTGGAAATAACTACTCAAAGCTCCAAGGAGCCAAAACCCTATGAAACATTGAACCGGATCTCATCGGGAACAGAAATTAGAAGAGCTTGTGGAACAACAACATGGTCCCTTCTTTAGCAACGAGCTAGTCAGAGTTTTGATGAGACTAAACATTTTCAGGGTTCAACCAGTAAGGAATACTCAAAAGTCGGAAGGGGTCAACTTTATGACACCTTACCCCACTATGCTCCGAAAGGAACTGATATATTACATATCCCACTCTGAATCGATTTCCACTAAATTTGAGAGAGGCATTTGTGTCTGTCGATTTGATTACCTTTAGATTGAAATATATATATATGGGAACTATAGCTATACCTTAACAGATTTTTCCAAAAATCTATCAAATTTGAGCTGATATCCAAATCTAAACCGATCTCGTTATAATTTGGCAAAGGCATTTCTGAGCTCTATTCGATATATATAAACTAAAACATATACATGGGAGCTCTAGCTATATCTGAACCGATTTTCACCAAAATTTGATGTACTTGCTACTATACTGAATTCGGTCCAAAGTGCAATAATTCACTTGCTGATATCAGCCATTTGGTGTACAATAAACCTGAAATCGGCTAAACGTATATAAGAGAGCTATATCCTGGGAACTTAATCACCAAAGGAATCTAAACACCAAATCGGATCGGATAGGAGCTATAGCTATACTTGAACAGATTTGCACAAAATTTTATTTACTTGCTTCTAGTCATCTGAACTGCTATTGGTGATTTGGTGCACAAATAACACGAAATCGGTTGAATATATACAGGGTGAGATCAAAGGAAGTAGACGGAAGAGAACAAGAACATCACCAGATATGGTTCGAAAAGTAAAGAAGCGACCCGCGTCCCAGTGGCCGAAGAATGGCTCGTGAGCTGAACATATCGCAATATTCCATTCGGCAAATATTGAAAACTGAGCTCGGGGTAAATCCATTGAAATTCCAAAGGGTGCAAAAACATGGCGCACAATGGCCACCAAAATCTCCGGATTCCAATCCGTTGGACTATTGTGTCTGAAGTATTTTGGAAAGCACGGTTGGCACCTTAAAAATACCAAAGTGTTGATCACCTCAAGCAAGTGCTTTGCCGGGAATGGCATGCGACGGTTTCATTGGTTGTTTGAAGGGCAAAATTCGTGCCAAGTTGACCAATTCGAACAAATCTAAACTTATTCTAAAATTGATGCTATTTCCGACATTTTTTGCTTTCATTCAATAAATTTTAAGAAATGTAAAAATTATGGCGTTTGACTTTGTTGCAGTTTTTTATCTCACCCTGTATATATGGGAGCTTTGTCTAAATTTGAACCGATTCTCACCAATTTCAATTGGGTTTGTCATTGGGCCAAACAAAAATTGTTTGGAAAATTTCATCTCAATTGGATAATAAATCGACCTGCATTTTGTTCCCTAACATACATGAACAGACGGATGGGCGGAAGGACGGACGTACGGACAGACGGACTGGCATGCATAATTCAACTCACAAATTGATTCTATGAAGATCCTCAAAAGTAACTATAGATTTCATGTTACAAACAAATGTATAAAGACATAATGCCCTTACCATTATGTGGTGTAGGGCATAAACAGGCGCATAGGATGTTGGGAAAGAGACGTTCTCATTCGGAATTCCGGCCAGGAGAGTCTTGCCGAAATGGAAAACAATGAGTCCAAAATGGAGCCCCTTCTAATGAATAGCCCAAAAATGAACTTTTATCACAATAATATTTTTCCCGCCCAGAAAGCTATCATTCCGTATTGTTGCTAATGTGTTTTTATCCACATTAATAACATTTCTGCTTTGATATAACTACATTTCTTGCCCCCACTACAAACTTCTGCTGACCATTTGAATGAGTGTGCACATTTTTCTTGTAATCTAACGTTAAATTAAGGTAATTAGCATAAATTTATTTTTTAATTTATTTAAATTGCTTCAAACCGTTCTCACACACAACACTTTTAAGGAATAGAAAACATTTTTGGTTATTTTCGTTGGGGGGCAGAGACTAATTTTTCTTTTTATAGTTGTTTTTTTTTTTTTGGAGGTGTTTACTTTGTGTTCATTCATTTGTTAATCTCACTGAAGCGATCCGCGATCTGCCTGTTTTACATGAGTAAAACATTAGTTTGTGTTTTTTCTAAACGCCCATTTAGAGATTTAAATTTTGATGCAAATCTTAAAGGGAAGTTTAATGGTCTTAAATTGTATTTTTACGAAACTTAATTTTGCTACAGTGTTGATCGAAATAGATGCAGGTATTGCTATTAGGTATTAAAAATTTAAAATTCATCTATTTCCGGGGCCTTGACCACATTTTTCAATTGATTTGGCATTTTAGATAATGTTTCGGAGCAGTGCCCATATAACTGTACCTCCCGATTTTAAATATTTTGAGGGTCATGACCACATTTTCCAATCGATTTGCCTAAAGAATCTTAAAGATATTTATTTCAATATAGGTATATATTTTGGTGGAAATCACTGTAGCTTTTGAACGAAATGAAGTAAGTTGATAAATTTTTTTTTTGTTTTTGTCCCACAACAAAATAAATCGCACAATAATAGCTAATCGAACTCGATCTCAATAAGTCAATTGTTACGCGTACTGTGTAACATGTGGTACCGTATTATTCAAACCATATGTCATGTAAGTCATGCTCTTGTATTTGGATAAAAAAGTTGGATATCATCTCACTATAGCGGTCGCCATTCATACTTACGTTACATCTAAAGAAGTACGGTCCGATGATGTCACCAGCCCATAAACCGCACCAAACTATGACATGTTCTTGGTGCATTGGTAGCTTTTGCAATGCTTCTGGCTAATCTTCACTCCAAAATCGATAATTCTGCTTATTTACGTACCCATGGAGCCAAAAATAAGTTTCGTGTCTGATAACAAATTTTCGATAAAACAAGTAAAAAACAAGTAAGCAAAGGCTACAGTCGAGCGGGGCCGACCGTTGAATACCCTACAACACTATAATAAACGATACAGTTTATATAGACGAGATACTCGAAAGAATTTCACAAGATATTGTAACAAATAATAAAAGAAAACCATCAGGTTTCGTTCTCTAATTTTCGAATAATAGAAACTTGAACTAATTTGCTCATTTCCAATTTATAGGTAGATGTTGCACGTAAATGGTCTTCCTAGATCTGGAACCAATATTTCCCAAAGACCCATAATCTCTCAGAAGTGGCAAAAGATTAACATTTATTATTGGTTTTTGACTAAAACGCATCTATATGAGATACAGACATTTGACTATGTTCTTCAACGAAATCAGCGTTAACGAAATAGTCAGAAGTGCGTCTTTCCTGTATTTGTGAATTCTCCAAAATGTCACTTGAATGGACATTTTCGTATTTTGTCTACAAAAGTTGGCAAACTCCTTCACACATTGAATATTTTTGGATGGCCATCCAAAACTGCTTGGCTTTTGCAATGTCCGGTAACCTCCATTCAAATTCGCGTGAGGATCGACTTGCTGACAATTTTGCAGTTTTTTTGTCCATTTCAACCCCTAAATATATGGCGATTATCTCCAAAGAGAGTAGGCTTCTATTCTGACCCTCATCTTATCCCCATGCAAAATTTCATAAGGATCGGGCCATAAATGCGATCTGTATATGATATCCTGATATCCTAACTACTTAGTTTTGTTAGCTGTAGAAATATTACCAAATGTTTAATTCAAAATGAAAATATGCCAAAAATATGACAAAATTGAAAAAATATGAGAAAATATTACAAAATCAATATTTTCATCTTTAGAGAGATATTTTTATGCAATTTTTTAGACGTTTTTTCTTTCCTGCCAAGAGGCCATTCTGAATTAATGAGAACTGTCGAAATCAGTTCAGCCGTTCTCGACATATAAGAGATCTTTCAAGCATATCTTCTTTGATAGACATATTATCGCACGATTTGATGGATGTTAACATCAATGTAAAGATCAGAAGTAACCTTGTCATGGCTTTGTGATTTCGCCGGGATTTAAAATATTCGCGGTTTAATGAAAAATTTTGAATTTTTTCAACACAAAAGATATGGTCTATTTTACCCGCTAAACATTATCCGATGACCACCCGAATTGGTAGGCTTCTTCCCCGACCTAAACTCCAGCTACATGCGAAATTCCGCGTCGATTGGTCTATAATTGCGACCTGTAGAGCAACTGCAAAATCAGGATTTTTTTCAGTTTTTGGTCCATTTCCACCCCTAAATATTATGCGATCATCTCTAAAAGAAATAGGGTTCTATTTTGACCTTAACCCCACCTACATTCCAAATTTCGTGAAGATCGGGCCATAATTGCGACCTGTAGAGTGATTACAAATTAACATGGACAGACGGACAGACGGACAGACGGACGGACGGACATACATAGCTAGATCGACTCAGCTCGGCGAGCTAGGAAGATCCATATATACTTTCCTATATGGGAATCCAATATTTCGAGGTGTTACATAAATTCTGGCCCAATCAAACTTATAATACCCCCAACACATAGTGTTGTAGGGTATAAAAACATTAATACCTTTTAATACCCTCCACCTTAGGGTAATGAAAACACTAGAACCAATTATGACCCACAAATACCAATTTTTAGACATATTCGTGGGAAAATTTGGCAAAAATCATAAAAATACCGAACATCGGGAGGTACCGCTATATAGGGCTATACAAAAGCGTGGACCTATACATACAATATTTCTCCAACGGAGTTAAAACTCATTATGACCAACAATTTCCAATTTTTAGACAAATCCATGAAAAATTGTGGCAAAAATCATCAAAATACCGAATATCGGGAGGTACCGTTATATGGGGGCTACACCAAAACGTGGACCTATACATGCAAAGTTTCGCCACCGGAGCTATAATCCATTATGACTAAATAAATACCAATTTTTAAACAAATCCATGAAAAAATGTGGCAAAAATCATCAAAATACCGAATATCGTGAGGTACCGTTATATGGGGACTATACCAAAGCGTGGACCTATACATACAATGTTTCGCCGCATGAAGTAGGACTCATTATGACCTACAAATACCAATTTTCAGACAAATTCTTGAACAAGTCTCGCAAAAATCATCAAAATACCGAATATCGGGATGTACCGTTATATGAGGACCATACCAAAACGTGGACCTATATATCTCATTTTCAATACCAACCATCCTAGACACAATACAAATTATTCTGCTAAATTTTGACGCTCTACGTCAATCAATGTGGGCTGTATTGTGATTTCAACAGACAGACAGACGGATATCTTTAAATCGTCTTAGAATTTTATGCTGCTTTTGAATATATATACATTATAGGGTCTACGACGAATATTTAGGGAGGGTATAAAAAGGTGGATCTTCAGACAACTTTTAAAGAGCCCTTTCACCAAAAAAGCTGCGTTGCGGTAGGTCTTCCGCTTCAGTTCTTGCATTACTTGTATTTTGAAGTCTTCTTAAGTGCCATTTTTAAAACCTAAACCTCAAGGTGGTCAGGAATTTATGTCTTTGTGAATTTGTTTGTAGCAGGAAAAAGGAAACGAGATAGACCCATAGTTCCTTTTCATAATCTGCATAGAATAACATTCTGAGTCTTATTTATGCATGTCCATTCGTCTGTCTATACGTCCGTCCGTCCATATAGTTTTGTAAACAAAGTACTGGTCGCATTTATTGCCCTATCCAGATGAAATTTTGCACAAATCATTTGTTTGACCCAAGTACGAACCGTATTGAAATTTGAGATAATCGTTCAAAATTTAGATATAACTCCAAAATATATATCTTCGTCCGATTTTCCATTTATTTTGCACCGATATCAGCCAAAATAGTATAAAATTTTGCACGTACATCTAAATTAGGCCTGAAATAAGTATGCCAAATTTGATCGAAATCGGTTCAGATATAGCTATAGCTCCCATTTATATTCTTCATCCGATTTGTTATTTTTGTCGACCGCAGCCGTAAAATGCACTCTGTAACAACGATATTTGGGGAAATATATCGAATACAGCTCAGAAATACCATTGCAAAATTTTATCGAGATTGGTTCAGATTTGGATATAGCTCCCATATATATCTTCGTCCGATTTGCCTCTTATTGTGCACCAAACGTTTAATATTTGCCCAAATTTGATGGAATTCGGCACTTACGACCAAATTGAGTGTAGAAACAAGTATGTTACAAGTATGTTAAAAAAAAAACAATTTGTAAAAAATCGGCTCAGATGTAGCTATAGCTCCTATATATATTGTTCATCCGTCTAGCCGTCTGTCCGTCTGTGGAAATCACTCTAGCTTCCGAAGAATATGAAGTAGGTTGATACAATTTAACTCAAATGTGTATTATATCTACAGGACTTTTGGTATTAAAAATGGGTCATGTAGGTCCACGTCTTCGTATAGCCCCCATATAACGGTACCTCTAGATATTCGGTATTTTGTTGATTTAAGCGACATTATTCACCGGAATTGTTTCATATTTGGTATTTGAAGTTCGTAATGGATACTATAGCCTATGACAGAAAATAGTCTGTGCAGGTCCACGTCTTCGTATAGTCCCTATATAACGTTACCTCCCTAAATTCGGTATTCGATGATTTTGGCGACATCATTCACCGGATTTGTTTCAATTTTGGAATTTGAAGTTCGTAATGGATAGTTCAACCTAAGACAGAAACTAGTCTGTGCAGGTCCACTTCTTCGTATAGCCCCCATATATCTGTACCCCAGATTTTCGATATATTAATGATTTTAGCTACATTATTAGCCGCAATTGTTTCAAATTTGGTAGTTGAAGTTCGTAATGGATCCTACAGCCTATGACAGAAAATTGTCTGTGCATGTCTATGTTTTGGGGGCTTTACCCCATATAAAAATAATTCCCGATATTCGGCATTTTGATGATTTTAGCGACATTATTCACCGGAATTGCTTCAAATTTGGTATTCGAAATTCGTAATGAATACTATATGACAGAAAATTGTCTGTGCAGGTCCACGCCTTCGTATGGTCCTCATATAACGGCACCTCCCTATATTTGATAATTTGATGATTTAAGCGACACTATTCACCGGAATTCCTTCAAATTTGGTATTTGAAGTTCGTAATGGATACTACAGCCTAAGGCAAAAAATTATCTTTTCAGGTCCACGTCTTCGTATGAAGTTCATAATGAAAACTACAGCCTAAGACTGAAAATTGTCTGTACAACATAGATACCAGGCCGCCTAAAGAATATTCCCCACCAGCCTAGGCGTCCACATCTGGTATCATAACGTAAATGTAATTAAAATGGAAATAGAATATTCCGAGCAATTGACATTGGCAACCAGCTCACGTAGTTTCAGCGGACTTTTAGCTGTTTGGAACTGAGTTAAAATATCCAATGGCTAGAATTTTAGCAGTACATTCAATGCAGATTGGGGAGTGCTTTAAGGGCTCTGGTTATAATAAAGGATGCGGCTCTCTCTCTCTCTCTCTCTCTCTCTTTCTCTTGGTGGTTTAAGTTCCAGCAATGTACATTTGGAGCGAAATTTAGTCACAACAATCCAAATAGCCGCTTAAGTGGGTCGATTAAACTGGCCATAAAATGGAAGAAGTTCGGGATGAATTTCTTAACAGAACACTCTACATTAGGTGTTTCTTTCAATGACGTATATATTATGGCATTGTTTTAGATGTACGTGGTCTCGCCTTTTACATTATATATTTAGTACATCCTCTAACTAAAATTAAAAACCGGATATTGATGGTAATCGCTATATAATTATTAGTCAAGGCCGCAGACAAAGTGACACGCCTCTTCTTAGCACCTTTTTAGCAAATGGTATCACTCATATGTACCAGGAGCACCTGATCTGTCTAGACAGTTTTAACAAGCCTTGACTTGTTAGCATCCGGCTGACAATTAGTTTGCATAGCAGCAGGTGTTAACACTTCACACCATTTTTGCCAGACACTGTACAAGACAGGAACGGAGATCTCATTATGGTCTGACCGCCAATGTTGTTTTTTTTTTTTGCTTCTTTTATTTGTGAATAAACATTAGTGTTTGATGGACGGTCATTCACAGTTAAGTACCTTTAATTAATGATTTGTATTTAACAACAACATTAATTTTCTCATTGTTTTCATAAAATCCACCACCACCGACGCCGCCGACACCCTCACCCGTCTCATTGACTGCGGCATAAGTTATGCCCCTAAAACTAAAATGGCCACTAAACATTGTTCCGTTTTCTGACTCGTTTTGGAAAAAAGAGTGGCATTTCCAAAAAAATTCCAAAGCATATGCATGAAATTATTTGAAAATATCTTCAACCAACACGGCTCTATCATTCGGTTTGGTTGTTTCGAAACAATTTTCTTGTTTAGCCTGACAAGGGTAGTTAATTATATTTTTTCTAGATTATAATTTTGAGTATTTTTGTTGTCTGTTTAAATAGGAATTTGCATAATTTTAAATAATGAAGTACTAATAGCTGAACTTATAGCAGTGATAATTATATGTTTCAAATAGAATTTCAGGTTAACAAAGACAGTTTACATTGTTTGGTAAGAGATGGGCAAATAATCTATGAAGATATGATGCACAGTGTTTCGAAAGTGAAATGAATTGTTAAACTTTGCCAAACATTTTGAAAGGAGAGGAATGAGATTTTGTAGGAAGTCTACAGACTTTAACTAAGATAATCTTAGAAATCAGACATTTTCGTACTATCGGTTAGTTTGTTTATGGGCGTAATCAATGAAATATATCAAATCTGGCAACCTATGAGTCAAACTGACGTAATGAAATAAATTTCTGTAATGAGCATTTCTATCCATTAATTACTACCAATAACTAACTAAATATGACTAAACCCTTTAAAAACCTCAAATCGGCAAACCACTAAAAGAGGCTATGCCATTTTTTGCTGATGTATTTGTTGCCCCATTAGATTCACAAATGTTAAATTCTGTAACGAATAAAAAAAGTGAAGATTCTCTATTTTGTCGAGTTTTTTTTTTTTTTTTTTTGAGAGTCTATTTTGTCTAATACTACATATGGTTTCTAAAAAGTAACAAGTAAAACCAATAAAGAAAGTCTTAAAGTCGGGAGGGGCCGAATTTATGATACCCTACACCACTTTGCTAATTTAGTAGAGCTCCACATAACAATATTTCTAAACTGTATTTGATAAATTTCCCTGAATATCGTTGTTACAGAGTGCATATTACGGCTGCGGAGGACAAAAATAAGAAATCGGATGAACAATATATTTGGGAGCTATAGCTATATCTGAACCGATCTTCACCAAATTTGACATACTAGCTTCTAGACTCAATTCGGTCGTAAGTGTCAAATTTCATCCCATTTGGGCAAATAGTAAACGTTTGGTGTACAAAAAAAGTAAATCGGACGAAGTTATATATGGGAGATTTATCCAAATCTGAACCGATCTCGATAAAATATGGCAAATGTATTTCTGAGCTGTAGTTGATATATTTCCCCAAATATTGTTGTTACAGAGTGCATATTACGGCTGCGGAGGACAAAAATAACAAATCGGATGAACAATATATATTGGAGCTATAGCTATATCTGAACCCATTTCCATCAAATTTGGCATGCTTATTTTTAGGCCTAATTTGGTTGCATGTGCAAAATTCCATACTATTCGGGCTGATATTACACGTTTGGTGCACAATAAAAGGCAAATCGGACGAAGATATATATGGGAGCTATATCTAAATTTTTACCGATTATCTCCAATTTCAATAGGGTTCGTCCTTGGGCCAAACAAATGTTGTTTGGAAAATTTCATCTCAATCGGATAATAAATGCGACCTACATTTTGTTCACAAAAATACATGGACAGACGGACGGACGGACGGACGGACGGACGGACAGACGGACTGACATGCATAAATCAACTCAGAAAGTGATTCTATGCAGATCATGAAAAGGAACTATGGGTCTATCTCGTTTCCTTTTGCCTGTTACAAACAAATGCACAAAGACATAATACCCTGACCACCTTGTGGTGTAGGGTATAAATATTTATTAGAGCAATAAATATACTGGACAGAGTTTCGCCCAATGGTAAAATTCGGTTATATATGAAAATATATACTCAATTTAGGCTGATATTACATATATGGTGAGCAATAACCGTAAAATCTGATGAAGTAGTACATCGAAGTTATATAAAAATCTAAGCCGATCTTGATAAAGTTGACAGATGTATTTTCGAGCAGTATCTGATGGCCGGTGTCAAATATCATTGTTGTGGAGTGCATATTACGCATGTGAGGAACTTTAAGATTAAAGCGGATAAAATATAAAGAAGCTATAGCTATACCTGAACCTATATTAACCAAAATTGAAGCACTTGCTTTCAGGCCGAAATCCGTCGGAAGAGTCAAAATTCTGCCCATTTGGGCTCTGTAAGATATCTGGTTCCAAATATCATTGTTACCGAATGCATATTACGAATGTGAGGGACTTAAACACCAAATCGAATGAAACATATATACGGGAGCCATAGCTATATCTTAACCGATTTTGAGCAAACTTGATATACTTGCTTCTCGATTGAATTCGGTTGGATGTGCCAGTTCTGTCATTTGGACTGATATTGGCCATATTAACCCGAAATCGGTTGAAGTTATGTATGGGAGCTATATCCAAATCTGAACCGATCTTGACAACATTTGATACACTTATTTCAGAGCTGTATCTGGTATATGGTTCTAAAGATCAATGTTGTGGAATGCATATTACGCGTGTGAGGACTTCAAACCCCAAATCATATAAAACATATGTATGGGAGCCATAGCTATAACTGAACCGATTTTCTCCAAATTAGATCTACTTGCTTCTAGACTGAATTTGATGGGATATACGAAAATTCAGGTCATTAGGAGTTATATTGAGCTTTTGGTGCACAATTACCCGAAATCGGTTGAAGATGTATATGATAGCTATATCCGATCTTGATCAAATTTGGCAGAGGTATTTCTGATACCAAACATCATTCTTGTGGAGTGCATATTACGAATGTGGGGGACTTAAACACCAAATCAGATGAAACATATATATGGAAGCTATAGCTATATCTGAACCGATTGTCACAAAACTTTATGTACTTGCTTCTAGACTGAATTCGGACGAATGTGCCAAAATTCAAAATTCTCACCAATTTCGATAGGGTTCGTCCTTGGGCCAAACATTTTGTTCACAAAAATACATGGACAGAGGACCCATATGCATGAATCGGCTCAGAAAGTGATTCTATGAAGATCCTCAAAAGTAATTATGGTTCTCTCTCTTACTTCTCTATGTTACAAACAAATGCACAAAGGCATAATATCTTTACCACTATGTGGTGTAGCGTATAAAAATAAAGTGGAGTTCCGGTATATGGTGGCTATTTCAGAACAGACGGATTGATATGCACGCTAGAGTCAAAACGAATTAAGGTAGGAAGCTAAAATTTTGCACAGATCAGTCTTTTGTCTGTAGATAGGCCCAGTTCGAAGATGGGCTATACCGGTCCACGATATCATATAGTCCCCATATAACTGTACCCCCGATATTTAGTATTGTGATCGTTTTAGCTACATTTTTCAATGGAATTGTCTGAAAACCTACACAAGAAGTTAATTCCCCTTGGAAGATAATTGTCTATATAGGTCAACGATAGTGTATAGCCCCATATAATGGTACCACCCCCTCCCCCTTATTTGGCATTTTGCTGATTTTAGGGAAATTCTACAACGGAATTGTAGAATTTCTTCAAAACATTTTAATTTGAAGTTTACCGGAGGATATTAGTAGAACCATTGGACAATGGACCCACATTCTGTCCAAACTAATTTCAACGTCTTCATATGTAAACAATAGAAACAAAGAGTGACCTCAACATCAAATTTCCGGATTTTAGCTCTATACATTTTAGTAACATATTCAAAACAATCAACATCTCTACATCCTAAACGCCAACAGTGATCCAAAATTAATATTATTTAGGTATTTTCGAAGGATTATAATATTCTCAAAATTCCCACCACCAGATATCAACATAGGCCTCAATATCGAATTTCCAGATTCCAGCTCTATGCATTTACCCAATTTAGTACGACTTCGTACTTTTTAAATAAATATAGTACTCATTTCCAAAACGAGCTCCTTCTCTCAGCCACAGACACCAAAAGTGACATTCATATCGAATTAAAGGGTTTCTGCAACACCAAATTTAGTTACATTCAGCATTCATACCTTACACCACAAGGTGGTCAGGGTATTATGTCTTTGTGCCTTTGTTTGTAACAGGCAAAAGGAAACGAGATAGATCCATTGTTCCTTTTGATGATCTGCATAGAATCACATTC
Organism: Musca domestica; assembly: GCF_030504385.1. Classification (NCBI taxonomy): domain Eukaryota; kingdom Metazoa; phylum Arthropoda; class Insecta; order Diptera; family Muscidae; genus Musca; species Musca domestica. The sequence goes on along the minus strand of NW_026712192.1, from coordinate 6,141,074 downwards.
TGAGTCGATTTATGCATGTCCGTCCGTCCGTCTGTCCATGTATTTTTGCAAAGTACAGTACAGTTCGCATTTATTGCCCGATCCAGATGAAATTTTGCACAAATCATTTGTTTGGCCGAAGGACGAGCCCTATTGAAATTGGAGATAGATATAACTCCCATATATATATTCGTCCGATTTGCCTTTTATTGTGCACCAAACGCGTAATATCAGACCGATTAGTATGGAATTTTGCACATATTAGGCTTGAAAATAAGTATGCCAAATTTGATCGAAATCGGTTCAAATATAGCTACAGCTCTCATATATATTGTTCATCCGATTTGTTATTTTTGTCCTCCGCAGCCGTAATATGCACTCTGTGACAACCATATTTGGGGAATATATCAAATGCAGCTCAGAAATACATTTGCTAAATTTTATCGAGATCGGTTCAGATTTGGATATAGCTCCCATAAATAACTTCGTCCGATTTACCTTTGATTGTGCACCAAGCGTGTAATATTTGCCCAAATGGGATGGAATTTGGACATACGACTGAATTGAGTCTAGAAGAAAGTATGCCAATTTGATGAAGATCTGTTCTATAGCTCCCATATATGTTGTTCATCCGATTTGTTGTATTTGTTACCCACAGCCGTAATATGCACTCCGTAACAACGATATTCAGGGAAATATATCAAATATAGCTCAGAAATATCTTTGCCATCGAGATCGGTTCAGATTAAGATTTAGCTCCCATGTATTTCTTTATCTGATTTCAAATTAATTTTGCACCAAATGGACAATACAAGTCCGAATTTCAAAGATATAAATGCTTCGGCATATTTATTCCTTTGAATTTTAAATTATGATTGAATTATTCCATAAAAACTTTTAACTGTTACATGGGGCTCTACTAAATTAGCAAAGTGGTGTAGGGTATCATAAAATCGGCCCCGCCCGACTTTAGGACTTTTTTTATTGGTTCTATATGTCATATTATTTGTTATAATAATTTTTGTCTGTTGCCTTATCTTTAATTCATCGTTACAATTTAAAAGAAAAAAACATTTATTTGATTTTGTTGGCGGTGTTAATTTGTTTTAAAATTTGTCACTCCGTCTTTAAAATTTCGAACATAAAAACAACCACAAGAGAATTGTGGATGGCAATGTCCATTGGGGGAGGAAATCACTTGGAATTTATTTTCTTTTTAATCACAAGTAAGCAAATAGAGAACAAAAACTGGTGTTTGCTTTCATCAAATTGGATCTGAGTACACGTTTAGTTTTTTAGGTTTAATTAGAGAAAACTAGGCTTGTTAAGAACTCACATAAATTTTTTGGTGTTAGCTTAATTTTTGTAGCTACATATAATTATATGCTCCGTTGAATAGGCTTAGAAAATAATTTATTGCATCATTCTATGTAAATGAGTTTTGAAGATTCAGAACCTTACACAACAATTTAGTAAAATATTATGCAGCGATTTCCCAACCCATATCTTCATTTTACGAAAAACTCGAAAATTTACAAAATATTAACTGAAAACAAATAAACTTTATTATTTCATTGACATTACTTGGTTTATGAAGTTGCTCGCCTTTTTCCCACAAAAACCTCACCAAGTGCAACACCATTCCACCACCTGCTTTCAAATATAAACATTTAACCGGACTCGGCAATTTAAGGACATAAAATGAAATGTCGCCAATTAAAACGACTGTGTGACATAAATACATGTCACTTGTATTCACTCTGTCGCATTTGGCGGTCGAACATGCAACACCAATGATATGCAAACAGCACACACAGAGATTGCCGTTGCATGCGTCAACTGATTGCAAATAGTACCACACGAAGTTGGCGCTACACTATTCAGCAATACCAGCAGTTAAAAGAGCACACATACATGGCCGACATGTGTCGATTGTTTTGTTGTTTTTTTTTTCGTACCGCAAGTGTTAGTGTTGCATTGTTTTGGTTGTGTGGCATGCAACAAACAATAAATTACTGTAAATCATACAAACGGCAATTTATTTGTGTAACACAATTTTAAATTATGCAAAACTAAATGTGACAGAATTGACATGCGAGGGTGGGTAGCGGTGGGTAGTGAAGTTATTAGTCAATGTTTTTCTTTAAAGGACAATGGAAAAGGTTTTTGCATTCCCCTATCCATGCCAATTATGAAGATGTTATACCCTCGACCCTTCTATGGGGGTATATTAACGTTGTCATTCCGTTTGTAATTCCTCCAAATACTCATGATATAAATTCTGGATCAGGGTAAAATGGTAAGCCGATTTAGTGATGTCCGTCCCTCTGTCTGTTGTAATCAAGCTATCTTTGGAACGAATTCAGATAGAAGGCTAACATTTTACAAATATGTGTATTTTTTCCAGAAGGCAGATTAATTTTGTAAATAGGTCATGTCGGTCCAAGTTTTCGTAAATAACGGTACCTCTCAATATTCGGTATTTTGATAATTTTGGCGACATTACAAGCCGGAATTGTTTCGATTTTGTATTTTATAATCGTAATGGGTACCACAACCTATGGCAGAAAATTGTCTATGCATGTTCATGTCTTCGTATAGCCTCCATATAACGGGTCCTTCCAACATTCGATATTTTTATGATTTTAGAGACATTATAGACCGGAATCGTTTCAAATTTTGTATATTTTGAAGATCCAAATGGGTGCCACACCTTATGTGAAAAAAAAAACTACATATGCAGGTCCACATAATCGTTTTAATTTAAGAAGTATTTTTGAAACTGTTTTATTTATTTATCTATTTATTTATTTATTATTATTATTATTTTATTTATTTATTTATTTTTTTTTTTTGAAAAATTACGAGTTCTTTCCAAATGGTGGAGGGTATTTTATGAGAGTTATAATTATTCAAAATGTTGGCCCTTTGTAACCTGACATAGATTTAATACCAATAGTTTTAAAATTTGCACAAAATAGGATGATCCTGTATTTTTCTAGACGGTAAATTATTTTTTCAGTATTTAAATTATTTTCAGTGACCTTTTAGGGGGGGGTGGGTACCAGAGAATATTGCCCATCTTTGAACTAAATCGAAGTTTGAAATTAATATTACTACGTACGAAGTTTGAATCAAATCAGATATTTCCGTCTATCCGTCTGTCCGTCGTTGGAAATCACTCTAACTTCCGAACGAATTGAAGTAGATTGATAAAATTTTACTCAAATGTATGTTATGTCTGCAGGACTTTCGGTATTGAAAATGGGCCATGTAGGTCCACGTCTTCGTATTATCGCTTTTTACTTGTTTTTTATACCCTACACCACAAGGTGGTCAGGGTATTATGTCTTTGTGCATTTGTTTGTAACAGGCAAAAGGAAACGAGATAGACCCATAGTTACTTTTGATGATCTGCATAGAATCACTTTCAGAGTTGATTTATGCATGTCTGTCCGTCCGTCCGCCTGTCCATGTATTTTTGTGAACAAAATGCAGGTCGCATTTATTATCCGATTGAGATGAAATTTTGCAAACACTGTAACAACAATATTTGGGGAAATATATCAAATGCAGCTCAGAAATACCTTTGCTAAATTTTATCGAGATCGGTTCAGATTTGGATATAGCTCCCATATATAACTTCGTCCGATTTACCATTTATTGTGCACCAAACGTCTAATATTTGTCCAAATGGGATGGAATTTGGCACATACGACCGAATTTAGTCTAGAAGGTAATATGCCAAATTTGGTGAAGATCGGTTCAGATATAGTTATAGCTCCCATATATATTGTTCATCCGATTTGTTGTATTTGTTACCAACAGCCGTAATATGTAATCTGTAACAACAATATTTTGGGAAATATATCAAATACAGCTCAGCTGCCAAATTTTATAGAGATCGGTTCAGATTTGGATATAGCTCCCAAATATATCTTTATCTGATTTCAAATTAAATTTGCACCAAATGGGCAATACAAATCCGAATTTAACAGACACAAATGTTCGGCATATTTAAACCCTTTAAATTATAATTATAATCATAGCGTGTATGATTGAATTCTCCCATAAAAACTTTTAATTGTTATGTGGAGCTCTACTAAATTAGCAAAGTGGTGTAGGGCCCCGCCCGACTTTAGGACTTTCTTTACTGGTTTTGAACATATTTTTTTCTCTAAATTTTCTAGTTCCTTCCAAATAGTAGAAGCTATTAAAAGTTCGGTCTGGCCGATTTTATGAGAGTTATAATGTTGATGCTTTGTGACCTGACATAGCATTGATACCAATAGTTTTAAATTGGATGGCCTTGTATTTTTGCCGACGGTAAATTATTTTCTGTGAATATTTTGGGTGTGGGGAGCTACCTGAAAATATTGCCTTCGAGAGTTATCGTGCACATCTGCCAGTCAGACAGACGAACGGACACACTTAAATCGACTCCAAATGTTCTGAAACGGTATTGCTCCAAAGAGACCTAGTTTATAAAAACGTTGTTTCGATGCGACACGTTTTGGCCGTAATTAATGATATGACTATATGGTTGAAGGTAGAAGATTTGGATATAGCTCCCATATACCATATACACGCTATGTGTGCAAAATTTCAATAGAATTTGGAAAGTCTAAAAATCAGTTTGTAGAAATATAATATAAATAAATACAACATTAACAAGTAACAAATCTGTAAGTTCGACAGGGCCAAACTTTGAATACCCCCCACCATTTGGAACGAAATTGGCAACTTTCAAAATAAAAAAAATTTAATAATAATAATAAAATCCCTTACAAATTCTGTTAAAATCTTAAAAATACCGAATGTAGCCGTTATATTAGGGTCTATACGACGACGTGAACATGCATAGGCAACTTTTGTCACAAGCTATTACAATATTCAAATGCGAAACTTGAAACAGAACAAGTAGAAAACATTAAGTTCGGCCGGGCCAAACTTTTAATACCCTCCACCTTAGGGTAAAGGAAACATTAGAAGAAATGTGGCAAATACCATTAAAATGCCGAATATCGGGAGGTACCGTTATATGGGTGCTATACCAAATCATGGACCCATACATGCAATGTTTCGCCACCGGAGCTGGAACCCATTATGACCAACAAATACCAATTTTAGACAAATTAGTGAAAAAATGTGGCAAAAATCATCAAATTACCGAATATCGGGAGGTACCGTTATATGGGGGCTGTACCAAAACGTGGACCTATAATTACAATGACTCGCCACACGAACTGGGACCCATTATGATCTACAACTACCAATTTTCAGAGAAATTCTTGAAAAAATGTGTCAATAATCATCAAAATACCGAATATTGGGAGGTACCGTTATATGGGGACTATATCAAAACGTGGACCTATACATACAATGTTTCGCCACACGAACTAGGACCTATTATGACCCACAAATACCAATTTTTAGACAAATTCGTGAAAAATGTGGCAAAAAAATTAAAATACCGAATATCGGGAGGTACCTTTATATGGGGGGCTATACCAAAACGTGGATCTACACATGCAATGTCTTACCACACACCCGTTATGACCTACAACTACCAATTTTCAGAGAAATTCTTGAAAAATGTGTCAAAAATCATCATATATCAAATTTTATGCTGATTATGAATATATATACTTTATGGCGTCTACGACGAATATTTAAGGATGTTACAAACGGAATGACAAAGTTATATACCCTCCTTTCCAAGGTGGAGGGTATAAAAATCGTGAATAATGTAGCTAAAATCATCAAAATTCCATTATATAGTGGCTATACGAAGACGTGAACCTGTACAGACAATTTTCTGTCTTAGGCTGTAGTATTCATTACGAACTTTATATACCAAATTTGAAACATTTCCGGTGAATAATGCCGCTGAAATAATCAAAATACCGAATATCGGGAGGTGTCAATATACGGGGCCTATACCAAAACGTGGACCTACATGGTTCATTTTCAATACCAAAAGTCCTGCAGACATAATATGCATTTGAGAAAAATTTTATCAATCTACTTCATTTCGTTCGGAAGCTATATTGATTTCCACAGACGGTCGGACATCGCTAAATCGACATAGAATTTGTTGCTGATCAAGAATATATCTACTTTGTGGGGTCTTAAATGTATATTGCGAGGTGCTTCAAGCGGTATGACAAACTTAATATGCCTTCCATACTATGGTGGATAGGATTCAGCTTGTGAAGAATATTGAGCGAATGTCAGATTTGCATAATTTTGAGATTTTGTAGGCAAGATGTCGCCGTGAGCTTGATACAAATATTAACATATACCGAATTAGATTGGACTCTTCCCTTGAGAGTTATCGTGCGCACAGGCAGGCAGACCAACGGACATGATTATATTGAATCTAAATATGCCGAGGACCTATGGATTATAACCTTTATTTCAAGCGGCATATTTTGGCGGAATCACATGTAGGTATAAGGCTTAGTCTTCAACTACGCACGTAATAAGTAATAGAACTTTTAATTTTGGATAACAAAATAGTTTTTGTTCGTCATTCTGTTTCTCATTTTCGTACAAATGAGAATTTTGTTGTTACGAAAATTCTCCTGGATTTGCAGATTTTTTTTTTTTCAGAGTAAAATAAATGGCGAAACGCTCCCAACTAAATCGTCCATTATTATCTACATACAAAATAAACCTTTTTTCCGTAAACCTCTTTCCGCTATCCACGCATTTTACAATCTCATTTTTTCTCCTTATTAGGATAGTAGTGTAAAAAGCAATCAATTATAATAGCATGAAATAAATGGCTATTCTAAGGGGGGCAGGGCCTTTATGCCAACAAAACAGAGATATGCACGCAACTAATATGGTCGCCACAAACACAAACGGATTTGAGATAGGTGGTGACCATTGCATTTTAATAACAGTTAATAATGTTTTCAAAGTTGACGATGATGTCCATGAGAGGGTGAAAATTTGACGAAAAGAACACAAGTCCCCCATGGGTGGAGAAAAGTTTTGGAATGGGGGACTCAGTGATTTGCATTAGTTTCACTTGCATAATATGACTGACAGTACAATGATTTTTTTCCTTTCTATTTTTTCCGAAGTGGCCCAAGGGATATATCATGATAGCCTATGGCCGCCCTCTTGCTGTTGTGGCGGTTGCCTGCCTGCCTGTGGTCATTATTAACACATTTATGTGCCAACCTTTTTGCAGTTTCGCACAACAATTTAATAGCCCTCCACACTGACGATGAATGATTTTGTAATGTCCTTTGTAAAGGTAGTGATTAGGCCGGCATGTCGTGCCATGTTGATGGTTTATTATAAACATTTATATGTACTTAGAAGTATAGGTGGTTTATTGTTGTGTTCTATTTAGACCTCTTTTCTAGACTATATTTTTCTTTCTCTGATTTTTAATTTGTTCCGAAAATGCTTTCGTGCCCACACGATGATGAGCTTAAATGTGGTCAATTTCTAAACTGTATAGTGGCAATTAATAACAGTAGCAGCAGCCTGTTACGTGTCGAATTCAGGTGTGATTACTTTTAAAAACATTGACATAAATTTGCATTGTTTAGAGAAGGTTTCGCGTTGCTGGCAAGGAAATTAAATAGCGTATTATTTTTTGTCATGGTTTGCTTTAAAGAATAAAGATTTATTACTTTTTGCCATGTACGGAATTGTGGAGTATTTTATAATTTTAATTTTTTTTTTCACCGTTTTAAAAATTAAATCAATATGCTCATGAATAGAGAACGGCTGGACCCATTTATATACCCTTCAAAATAGTATGGAGGGTATAATAAGTTTGTCATTCCGTTTGTAACACCTCGAAATACACATTTTAGACCCCACAAAATATATATATTCTTAATCAGCATAAAATTCTATGTCGATTTAGCAATGTCCGTCCGTCCGTCCGTTTGTGGAAATCACTCTAGCTTCCGAACGAATTGAAGTAGATTGATAAAATTTGCTCAAATGTATATCATGTCTGCAGGACTTTTGGCATTGAAAATGGGCCATGTAGGTCCACGTTTTGGTATAGCCCCCATATAACGGTACCTCCCGATATTCGATATTTTGATGATTTTAGCGGCATTATCCACCAGAATAATTTTGTATTTGAAGTTCGTAATGGATACTACAGCCTAAGGCAAAAAATTGTCTGTGCAAGTCCACGTCTTCGTAGACCCCTATATAACGGTACCTTCCGATATTCGGTATTTTAATGATTTAATGGACATTTTTTCACCAGAATTGTTTCAAATTTGATATTTGAAGTTCGTAATGGATACTACAGCCTACGACAAAAAATTGTCTGCGCAGGTCCACGTCTTCGTATAGCCCTCCCGATATTCGGTATTTTGATTTTATCGACATTATAACCGATTATTTTTAGGTTTCACATTTGAATATTGTAATAGCTTATGACAAATGTTACCTACGCAGGTTCATGTCGTCGTATAGACCCTAATATAATAGCTACATTCGGTATTTTTAAGATTTTTGAGCTAGATTCTTGAAATTTGGCGAAAGGTATGGCATTCATTCACACATTGCACTGTTGAAGTTAGAATGATACAGTTTTCAGGGCTTGTAGAAATATTATCAAAAACTGTACAAACAAGTAAAGAAAATAAAAAATCGGCAGGGCTTGCACCGCTATGCATATTTATTAGAGCTACCCTTAAAAGTAATCGTTTATATTGGAAATTTATAAGAAGTAGATATTTTAAAAGCGTATTCTGGATATATGTGAAAAAAAAATCCATCCAACATTTTTGTGAACAATAACCGTCAAATCGGATGGATATGTATATGGGAGCTATATCAAAATCTGAACCGATATTGGTAAAATTTGGTAGAGGTATTTCTGGGGTATATCTGATGTCTGGATATTTGAATATCATTGTTGTGGAAGGCATGCTATGAACATGAGGGACTTAAATATGTATATGGGAGCTACATCTGTATCTGAACCGATTTTCAATAAATTTGAAGTACTTGCTTCTGGACTTAATTTCATCAGATGTGCCGAAATCCATTAAATTTTGATGAATATCACACATATGACGCACAATAATATTGATATCGGATGAAAATATATATGAGAGAAATATCTCTATATGAACCGATATTCGCAAAAAATTGTTAGACACACTTCTGGTACACAATACACATAAAATATACATTGGATCTATATCCAAATGTTATCCGATTATCACCAATTTCAATAAGGTTCGTCCTTGGGCCAAACAATGGAATTGTGGAAAATTTTATCTCTATCAGACAATTAATGCGACAAGTACTGCACTAACTTCGAAAAAAAAAAATATTGGTATTACTAAAATTCTAAGAAAACCTGAAACCTACATCACAATCTACACGAGTTATTACTGTTCAAAATTTTTGGTGAAGGAACTTAAAGGGTTGGACCAATATTGCTCACTGTCGTATGTGACTTAATTTGTGTGATGCATAAAAATATGGAGTTTTTGAAACGAATTATACCTGGTATTTTTTATATCCTCCACCTTGAAAAGGAGGGTATACTCACTTTGTCATTCCGCTTGTAACATCCGTAAATATTCGTCGTAGACCCCATAAAGAACATATATTCATGATCAGTATAAAGTTCCAAGTAGCTTTAACGATGTCCGTCTCTCTGCCTGTCCGCCTGTCCTCCTGTCTGTCTGTTGAAATCACGATAGAGCCCACATTATTTGCCATAGAACTTCAAAATTCGGCACAAAATCTGTATTGTGTCTAGGATGGTTGGTATTATTTTTCGTACACATTTTAGTTTAGCCCCCATATATCACTACCTCCCGTTATTCGGTATTTCGATGATTTTTACCTCATACTTTCTCGTATTTATCTAAAAATTGGTAGACCATTGTCTATATATTTGCTAGTTTTGGTATGGCACCTAAAGCTTAACATTTTTATCCAAACGGTCTTATTGGTATTTTTAGTTTAAAGTGGAACACTTTCGAATTTAGATACTTTTTTTATAAAAATGTTTCTTTGCCCAAAGTTGGAGGTAATTAAGATTTCGCCATGGCCGAACCTAAAGTGTTTTAATTGTTTTTTTTTTTTTTTTTTTTTTTTTTTTTTGAGGATTAGCTATAACCCTGTTGTTCACCGAAATTGTTTCCAAATTTCTTATTTGAAGTGCCAAATATGTACTACAGTCTATGACAGCAAATTGTCTGTGTAGGTCCATATATGGGTACCCCCATATATTCGGGGTGTCTATTTGATGTAGCCCAATTTTTCAATAGAATTATCTAAAAATCTACACAAAAGGTTCCTTCTGATTAAATTCACCCTGGAATATAATTGTCTATATAGGCCCACGATATCGCATCCTCCCATACAACGGTACCCCCGATATTTGGTTCATCGAAAATGTTTTAAATTTCGTATTTGAAGTTCGTAAAGGGTACTTCAGCCTATGGTGAAAAACGGTTTTCATTAGAGCGGTATTTTTCGACGCAATTTATTTTTGAAATTCTTCAAGTTTAAGTATAAAAAGTTCGGCCCGGCCGAACTTAGCTTCTTTTTTATGTATGTCGATCGAAATTGTAATTTGTAGTCAACCTCAGGCCCAGACTAAACTGGGCCTGAAATAATGTTATCCACAACAATTCTCTTTACCCTTAGGAGGAATGACACATGTTGCCTTATTCTCACAGCACAGTGCAATTCCGTGAAATATGTCCAGGCCTTTGACAATTGAAATATAGCGTGAAAATGATTTTAAGACTAATAATGTCAAATTACTTTGACACTACAAATAACCATTTACTAGAAGTTATATTTGTCACAGACAAATCGTGTGCGGTAAAAGCTATATTTGGCGGAGAAAAGTCCATAATCTCATCACTAGTAAATTCGCTAAAGAGAGTCTCTATTATTAAAAGTGGGGCAACAATGATCTGCGCATATGAGGGGGATATTTGTCCTCATAAGTCCTCTAACTTTGAGGAAAAAAAGAAAATATATTAAAAAGATAGAAAACTCACCTGACCGATACCTTAGGTTGGGGGATCGCTGCAATTTCCTTTACGCCTACATTGAAAAAGGTTAAAGTAGGCTTTGACTGAATGACCGATCCCCGCTTGGTCCATTGTTCGTGCTTCTTCCTTGACAGAATGACTTTATTTGCTGAATATTTTGGAAAAGCGCACTTAGATTCCACAATGTTTACTTTTACGTTCCTCGACAAAAGATCCATTTGCTTATTGCCTATGCAGCCCAATCCTTGTTTATATTAAAGTTCGTATCTTACCGCTCTTACAAAGTGTCAGCAGAATTTGTTGTTATATTTTTATTCGATGGGATGATAGAAGTACCCAGTGGAATTTGCTCATCTAATTTTCATCGTTTAACGTCCATGCGCTAAAGCCAGCTTTTTAAACGTTTCTTTCTTTGTCTTTGTGTCTTTATTTCCGAATCCAATTTAGTTATCAGATATTTATTTCCTCGTGTGACCTTTATAAATCCTTTTGTGGCTATTGAATCAGAGAATTTCGTTTCGTTGCTTCAAAACTGGGGCTACAATACTTTAAATTCATTTTCAGAAATCGCAACCTGATAGATGCCAATCTATTCGTTATCGAATAAAGGTCGACGATCAACCTTTTTCAAGGAGCACAATTAAAGTTTTACAACGGCAGAAAAAAATTTGACAATTTTTTCAATACCTACAAATTTTTGATTGAAAAAACAACGATATGTTCGAATGCTCAATGTCGGATCTATGTAACTGTTCCTATGAAATTAAATGCTCAATTACTATGGGGGTCTGTCCATGTTAATTTGTAATCACGCTACAGGTCGCAATTGTGGTCATCTCACGGAATGTCGCATGCAGTTAAAATTAGGTGTTGAATTGAAGCCTACTGTTGGGCCAAATATTAAGGGTGATTTTTCGATAATTTTGCAGTCTTAAGCGTAATTTTTCGACGACATCACTAGCACTTAAAAGTATCATTGTGGTTCTTGTCAAATTATGTATCCCAATATCTTGGGTATTACTTCATTCCTGTCGAAAAGGATTTAGATCTACAAAAACTATACCGTAAATTATAGGGGTATTAAGTGGACTTGTACTGGTCAAAAATCTGTAAAGAAAGGTCAAAGTGGGGTGGGCCGCCTTTATGATATCGTACACGGCTATGCATATTTAGTACAGCTATCCGTAACAATTGGACGTTCACTAGAATTCAGAAGCTTAAAACAGGGTTAGATAAAATACATGCAACCAATTTCAGACAGCTACTCGTCCGACAGCTGTTAAAATTTTTCCAGTGACAGATCATTATATTGTTTATAAGCGTACAAAAGCACTTTGTTGAGACTTTTCCAGAAAAAAGTTTTTTGTGATGGAATACAAGCGTGATAGTGTGAATTTTTTTCATATTTGTCTGGAAACCCACAAGTGGCTATCTTTAGAGCACTTCAGCATTTAAATGTTAATAAATCTTTTATGTCTCGTACCATCGCTCGCACGACGTCAAGGAAATAGATGGAAAAACAGCAATATCAGCTGAAATGGTTCGAAAAGTAAAAAAGCGACTTGATCGAAGCCCGCGTCGCAGTGGCCGACAAATGGCTCATGAGCTGAACATATCATAATATGAGGTCGGAGTAAAGCCATTGAAATTCCAAAAAAGTGTAAAAATTACACCGCAACAGAAAGAAAATAGACTAAAAAGAGTTAAAGAGTTGCCTTGCTTGGCCCAAAGTGGTAAACTGCCGAATTTGGTTTTCTCCGATGAGAAAACATTCCTTGTACAGCAGTTTGTAAACAAACAAAATGATCGTGTTTACTTGCCAAAGAAGTCAGCTGAAAATGTGCACCTTCGGTTGGCCACCAGAACTCAAGCGCCGGCCATGGTGATGGTGCGAGCTGCCATAACAGCCTATGGTCGTTCTCCGCTCGTATTAATCGACCATGGCATGAGAATAAATGCTGAATATTATCGCAAAAATATTCTGGAGGGTGTATTAAAACCTTGGGAACGGAAACATTTTGGCCGCAGACCTTGGACAGGACTCAGCACCATAGCACTCAGCACGCGCCACCAAAGAATGGTTACAAAATGAGGTTCCTCGCTTCATTCCCAGCGTACAATGGCCACCAAAATCTCCGGATACCATTCCGTTCAACTATTGTCCAACGGAAACCGAGGTTGGCACTAAAAAATACCAAAGTGTCGATCACCTCAAGTTAGCGGTTCGCCGGGAACGGGCTAAAATACCGCAGAGAAACATTCGGACAGCGTGTGACGGTTTTATTGGCCGTAATTCATGCCAAAGGTGACCAATTCGAACAAATCTAAAATTATTCTAAAATTTGAAGCTATTTCCGAAATTTTTGGCTTCCAATCAATAATTTTAAAAAAAAGTAAAAATTATGGCGTTTGACTTTGTTGCAGTTTTTTTATCTCACCCTGTATATAAATATATGGGAGCAATGTACAAATCTGAGCTGCTCATTATGAGCTGTTTTTGATGTTTTTCCGAGTATCATTGCAATAGAGTGCATATTATAGCGGAAAGAAATAGAAAATCGGATGAAACATATATATGGGACCTATAGCTTTGCACAAAATTAACAGATTTGCACAAAATTCCTTCTATTCTCAATTTGGTTACATGTGGCAAATTCCATTTTATTTGGGCCACATACCACATTTGATCCACAATAAAAACAATCGGAAGAATACATGTCTTCAATTTCAATAGGATTCGTCCTTGAGCCAAACAAATGCTTAAAACCTGTGTATCGACTGCTTCATACCCTATACCATGAGCTACCACTGACACTTGTGTAGCGACTGCTTCATACCCTACACCATGAGCTACCACAGCACACCACGGGGATCTGGAGCTCCTGACCTTAAAATTCAGAAGCTTCATATATTGCGAACTTTTCCTTATGGGTTTAAAAAAATCATCAATGGCTACCGTCCTTAAATGAAATTTGCATCCCTCAGACAATGGCCTTGAAATCAATTTATATTAGAATTTAAGGGAAATATTTTTATTGTAATTTTCAAAAAAATTTTAAAATCTGTGTAATTTTTAAAATTTTGATAATTAAAAAAATATCTTCAACATCAGCAATTTTTAATTCACAATGGCTACAAATTATAAAGATTATACTCTCAATTCTTTGCAGGTTTTCTAATTATGCTCCTCAAGCTAATCTTTTTTTTTTTTTTTTTTTTTTTTTGGTGGAAATTTTCGTAATCCATTTCATTAAATCGTCATTAGGGCTTTTTATATTGCCATTAAACTCTCTTAGATACGTTCACATTTTGGTTTTTTGTGGGTCTAAACTGTACCTGTGTTCCATTTAATGCCATCCGTGGCTTATCCGCCACAACAACAATTTTCAAATCCAACTACTTGAGCAGGGAATTATGAATGCCGGTGGTGGTTGGTATCATTGCCGTTTGCGTGTCAATATGAAATTTTGAGTTTTTAAATTCTGTTTTGTTTCCAGCCAAAACAGAACGACAGAAACGATGAAATTGGCCATGCTGACTTTTATGTTTTAATAAATGTATTTTATTTAGTTAAAAACTGCTTTAATTTCAGCTCAGTTTTTGTTGTTGTGTTGAGCTGTGCTGTGAAATTCGAAACGACCGGATGTGGCTTAAAGGGTTTTCAGGTTATTTGTTTGGCCGACAGTTAAGTAGGGGTCATTTCTTTTATTGATATTTAATGATTTATCTCCCCCCTCCGCCCATTACCCTTGTGAAAACGAAATATGAAACTACCAAATTTTTACAAAAACCGCTAAACACACGCATGCACGAAAATATGCTTCTAATTACATGTGGGGATGATGAAACATCCGGCGAATTGGGGACAATCTAATCGTTTCATTAAAATGGAGCCACGAAATCTGTAAATTTTATTGAATACACTTTGATGACTGAAATTTCAAAATCGATAATAAAATGTAAGCATAATTCAGAATAACCTATGGGAACCTCCATATATGCGCCGCTTCCCTCACATTTTGATACCCTCCACCACTCTATGGAGGGTATACTAGCTTTGTCAATCCATTTGTAACTTCTCGAAATATTCATAATAGACCCAACAAAGTATATATATTGTGGTTCAGCGTTAAATTCTAAGACGATCTAGCGATGTCCGTCTAACTGCCTGTCTGTCTGTCCGCCTGTCTTTCTGTTGTAATCATGCTATCTTTCGAACGAATTGAGATAGACGGCTTTTGCATACATTCATAGTTTACAAGTAGCAGGTTAAGTTCGTAAATGGGCCATGTCGGTCCCCGTTTTCGCATAGCCTCCATATAACTGTACCTCCCGATATTCGGTATTTTCATAATTTTAACGACATTATTCACCGGAATTATTTCAAATTTCGTATTCGAAGTTCGTAATGGGTACTACACCCTATGACAAAAATTTTTATATGGAGGTTCACGTCTTCGTATACCCCCCAAATAAGGGAAGCTCCCGATGCTCGGTATTTTAATGATTTTAGCGACATTATTCACCGGAATTATTTCAAACTTCGTATTTAAAGTTCGTAATGGGTACTACAGCCTATGACAAAAAATTTTGTATGTAGGTCCACGACTTCGTATACCCCCCCATATAAGGGTACCTCCCGATACGCGGTATTTTAATGATTCTAGCGACATTATTCACCGGAATTTCGTATTTGAAGTTCGTAATGGGTACTACAGCCTATAACAAAAATTTTTGAATGTAGGTCCACGTCTTCGTATAGCCCCCATATAACTGTACCTCCCGATATTCGGTATTTTCATGATATTAACGACATTATTTACCGGAATTATTTCAAATTTCGTATTTGAAGTTCGTAATGGGTACTACAGCCTATGGCAAAAATTTTTATATGCAGGTCCACGACTTCGTATAGCCCCCATATAACTGTACCTCCGGATATTCGGTATTTTCATGATTTTAACGACATTATTTACAGGAATTATTTCAAACTTCGTATTTGAAGTTCGTAATGGGTACTACACCCTATGACAAAAATTTTTATATGCAGGTCCACGTCTTCGTATACCCCCCATATAAGGGTACCTCCCGATACGCGGTATTTTAATGATTCTAGCGACATTAATCACCGGAATTTCGTATTTGAAGTTCGTAATGGGTACTACAGCCTATAACAAAAATTTTTGAATGTAGGTCCACGTCTTCGTATAGCCCCCATATAACTGTACCTCCCGATATTCGGTATTTTCATGATATTAACGACATTATTTACCGGAATTATTTCAAACTTCGTATTTTAAGTTCGTAATGGGTACTACACCCTATGACAAAAATTTTTCTATGCAGGTCCACGTCTACGTATACCCCCCATATAAGGGTACCTTCCGATACTCGGTATTTTATTGATTATAGCGACATTATTCATCGGAGTTATTTCAAATTTCGCATTTGAAGTTCGTAATGGGTACTACAGCCTATGCCAAAAAATTTTTGTATGCAGGCCCACTACTTCGTATACCCCCCATATAAGGGTACCTCCCGATACTCGGTATTTTTATGATTTTAACGACATTATTTACCGGAATTATTTCAAATTTCGTATTTGAAGTTCGTAATCGGTACTACAGCCTATGTCAAAAATTTGTGTTTACAGGTCCACTACTTCGTATGGCACCCATATAACGGTACCTACCGATGGTCGGTATTTTGATGATTTTAGCAACGTTATTCACCGGAATCGTTTCAAATTTCGCATTGGAAAATCTTAATGGATACTTCAACCTATGGAAAAAAAAATTTCGTATGCAGGTCCACGTCTTCGTATACCCCACATACCTCCCGATACTAGGTATTTTAATGATTTTAGCGACATTATTCGTTGGAACTGTTTCAAATTTCGTATTTGAAGTTCGAAAAAGGCTACTACAGCCTATGACAAACAAAGTCCACGTCTTCATATAGTCCCAATATAACGGTTTTCATTTAAGAAGTTTTCTTATTTTTTTGTTTTTTTTTTTTGAAAAGTTTCTAGTTTTTTCCAAATGGTGGAGGGTATAAAAAGTTCGACCCGGCCAAACTGCTTTTTACTTGTCTTCTTTACATTCAGACAAACATTGTAGACACACAGTGGGTCATTGTCCCAGTAAAATTCCACTTGAAAATGTGTGCCAGGATAGCTACTCTTCGGTGTCATAAAGTACGCATTTTAAGTGTGAATAGTTAAAGCAACTAAAAACAAGTAACTCAATTATGAGGAGAGAATTCAAAAACAGTTTACGATGATAGTTCATCTGAAGATAATACTAAATTCGAAAAATGATCCGATGACGAGACATTGGTCATTACGAACTTTATTGTAAAATCACGACGAACATCGTCGTCGTCCGCAGCATCACCACCATCAAATCCAGCAGCCGTTGCATAAATAAAACTCTTACAGCCTCTATCGAGTGAGTGTCTGGCTGAGTGAGAAAGGAGTTGCAGACAAATTTTAAGATAAAACATTTAACGAAGCTATAAAAATTAAGACCTAAAAGCTTTTGAATTTCCAATTCAATAAATGACTTCGTTTATGGATTTTTGTTTTTTTTTTTCATTTCAAACATTTATGAGCCATTTGTGCATGGATGAGTTGTACGACGTCTACGCATCTTTCGAGGATAATTAAGACATAAATGATTGAAGGTGCAAAACAGATTTGTTACAAAGAAACAAAATGCAGGTGAAGTTATTTCGAACAGGTTAGAAAGGTTCACTCGTTGTTCCGACTGCTATATTCTCTCGGCATTTGAACACATATATTTATTTGCCTATTTTGGAGTACGTTCTTTTGAAACCTTTCTGCGTAGTAGATAAAATGAGTAGGCCGAGATAATCCATTTTAACACTTGCTATAATGTAGACAAACCCAGTCGGGCGTGGCCGACTATATGATACCCTACACTCAAAATATTCGAGTACTCGAAAATAATCAAAATTATTAGAATACTTGAAAAAATCAAAAATTCCAAAATAATCGAAAATACTCGAATGCACTTAAAAACATTTCAGCATACGAAATTATTCGAATGTAATCGAATATACTCGAATATACACGGAAATTCTAGAATAGACTCGAACTGAGTCGAATTGAAAGGTATTGAAGCGAATTGATCGAATAATAGAATCGAACTGAATAGAAACTCGAAAATAATCGAGCACTGGAAAATATTCGAATAATCTAAAACACGCGATTATTGAAAGACATTCGAAATTTCTTGAAAATATTCAAGTACTCGAGTACTCGAAATTAGTCGGAAAAGATCGAGTACTGGATAATCGAGTTCTCGAAAATAATCAACTACTCGCTTCCAAATGAGTACACGAAAATACTCGTTTATAATAGAGTACTCCAAAATGCTCGTTAAATAAAAGTATTTTCGCGTACTCGATATTAGACGAGTATTTCCGAGTACTCTTTAAGGAAGGGGTATTTTTTGAGTATCTGAATATAAACGAGTATTTTCGAGTACTCCTCAAACGAGCTAAAAATTATTATTTTCGAGTATTCGTTTAGGAATTAAAAATACTCCATACACAATAGTCCAACGGATTGGTATCTGGAGATTGTGCGCTGGAAATGAAGCGGGGAACCTCATTTTGTAACCACGCTTGGTTGTCGCATGTTGAGTGCGATGGTGCTGAGTCCTGTTGGAATGTCCAAGGTCTGCGGACAAAATGTTTGCGTATCCAAGGCTTTAATACACCCTCCAGAATATTTTCGCTATAATATAAGTCATTTATTCTGATGCCATGGTCGATTAATACGAGCGGAGAGCGACCATCGGCTGTTATGGCGGCCTACACCAACAACCTGGCCGGCGCTTGAATTCTGGCGGCCAACCGAAGGTGCACATTTTCAGCTGACCTCTTTGACAAGTAAACACGATCGTTTTGTTTGTTTACAAACTGCTGGACAACGAATGTTTTCTCATCGGAGAAAACCAAATTCGGCAGTTAACCACTTTCGACAAAGCAAAGCAACTCTTTAGCTCTTTTGAGCCTATTTTCTTTCTGTTGCGGTGTAAGTTCTAGCACTTTTTGGAATTTCAATGCTCATTTTTCAATATTTGCCGAATGGAATATTGCGCCATGTTCAGCTCACGAGCCATTTTCGGCCACGGCGATGCGGGTTTCGATCAAGTCGCTTCTTTACTTTTCGAACCATTTCTGCTGATGTTGCTGTTTTCTTCCGTCCACTTCCTTGATGTCGAGCTACACTACCAGCATCACGGTAACGAGCGATGGATCAAGACACAAAAACTTATTCACATTTAAATGCTGGAGTGCTCTAACGATAGCCACTTGTGTTTTTCCAGCCAAATGTAAATAAATCACACTATCACGCTTGAATTCCATCACGAATAACTTTTTTCTGGAAAATTCTCACCAAAATGCTTTTTTACGCTTGTAAACAATAACATGAACTGTCACTGGAATAATTTTTACAGCTGTCGGACGAGTGGCTTAGAGATGACAGCAGTCTGAGGTTGGTTGCAGTTTTTTCATCTCACCGTGTGTATTTTTATACCACAAGCTGGTCAGAGTGTTATGTCTTTGTGCATTTGTTTGTTACAGGCAAAAAGAAACGAGACAGACCCATAGTTCCTTTTAATGATCAGCATAGAATCACATTCTGAGTCGATTTATGCATGTCCGTCCGCCCGTCTGTTCCTCCTTCCATGTATTTTTGTAAAGAAATCACAGGTCGCATTTACTGCCCGATCTAGATGAAATTTTGCACAAATAATTGTTTTGACTCCATGAACCCTATTGAAATTGGTGATAATCACTGAAAATCTAGATACAGCTCCCATATATATCTTCGCCCGATTTGCCTTTTATTGTGCACAAAACGAAAATAAGTGTACCAAATTTTATCGAAATCAGTTCAAATATAGCTATAGCTCCCGTATATATTGTTCATCCGATTTAATATTGTATTTGTCCTCCGCAGCAGTAACATGAATTCTGTAACAACGATATTTGGGGAAAAATATCAAATACAACTCAGAAATGCCTTTGCTCAATTTTATTGAGATCGGTTTGGATTTGGATATAGCTCCCATATATATCTTCGTCCGATTTGTGTAATATTAGCACAAATGTGATGGAATTTAGCACTTACGACCGAATTTAGGCTAGAAACAAGCATGTCAAATTTGTTGAAAATCGGTTCAGATATAGCTATAGTTCCCAAATATATTGCTCATTCGATTTGTTGAAAATGTCCTTCAGATTTGAGATTTTGATATACAGTGGTGGCCAAAACATATGCAACAAATATTAGTTTTTTAAGAAGTCCTCTAAAAAAAATATTTTCTAAAGGAAACAAACGGAACTTGTTATAAATTTTTTTAGCTCATTTTATTGGTTAACAGAAAATAAAATTTAATCCATACTTATAACAAAGAAAACATAGAAAATTTGTAGATATTCAATATAGTCTAATATTTGGTTGGTCAAAACATATGCAACCAATCATTGTGTTAAATTGTTTGTGCAAGAATATTAATATTTTGTAGCAAATCCTTTATTTTTAATTACAGCCTGACATCGGCGACGCATGGACGATATAAGGTTGTCAATAAAATGTTGAGGAATCGATTTCCAGGCCTCTTCCAACCTGTTGTACAAAATATTCGTATTTGTACAATTTTCACGATTGATTCTTTGATTGACGATTTCCCAAAGGTTCTCAATGGGGTTTAAATCAGGTGATTGCGGTGGCCATTGCATTACTGCAACATCATTTTGTGCTAACCACGATTTAACAACTCTTGAAGAGTGTTTGGGGTCGTTGTCGTGCTGGAATATCCATCGCAATGGCATCTCATACTCTGCATATGGTAGCATTACCGTTTCCAATATGTCTTTGTACATGTACTGATCCATTATTCCATTAATTCTATGCAATGGACCTACTCCTGCAGCAGAAAAACACCCCCACACCATTACGCTGCCTCCTCCATGTTTCACTGTCTTTGTACAGTATCGAGCTTGGAGCCGCTTATTAGGTGGTCGCCGTACATAACGCATACCATCGCTACCAAAGACGTTAAATTTGGATTCGTCGCTAAACAATACAGTTCTCCATTTCATTTCTGTCCAATGTAAATGCTCCTTTGCAAACTGCAAACGCTTTTTTTTGATTACGTATGGAAATAAGAGGTTTTTTTGCTGGGCGGCGGGCTGGAAGGGAGGCATCATTTAGACGTCTGCGAATAGTCCGATCAGAAATTTGTATTGGGAGTGTTGCAGCAATTTTTGAGGATGTGATAAAAGGATCTTTTTTCACTTTTTGGATTATTAAATTGTCCGTACGATTAGTTGTTTTGCGAGGTCGACCTCCGCTGTGTTGTACCGAAACATCCGAATTCTTTTTAAAATTCGCAATAATGCGAGAAACTGAACTTTTATGCACCTTGTATTTTAGTGAAATATTTTTTTGTGACATTCCTTCGGAAAAATCGGCCACAATACGTTTTCTTAGCTCGATTCCGAACTTATCCCGCGCCATAATTAAATATCTTTTTTTTACTTTTAATCGAAATTCTACTGCTAATTTGTGCAAGGTTATCCGTGATTAATACAGTTTCAACAAATATATTATGAAAACACGTGAGAAAAAGTGGTAAAAATACCGTTATCCGTAAATGATCGAAGAGTTGCATATGTTTTGTCCATATCCATTTTTAGGTTATCGATAAACATAAAAAAAAATTGACAAAATCAAAACCAGATGTTTGTTCTGGTACATATGATCGGTGTCTAAGTTACTACAGAGGAATATAGATGTATTATTAACGTATTGCTTGGAACAAAAATTGCTTTTATGAGTCATTTTACAATATGTGATGTCCAGTTGCATATGTATTGGCCACCACTGTAGCTCCCATATATAGAGATATATTCGATTTCAAGTTAATTGTGCACCAAATGGTTAATACAAACCCGAATTGAAAAGGCACAAAAGTAGTAGAAATCGTTTCACAGCAGGGTATTCCTTTCATATAATAGTTCCTTCCGACTTTAAAATATAATTATAGTTGGTATGATTTAATTCTCACAAATTCCCCAAAAAAAGTTGTATTTGTTATGTAAAGCTCTACTAAATATGTAAAGTTGTGTAGGGTATCATAAGGTCGGCCCCTCCCGACTTTAAGACTTTCTTTACTGGTTTAATATAAACTAAGTAGCACTGTGAATCAGGACAAAATTCACAATAATTTCCGAATAATAAAGGACTGTTCCGATAAAATATAAACAGAACACGTCATACATGGGAGAGATAAAAATGTAAAGATACCTTAAAGGTGACTTTTTAGCTGCTATAATTTTGGCAACACTGGTTTAAACATCCAACGCATGTTTTATGTTTTGTTTCACTGTCAAACATCTTCAGATTGTTCTAGAATTTAATAATGAATAGTCTTAAAAACTAACAATGCGTGCAAATAATTACATTTTCTTATCAACAGGTTAAGAAAGGTCAAATGTCGGGCGCGACCTACTATATGCTGCCCGTAACAAACAAACGTTTATATTGGGAATTTATGTGCAGGAGATAATACGAATTGAATATACTTGAACGAAATGGAATCATCGAATATACACGAAACTACTGAAACAGTTTCGAATATACTCAAATGTCATCAAATATTCTCCCAATTACTTGAAAATACTCGAGTACTCAAAAAACTTGATAATTCGAGAACACTCAAATGTAACAGTAAACAATATAATCGAGGAATGGTAAAATTTCGTGTACTCGATTGAAACGAGTATTTAGACAATTATTTTCAAGTACTCGAATGGAAGCGATGTTTTCGAGTACTCGATTGAAAACGAGTGTTTTTGAGTATTCAATTATATGTGTATTATATGTGTATTTTCGAATACTCGAATATATATGAGTATTTTCGAGTACTCGATATATATGAGTACTTTCGAGTACTCGAAATAAAATCAGTACTTTAGAGTACTCGAAAAAATGAGTACTTTCGAGTACTCGAAATAAAATGAGTACTTTCGAGTACTCGAAATAAAATGAGTACTTTCGAGTACTCGAAATAAAATGAGTACTTTCGGGTACTCTAAAATACTCGGTCTTGCACATGAGTACTTTCGAGTACTCGAAATTACTCGTACTCACTCATGAGTATTTTCGAGAACTCGAAAAAATGAGTATTTTCGAGTACTCGAAAAAAATGTGTATTTTCGAGTACTCGAAATGAAATGAGTACTCACGATTAAGAACGAGTATTTTCGAGTACTCGAAAGAACTCAGTACTCGAAAATACTCATGAGTGAGAACGAGTGTTTTCGAGTGCGAACGAGTGTTTTCGAGTACTCGAAAGTGAGTACGAGTATTTTCGAGTACTCGAAAGTAATCATGACTGGGAACGAGTATTTTCGAGTACTCGAAAGTAATCATGACTGGGAACGAGTATTTTCGAGTACTCGAAAGTACTCATAAGTGAGAACGAGTACTCGAAAGTACTCATAAGTGAGAACGAGTACTCGAAAATACTCATATATAATCGAGTATTCGAAAATACTCGTTCTCACCCACGAGTACTTTCGAGTATTCGAAAATAATTGATTTTAATTGAGTACTCAAAAATACTCGTTTTCACTCGAGTACTCGAAAACATCGCTTCCATTTGAGTACTCGAAAATAATTGTCTAAATACTCGTTTTTAATCGAGTGCTCGAAATTTTACCATTCCTCGATTATATTGTTTTCTGTTACATTCGAGTGTTCTCGAATTATCAAGTTTTTTGAGTACTCGAGTATTTTCAAGTATTTGGGAGAATATTTGAGTATATTCGAAACTGTTTTAGCAGTTTCGTGTATATTCGATGATTCGATTCCATTCAAGTATATTCAATTCGTATTATCTCCTGCACATAAATTCCCAATATAAACGTTTGTTTGTTACGGACAGCATATAGTCGGTCGCGCCCGACATTTGGTCTTTCTTTACCTGTTGATAATAAAATGTAATTATTTGCAAGCATTGTTTATTCATTATTTAATTATAGAGCAAACTGATGATGTTTGACAGGGAAACAAAACATAAAACATGCGTTATGCTATGTTTACATTAGAAGTTTTTGTACGGTTAACCTATTTTGAGGGGATTTATTTGAAGTAAAAGTAATGGATATGACAATTTAAATCCAAATCCAGTGGGTTAACCCTCATATATATAAACGTACTATTAGATGTTTAAACCAGTGTTGCCAAAATTATAGCAGCTTAAAAGTCACCTTTAAGGTACCTTTACATTTTTATCTCTCCCATGTATGACGTGTTCTGTTTACATCTTATCGGAACAGTCCTTTATTATTCGGAAATTATTGTGAATTTTGTCCTGATTCACAGTACCACTTAGTTTATATTAAACCAGTAAAGAAAGTCTTAAAGTCGGGCTGGGCCGACCTTATGATACCCTACACAACTTTACATATTTAGTAGAGCTTCGCAGAACAAATACAATTTTTTTTGGGAAATTTGTGAGAATTAAATCATACCAACTATAATTATAATTATATTTTTAAGTCCGAAGGAACTATTATATGAAAGGAATACCCTGCTCTGAATCCATTTCTACTAAATTTGCCGAGACTTTTGTGCCTTTTCAATTTCGCTCATATTATTCGACCGTGACATCAGAAGGTGTATTAAAGCCTTGGCCACGCAAACATGTTGACCGCAGAACTTGGGCATTCCAACAGGACTCAGCACCATCGCAATCAGCATGCGCCACCCAAGAATGGTTACAAAATGAGGTTCCACGCTTCATTTCCAGCGCACAATGGCCACCAAAATCTCCGGATACCAATCCGTTGGACTATTGTGTCTGGAGTGTTTTGGAAAGCTAGGTTGGCACTTGAAAAATACCAAAGTGTCGATCACCTCAAGGAAGGGCTTCGCCGGGAATGGACCAAAAATACCGCAGAACAACATTCGGGCAGCTTGTAACGGTTTCATTGGCCGTTTGAAGGCCATAATTCGTGCCAAAGCTAACCAATTCGAAGAAATCTAAACGTATTCTACAATTTGATGCCATTTTTTGCTTTCCTGCAATAAAATTAAAAAACAAAAATGAAAAAATTATGGCGTTTGACTTTGTGGCAGTTTTTTTTTATCTCACCCTGTATAGTGTTTTTCATCTGAAAAAACTTTCTATTGGTCATACCACAGTTCGTTGCTTTATATTTTACGCTCATAAAAGCAACACTAATGCTGCGATCATCAATCCTATACAATCATTCCCATCATTTTTCCACAAAATATATCAAATTTATATTTTAACAAAAATTAACATTTGAATAAATCGTTTTATTTTTGAAATTTACACCTCTACAGCATCCAAAACCAGTAAGGAAAGCTCAAAAGTCGGGCGGGGCCGACTATATGATACCCTACACCACTATGCATATTTAGTAGAGCTCTCGTAAAAAGGTTTATACAGGGCATTTCAGAGCTCTATGAGATATTTGGTACAAAATCAAAATCTATCTAATTCTATCGTGCATTTTACGAACTATAGCTATATCTGAACCGATTTTCACCAAGTTTGATGTATTTGATTCTAGGCTGAATTCGGTCAGATTTGCCAAAACCCAGGACATTTGGGCTGATATTGGACATTTGGTGCGCAATCAACACGAAATTGGATGAATATATATATAGGAGGTATATCCAAATCTGAACCGATATTTGTAAAACTGAAAAAGAAGATATTTCTTGGCTGCATCTGATACCAAATATTATTCTTGTATCGTACATTTTTCGAATTTGAGGGACTTAAAGTACAAATCGGATGAAAGGTATATATAGGAGCTATAGCTGTATCCGACCGATTTTCACTAAATTTGATGTACCAATATTAGCCATTTGCTGCACATTTAATCCGAAATCGGATGAAGATGTATTTGGGAGCTATAGCTATATCTGAAACGACTTTTACTAAAATTGGTGTCCTTGCTTCTAGGCTGAATTTGGGCAGATATGCCAAAATTCATGCCATTTCGGTTGATATTGGCCATTTGTTGCACAATTAACTCGAAATCGAATGAAGATACATATGGGTGCTATATCCAAATCTGAACAGATTTTGAGAAAATTAAAAGCGACTACTTTTGGGCTTTATCTGATATCTGGTACCAAATATCATTCCTGTGAAGAGTATGCTATGCTATACTATATCCAAATCTGAACAGATTTTTATAAAATCAAAATCGACTATTTTTGGGCTTTATCTGATATCTGGTACCAAATATCATTCCTGTGAAGAGTATATTACGAATGTAAGGGACTTAAAGAGCAAATCGGATGAAACATATATATGGAGCTAGAGCTATATCTGAACCGATTTTTACTAAAATGTGTGTACTTGCTTATAGGCTGGTTTCGGTCGGATTTGCCAAAATTCATGCCATTTGGGCTGATATTGGCCATTTGATGCACAATTAACACGAAATCGGATGAAGATATATATGGGAGGCATATCCAAATCGGAACAGATTTTAATAAAATTAAAATCAACTATTTTTGGGCTTTATCTGATAACTGGTACCAAATATCATTTCTGTGGAGTGCATATTACGAATGTGAGGGATTTAAAGACGAAATCGGATGAAACATATATATGGGAGCTATAGCTATATCTGAACCGATTTTTACTAAAATTGGTGTACTTGCTTTTAAGCTGGTTTCGGTCGGATTTGCCAAAATTGATGCTATTACGGCCATTTGGTGGTCAATAACCCGAAATCGGATGAAGATATATATGGGAGCTATATCCAAATCTGAACCGATTTCGATAAAATTTAAAACAGTTATTCCTGTGCTCCATCTAATACCTGGTACCAAATATCACATGTAAGGGACTAAAACACTAAATCGGATGAAACATATATATGGTTGCTATATCTGTATCTGAACCGATTTTCACTAAATTTGATATACTTGCTTCTAGGCTGAATTTAGTCCGATGTACTAAAATTCAGTCCATTTGGACTTATATCGGCCATTTGGTGCACAATTAACCCGAAATCGGATGAAGATATATATGGGAGCTATATCCAAATCTGAACCGATTTCGATAAAATTACAAACAGCTATTTCTGGGCTGTACCTTATATCTGGTACCAAATATCACGGTTGTGGAGTGAACATTACGAATGTAAGGGACTAAAACACTAAATCGGATGAAACATATATATGCTTGCTATATCTATATCTGAACCGATTTTCACTAAATTTGATATACTTGCTTCTAGGCTGAATTTGGTCCGATGTACTAAAATTCAGTCCATTTGGGCTTATATCGGCCATTTGGAGCACAATTAACCCGAAATCGGATGAAGATATATATGGGAGCTATATCCAAATCAGAACCGATTTTCTCCAAATTTGTTGTATTTACTTTAAGGCTAATCTCGGTCACATGTGCCAAAATTCGGGCCATTTGGGCTGATATTGGCCATTTGGTGGTCAATTAACCCGAAATCGGATGAAGATATATATGGGAGCTATATCCAAATCTGAACCGATTTCGATAAAATTTAAAACAGCTATTTCTGTGCTCCATCTAATACCTGGTACCAAATATCACGGTTGTGGAGTGCATAGTAGGAATGTGAGGGACTTAAAGATCAAATCGGATGAAAGATATATATGGGAGCTATAGCTATATCTGAACCGATTTTCTCCAAATTTGATATACTTGCTTCTAGGCCGAACCCGGTTGGGTGTGCCAAAATTCAGGTAATTTGGACTGATAGTGGACATTTGGTGCTCATTTAACCCGAAATCGGATGAAGATATATGGGAGCTATATCTAAATTTGATCCGATTCTCACCAATTTCAATAGGGTTCGTCCTTGGGCCAAAAAAATATTGTTTGGAAAATTTCATCTCAATCGGATAATAAATGCGACCTGCATTTTGTTCACAAGAATACATGGACAGACGGACGGACGGACGGACGGACGGACGGACGGACGGACGGACGGACGGACGGACGGACGGACGGACAGACGGACGGACATGCATAAATCGACTCAGAAAGTGATTCTATGAAGGTTCTCAAAAGTAACTATGGGTCTATCTCGTTTCCTTCTCCATGTTACAAACAAATGCACAAAGACATAATACCCTTACCACTATGTGGTGTAGGGTATAAAAAGGGAAACGGGAAATTAAGTATAATTTTAATGATGATTACCTTTGGCTGATACTTAACCAAAAAAGAGAAGAGAAAAAAAAACGTACTGTGAATTAATCTCTCACCTTGTTTGAGTATCTGTGGTCAGTTTCAGTTAGTTTGGGCTATTGAAAAATCGACTTGATGCTTTTGCCCTCTCCGACCTGTAATCAAACAAATACTCGGTGTGTATTTATTCGATGTCCATTAAACGAAATATAAATTTACGAATTACGAAAACCAAAGATAAATAAAATGGGTGTCATTATACCCTACACCACATAGTGGTAAGGGTATTATGTCTTTGTGCATTTGTTTGTAACATGGAGAAGGAAACGAGATAGACCCATAGTTACTTTTGAGAACCTTCATAGAATCACTTTCTGAGTCGATTTATGCATGTCCGTCCGTCTGTCCGTCCGTCCGTCCGTCCGTCCGTCCGTCCGTCCGTCCGTCCGTCCGTCCGTCCGTCCGTCCGTCTGTCCATGTATTCTTGTGAACAAAATGCAGGTCGCATTTATTATCCGATTGAGATGAAATTTTCCAAACAATATTTTTTTGGCCCAAGGACGAACCCTATTGAAATTGGTGAGAATCGGATCAAATTTAGATATAGCTCCCATATATATCTTCATCCGATTTCGGGTTAAATGAGCACCAAATGTCCACTATCAGTCCAAATTACCTGAATTTTGGCACACCCAACCGGGTTCGGCCTAGAAGCAAGTATATCAAATTTGGAGAAAATCGGTTCAGATATAGCTATAGCTCCCATATATATCTTTCATCCGATTTGATCTTTAAGTCCCTCACATTCCTACTATGCACTCCACAACCGTGATATTTGGTACCAGGTATTAGATGGAGCACAGAAATAGCTGTTTTAAATTTTATCGAAATCGGTTCAGATTTGGATATAGCTCCCATATATATCTTCATCCGATTTCGGGTTAATTGACCACCAAATGGCCAATATCAGCCCAAATGGCCCGAATTTTGGCACATGTGACCGAGATTAGCCTTAAAGTAAATACAACAAATTTGGAGAAAATCGGTTCTGATTTGGATATAGCTCCCATATATATCTTCATCCGATTTCGGGTTAATTGTGCTCCAAATGGCCGATATAAGCCCAAATGGACTGAATTTTAGTACATCGGACCAAATTCAGCCTAGAAGCAAGTATATCAAATTTAGTGAAAATCGGTTCAGATATAGATATAGCAAGCATATATATGTTTCATCCGATTTAGTGTTTTAGTCCCTTACATTCGTAATGTTCACTCCACAACCGTGATATTTGGTACCAGATATAAGGTACAGCCCAGAAATAGCTGTTTGTAATTTTATCGAAATCGGTTCAGATTTGGATATAGCTCCCATATATATCTTCATCCGATTTCGGGTTAATTGTGCACCAAATGGCCGATATAAGTCCAAATGGACTGAATTTTAGTACATCGGACTAAATTCAGCCTAGAAGCAAGTATATCAAATTTAGTGAAAATCGGTTCAGATACAGATATAGCAACCATATATATGTTTCATCCGATTTAGTGTTTTAGTCCCTTACATGTGATATTTGGTACCAGGTATTAGATGGAGCACAGGAATAACTGTTTTAAATTTTATCGAAATCGGTTCAGATTTGGATATAGCTCCCATATATATCTTCATCCGATTTCGGGTTATTGACCACCAAATGGCCGTAATAGCATCAATTTTGGCAAATCCGACCGAAACCAGCTTAAAAGCAAGTACACCAATTTTAGTAAAAATCGGTTCAGATATAGCTATAGCTCCCATATATATGTTTCATCCGATTTCGTCTTTAAATCCCTCACATTCGTAATATGCACTCCACAGAAATGATATTTGGTACCAGTTATCAGATAAAGCCCAAAAATAGTTGATTTTAATTTTATTAAAATCTGTTCCGATTTGGATATGCCTCCCATATATATCTTCATCCGATTTCGTGTTAATTGTGCATCAAATGGCCAATATCAGCCCAAATGGCATGAATTTTGGCAAATCCGACCGAAACCAGCCTATAAGCAAGTACACACATTTTAGTAAAAATCGGTTCAGATATAGCTCTAGCTCCATATATATGTTTCATCCGATTTGCTCTTTAAGTCCCTTACATTCGTAATATACTCTTCACAGGAATGATATTTGGTACCAGATATCAGATAAAGCCCAAAAATAGTCGATTTTGATTTTATAAAAATCTGTTCAGATTTGGATATAGTATAGCATAGCATACTCTTCACAGGAATGATATTTGGTACCAGATATCAGATAAAGCCCAAAAGTAGTCGCTTTTAATTTTCTCAAAATCTGTTCAGATTTGGATATAGCACCCATATGTATCTTCATTCGATTTCGAGTTAATTGTGCAACAAATGGCCAATATCAACCGAAATGGCATGAATTTTGGCATATCTGCCCAAATTCAGCCTAGAAGCAAGGACACCAATTTTAGTAAAAGTCGTTTCAGATATAGCTATAGCTCCCAAATACATCTTCATCCGATTTCGGATTAAATGTGCAGCAAATGGCTAATATTGGTACATCAAATTTAGTGAAAATCGGTCGGATACAGCTATAGCTCCTATATATACCTTTCATCCGATTTGTACTTTAAGTCCCTCAAATTCGAAAAATGTACGATACAAGAATAATATTTGGTATCAGATGCAGCCAAGAAATATCTTCTTTTTCAGTTTTACAAATATCGGTTCAGATTTGGATATACCTCCTATATATATATTCATCCAATTTCGTGTTGATTGCGCACCAAATGTCCAATATCAGCCCAAATGTCCTGGGTTTTGGCAAATCTGACCGAATTCAGCCTAGAATCAAATACATCAAACTTGGTGAAAATCGGTTCAGATATAGCTATAGTTCGTAAAATGCACGATAGAATTAGATAGATTTTGATTTTGTACCAAATATCTCATAGAGCTCTGAAATGCCCTGTATAAACCTTTTTACGAGAGCTCTACTAAATATGCATAGTGGTGTAGGGTATCATATAGTCGGCCCCGCCCGACTTTTGAGCTTTCCTTACTGGTTTATTATGTGATGATATAATTCTTCTCAACACTTTTTTGCTTTTTTTTTTGTTGTATAAATCCTAAATTTATATATTTTTTTGTCTCACTCCCCGAATCCCATCAAAATGAATTGGCATTACGCCCCATTATTGTTTAGTTTTTTTTTTCGGCTTAACCACAAAATGTTTTCTACAATGGCTGTGTAATGCCGAGTTATAAACGCAAAGTAATAATAAAGGCATCCGATTAAATTTAACCACCAAAAATGTTTTTTTCATCCTCCAAATATTATTAGGATGAATGATTAGGTGAGTATTTATCGTCGTTGTTATCGTTATTGCCGTTTTTATTTATTTCTTTCCTCTTTACAGTTTCTTTTTTTTTTTTGACTGGGGTCATCGCATTCATCATCATTAAATACATATGTTGAGCATCTGAGTATGCGATCTTGACGAAACAAGGTTTCCCTCTACAGAGAGAATTTCTTATGTAAATTATAAAGCGTTTAAAGCCGTGAATACGCCCATTTTATTAAATGTTGGTAATTGGTAACGCCAAAGACATGTATGAACCCAATGCAACTATTGTTGCCACGCAGATGCAACATTTCGAAAAGACCTGATATAATTATGAGTGAGTTGATAATAATTGAGGCGCCAATGATGAAAAGTAATGACCACGTTTCTCATGGTCAGAGTTTGTGAATACATTTTTGAAATGGCATCAAAGAGATAATTTATGACAATACTTAATGTTCGATATCGTAATTATTGGATGTTATGTACAATCGTTTAAAATGATAATTTGGGAATTTCAGGCCGAACTTGTAATACCCTCAACCGTTGGGTAAAGAAAACATTTTTATACAGGGTTGCCCTTATTCGACGGACCCATCTGGCAACGCCATAACTTTTGAGAGAGATGTCACATCGCTCAATGACATACCGCGTTTGAGGCGTCAGTCCAAGCAGATTTTTACCATGAACCAATACACGCCACGCGAGCGCTCTGAAATATTTGAAATTTACATTCATCAGAAGAAGTCAATTGTGAAAAAAATGTGAGAAGTGCGCCTTCTAAGAACACCATTAAGCGTTTATACGAAAAATTGTTGACTGGTAAGGCTCTTTCTAATCTGAAGAGGCCATATAAAAGTCGACCAAGGCGATCGGTCGAGAATATCGCTGCAGTACGAACCCAAGAACATCCCAAAACGCCGTTCTCCGCAGTTGGGAATGGCTCGGTCAACTTTACAACGGATTATTCGCATTGATTTGCATTTGTTCCCGTACAAAATTCAATTGACGCAAAGAATGTTGCCAAGCCTCGTCGATTGGAATGGGCCCAAAGGTCCGTCGAATATGGGCAACCCTGTATACAAGTATCTGAATTCAAACGTGTTATACTTTAAACTACAAATACCAATAAGACTGTGAAATAATGCTGTTAATTTTTTCAAAAAAACATAAAGTGGGTGAGGCCCTTATATGGGGCCATACCAAAACGGGAACCCCCATAGACAATTTTATACTTCAAGGGTTGTCATCTACCAAATCTTCTTAAATTCGAAATTTGAAACTAGGATTAGCAAAATACCGAATATCGGTGGGTATAGTTATATGTGCGCTATAGGAAAACGTGTACATATTTCGTTCCGCCACAGGACCTAGAACTCATTATGACCTACAAATACCAAATTTTAGACAAATCCGTGGGTAAAAGTAGCAAAAATTTTCAAAATACTAAATATTCGGAGCTACAATTATGTGGGGAACATTATAAAAAAACCACAAGTAACAAAGCCGGGCAGAATTATTAATACCCTCCATCATGTGGTACAAATTTGACAATTTAAAAAAAAATTGAAACCCATTAAAAATTCTGTTAAAATCTTAAAAATGCCGAATGTAGCCGTATATTAGGGTCTATACGACGACGTGGACCTGCATACGCAACTTTTGTCAAAAGCCTCAGCAGACAATTTTCTGTCATGGCTGTAGTATTCATTACGAACTTCAAATACTAAATTTAAAGTAGTTCCGATAAATAATGTCGCTAAAAACATCAAAATACCGAAAATCGGGGGGTACCGTTGTATGGGGGCTATACGAAGATGTGGACCTACATGGACCATTTTCAATGCTAAAAGTCCTGCAGACATATTATACATTTGAGCAAAATTTTATCAATCTACTTTAATTCGTTCGGAAGCTAGAGTGATTTCCACAGGCGGACTGACGGACGGACATCGCTAAATCGACATAAAATTTTATGCTGATCAAGAACATATTAATATACCCTCCATACTATGATGGAGGGTATAAACAAATACCGGTTTACACAAATCCGTGGAAAAATTGGCATTTTTACGGGAGGTACCGTTATATGGCGGATATTCAATACCAACCATCCTGGACACAATGCAAATTGTTCTGCCAAATTGTTAAGCTCTATGCCAAATAATGTGAGCTGTATCGTTGAATCGACTTAGAATTTTATGCTGATCGTGAATATTTACTTTAGGGATTTACGACGAATATCTAGGATGTTACTCACCTTTCAAGGTGGAGGGTTTAAAAACATAAAATGTAAATTTATCGATTAAGACGGACATCTGTCTGGGGAAATCACTCTAGCTTCCGAAAGAAATGAGGTAGGTTGATTATATTTTACTTAGATGTGTTTTAATTGTTAATTGGCAGTTTGTGCTCGCAGTATATAGGAAACATCCTTTCAGAGATCTTTCTATCCGTCAATCTGCAGAGATCTGTCTAATCTTCATATAACGTTACTGCTGTAACAGAAAATTGCTTCACATAGCCCCCATATAACTGTATCTCCCGAAATTCGGTATTTTAACGATTTTAGATACAGCTTTCACCGAACTGGGTTTAAATTTGATATTTGAAGGTCCTTTGACAGAAAATGGCTAAAATAGCTCCACTTCTTCGTATATGACGGTACACCTTGATATTCTTTCATCGAAGTGGGTTAAAATTTGATATTTGAAGGTCCTTTGACAGAAAATAGCCCAAACAGCTCCACTTCTTCGTATATGACGGTACACCCTGATATTCGGTTCAAATTTGATATTGGAAGGTCCTTTGACAGAAAATGGCCCAAACAGGTCCACTTCTTCGTAAATGACGGTACACCTTGATATTCGGTATTCTCTAGAATTTAATCACATTTCTCACCAGAATCGTTTCAAATTCGGTACTTGGGGTTCAAAGTAGGCACTACCTCCTTCGCTTTGGGAACTACTTCCTATTACAGAAATTTGCCTTTACAGGTCCACACCATCGTCTAGTCCTCCTTATATCGGTACCTCCCTATATTCTGTAGACTGAATTAAAGTTGGTATTTGGGGTTGACATTTTCGTATAGCCCCTACATAAAGAGATTAGACAAGCAGCCTAGTTCGGCCTGAGCGAACTTTTAATACCCTCCACCATTTTGAAGGAACATGAAAAATTTCAACAACAAAAAAAGACCGTACAAAAATTCCTCTCAAATGAAACCCCTTATATAAGGGGTAGTACCCATTGCGAACTTCAAACACGAAACTTGAAACAATTCCGGTTGATAGTGTCGCTAAAATCATCAAGATACCGAATATCGGGAGATATCGTTGTATGGTGGCTATCCGAAGACGTGGACCGGCATACGCGATTTTTTTATAGGCTCTAGTACCCGTTACGAACTTTAAATATGAAATTTGAAATAATTTCGGTAAAGATATCTCTAAAATCATCAAAATGCCAAATAACGGGGGTTTCCGTTATATGGGGCCTATACGATATCGTGAACCTATATAGACAATTCTCTTCCAGGGGGTAAAGTACTCAGAAGGAACTCCTTGAGTGGATTTTCAGACAATGCCATTGAAAAATGTGATCAAATACCGAATGTCGGGAGGTACAGTTATATGGGAGATATATGATATCGTGGACATATATAGACAATTTTTTCAGGGGACTAAGTACTCAGAAGGAACTCCTTGTGTGGATTTTCAGACAATTTCATCGACAAGTTTGGCTACAATTATCAAAATACCGAATATCGAGAGTTAGTTATATTGGGGCTATACGATATGGTGGACCTATATAGACAATTCTTTTTCAGATGGTAAAATAGTCGCGAAGAACTCCTTGGGTAGAATTTCAGACAATTCCATTGAAAACTGTGGTTAAAATCATCAAAATACCGCTATACGATATCGTGGTCCGATATAGGCCATCTTCGAACTTGAACTGCCTGCAGACAAAAGACTAATCTGTGCAAAATTTTATCTATATATTTGTTATATTATTATTTATTATGATATAATTTGTTTTGACTCTAGCTTGATTACCGAAGGGCGGACCTACGGACTGGTCTAAATCGTCTTAGAATTTTATAAGAATATGTATACTTTGTTAGGACTAAAGTTATTATTTCGATGAGTTACAAACGAAAATACGTACCTAAAATACCCTCCATACTACGTATGGTGAAGGGTATTAAAAAAGGTTTCAGCGTAAAGAAGGTAAGGGCATTTTTTAACATTTTGCGATATTTCATGTCGAATTAAAATACACTTTTGTATATAATCACCAAAAAGGATTTTTTTTTTAAATTTTCAGAGACACATATAAAGTCTGATATTCAATTTACATATATTTTCATTTCAATTCTATTGTTCCCTGGAATACGCACACATTGAGCCATAAAATTTCCTGCATTTGTACCATTTATGGCTTTTACTATAAATAAAATCCAAATCCATTTTGGAATATTTCGCTTTTGAAATTATGTCATGGAGCACTGCCCAGATATTACCCTCAGCATTTTGAACAGAGACATTCGCCCAATATTTACGCACTCCGTCGTGCTTTTAGTTGTTGTGGTCCATTTTAAAGCTAAATGTAATCCAATGGTCAGCCAAATTGCTAGAATTATTCTCTGCTCATAACTCTCTTCTCAGGCTTGTCGATTGGCTTCAATTGTGTGATCAGGAAAATTTTCCGTTTTTGGTCCATTTTAACCCCTAAACATATTGCTGACATCTTTGAAAATAATAGGCCTAGCCCTTCGGAGCCTAACCCTACCCTTGTGGAAATATTCGTGAGGATAGGACGATAATTGCAGACTGTATATAATAACCAAAACCTGTGTTGTGAGGTGAAAAAATATTACAAAGTATACCCTTCAATATTAAGTCAAATTGAAAAAATCGCATGCGATAAAAAATATGAAAAAATAAAAAAATGTCACAAAATACTACAAAATCTATCCATCCATTCTCGAGATATAAGTGTTCTAGCTAACATCCCCTTCCTTTGTATATATGTATTGTTTATATATCGCTATATATATCCGATATATTTACCATCGGCATCTACGTAATGGCCAGGATTGACCTGTTCGTCTATTTGTGATTTCGCCGGGATTAAAAATATTCGCGGTTCAATGGAACATTTGAAAATTGGAAGGCTTCTGCGCAGCCTAATGCTCTAGCCCCATGCTAACTTCCGCTTCGATTGGTCCATAATTGCGTTCTGTAGAGCAACTGCAAAATCAGGACATTTTTCAGTTTTTGGTCCATTTCAACTCCTAAATATTATGCGATCATCTCCAAAAGAAATAGGGTTCTAATCTGGCTCTAGCCCGACCTCCATTCTAAATTTCGATTTGAAGATCGGGCCATAATTGCGACCCGTAGAGTGATTACAAATTAACATGAACAGACGGACAGACGAACGAACGGACATACATAGCT
This sequence comes from Musca domestica, assembly GCF_030504385.1. NCBI lineage: Eukaryota > Metazoa > Arthropoda > Insecta > Diptera > Muscidae > Musca > Musca domestica. The sequence goes on along the minus strand of NW_026712192.1, from coordinate 6,103,990 downwards.
AGATCAATTCAGCTCGGCGAGATAGGAAGATCCATATATACTTTCCTATGTGGGAAACCAATATTTCGAGGTGTTACATAATTTTTGGCCCAATCAAACTTATAATACCCCCAACACATAGTGTTGTAGGGTATAAAAACCCCCACCACCTAAGTGACAGAATATAGACATATGAAATATGCATAATCTTTTAGGGACAAATCTCTACTTGATTTATCTAGATCGACATCTAAAAATTTCTGTTGCAGAAAATATCTAATGCCAACACTTTTTAGTCCTTGAACAAAAATGTGTTAAAAATTGTTGCAGGAACAATTTCACATTTCAAAAATTTATCCACAATGCAACTATCAGAAGGGCAATCGAGGCATAATATTGAAAGGGTATTTAAAGTACAAACCACCCCATTACAAATACAAGGGGTGTATTGCGTTAATTTATGTGGCATTTTACATTTTCGGTTTTATCTCCATTCGATAATCTTTCGTAGGTATTAAAATATTATATTTTTTTAAGTATTAAGATTCTTAATTTAGATAAAATCGTTAATATTAATAGTTTCAAATTTCTATTACAAACTCAAATTTCTGTTACTTACAAAAGTATGGCAATTAAAGCAAATTTTAATGGGGTGGTGTAAATAACACATATGTATACGATATCTTCAAAATGCAGACAACAGGAAATAGTGAAATCGGCATAGTTCCATAAGAAGCCAGCCATCGTTTATCCTTTAGGGTCCTTCAACATGGTTTGAGTTTAGATTAATACCATACCCCTTAAACAATACCCAGGTGAAAAAGGCTAAAGCTAGAACCGTAAAGTTTTGCATTGTTTTTCGAAATTTGAATTGTAAGTGTCCTACAAGCCACTAAAAATTGAAACCATTGCATTTGTGAAACGGATAGAACTAGAATTCTATAATTTGGAATGAGGGCCGCTGATGGAGTATAGAAAAAATATATTTTTCGAAATTCGAAATGTAAGTGTACTAAAAAGTACAAATTTTGTAGTAGAGGTGTTACAAACGGAATGAAAAACTTAATATACCCTCAATACTATGTAGAAGGGTATAATACGAAAAGTTCTAAATGCTACTAAATTTCAGTTGGAAATCTAAAATTTGATTATGGAAACACTTTTTGTGAGGTAGGTTGAGATTTGGAGGTGATTTTGCAAAGGGGTACTACAAGTAAACGAAAAGTTCTAAATAGAACACAATTTGGAACTGTGTGAACGGTGGGCGCTTGAAATAACATTGCTGTATAGTGCATGATTATATTAAAAAATATTTATTAGAGTCTATTACTCTATATACCGGACTGAGTTTTACCAAATGGAAAAATTCGGTTGAATATGAATATGGTGGATAATAACCGCAAAATCGGATGAAGATATATATCGAAGGTATGTAAAAATCTAAACTGCTCTCGATTCAAGCTGCATCTGATGTCCCGTATCAAATATCATTATTGTGGAGTGCATACTACATTTGTAAGGAACTTTAACACCAAATCGGATAAAACATATATATGAGAGCTATAGATATCTCTAAACCGATTTTCCCCAATATTTGATGTTCTTGTTTCTAGGGTGAGTTCAATCGGATGTGCTAAAATGCAGGTCATTTTGACCTGGGTTGAGAAATAACGTTGCTGGAGGAGGTGTATTTGGAAATGTGTCATAAGTGTACGAACTGGTACTTTATTTGGTACAATATGGTTTAAGGTGTAGGTATAAAGGTAGAATGTTGAAAGTTAGTATAGAAAGAGGTTGTTCTAGAAATGCATAAAACAAGCGAAGTAATTTTGGTATATGGTGCAGGAATGGAACTAGAGTCATTAATTTTGGTATTAGGATTACTATGAGTGTGTAGCTCCAACCATTTGGAACGACTTTGGAAATTTTCAACAAAATAAAATTCGTTAACAATTCTTTTAAAATCTTAACAAGTGAAATAGCTGGCCGGGTCAAAATTTAAACATCATTCACCATTTGAAACGAATTTAGTAATTTTCAAAATAAAAAAAATAAAATAATATTAATAATAATAATAATAATAATAATAATAATAATAATAATAATATTAATAATATTAATAATAATAATAATAATAATAATAATAATAATAATAATAATAATAATAATAATAATAATAATAATAATAATAATAATAATAATAATAATAATAATAATAATAATAATAATAATAATAATAATAATAATAATAAAAATAATAATAATAATAATAATAATAATAATAATAATAATAATAATAATAATAATAATAATAATAATAATAATAATAATAATAATAATAATAATAATAATAATAATAATAATAATAATAATAATAATAATAATAATAATAATAATAATAATAATAATAATAATAATAATAATAATAATAATAATAATAATAATAATAATAATAATAATAATAATAATAATAATAAGTCCGATAAATTCTGTTAAAATCTTAAAAATACCACATGTAACCGTTGTATTAGGGTCTATACGACGACGTAGACCTGCATAGGCAACTTTTGTCATAAGCCATTACGATATTCAAATGCGAAACTTGAAAATAAAAATTCGGTGGATAATGTAGCTATCAAAACGTGGACCTGCATAGACAATTTTCTGTCATAGGCTGAAGTATCCATTACGAACTTCAAATACCAAATTTGAAACATTTCCGGTAAATAATGTAGCTTTAATCACCAAAAGACCGAAAATAGAGAGGTACCATTATGTGGGGCCTATACCAACACGAGGCCCTACATGGCCCATTTTCAATACCGAAAATCCTGCGGAGATAATATACATTTGAGTAAAATTTTACCAACCTACTTTATTTCGTTCGGAAGCTGGAGTGATTTCCACAGACAGACATACATGTCTAAGTCGACATAGATTATTATGCTGGGGTCTAATACGTACTTTTCGAGGTGTTACAAACGGAATGACAAACTGAATATAACCTCCTTACTATGGTGGAAGGTATAAAAATATAGGAATTCGCCGTTATCTTGGGATCTATACGAATATGTGGACCAGCACAGCCAATTTTTATAGTAGGCCATTAAAATATTGAAATACGAAACTTGAAAAAAAATCCGGTGAATAATGTAATGATGTAGGGGGGCTGTTCGAAGACCTGGGCCTGCATAGACAATTTCTTGTCACAGACTGCAGTACCTATTAGGAACTTCAAATACGAAATTTGAAATATTTTCGGTAAATAATGTCGCTAAAATCATAAAAATATTAAATGTAGTGATTTACCGTTATATGGGGGCTACACGAAAACGTGGGTCTGCATACGCATAGGCTGTAGTACCCATTGTGAACTCTCAATACAAATTTGAAACAATTCCGCGGAATAATGTCCCTAAAATAATCAAAATACTGAATATCGGAGGGTACCATTGTAAAATGTTGGAAAATGTTTAGAAGGAACTGGGGGCTATACGAAGACCTAGTCCTGCATAGACAAATCTCCTCCAGCGGCAAAGCACTCATAAAGAACTCCTTGTGTAGAAATTCAGATAATTCCATTGAAACATGTGGCTAAAATCATCAAAATACCGAATATTAGGGGGTGGGACCTGTATAACCCACCTTCGAACGTGACCTGTCTGCAGACAAAGGACTTATCTGTGCAAAATTTTAGCCTCCTATGTTAATTTGTTTCGACTCTAGCGTGATTACAACAGACTGACGGACAGGGCTAAATCGTCTTTACGCTGATCAAGAATATATAATAATACCCTTCATACTATGCATGGTGGAGGGTATTAAAAAAATGGTATATAGAAAAAGATTTATTTATTATTAATGTATCTCCCATACATTATTCCCTTCGATATAATGTAAAAGAAGAACCAATCATTCAATCATATTCCCACAAGAATAAAGTCTGGCGAGTTTGAACCTAATCGCTTCAAATATGGCTATGGTTTCAGTATAGATATATATATATATATATATATATATATATATATATATATATATATATATATATATATATATATATATATGTTTCATTCGCTTTGAAACTATTTTAGGCCCTTCTATATTCTTCAGATTTTTATCTAATATCAAATTCTAATTCTTTTCAACATTCCCGAGCCCTTGTAATGGTAAATTCGCGAGGAGTTCTCAATTTTTTCAAATTTATTCGTTGAGACATGTCCATTTAAAACACCTAAATTGAAATTGCAGCGCTGTTTCCAGTGCCTTCATTTTCAGATTTTCGAATTGCTCCCTCTGTCGTACACCTGTAATATTTTCCCTAATAGAACTCAACAATTCACATGCTTGTTCCAATTAATTTTACATAAACTTAAGTTTTATTGACCGGATGCTATTTCTTGCATTACAAAACACGTCAACTCAACAATTTCTCCACAAATTCAAACTACCTTTGATATCAAATGTAAATATTTCAAAAACTACGCCCACTTTTAATTAACTCAAATTTATGACTTAATTAACAGAAAAACTAAGGCAATTACAAATTGTCTTGCAGCTTGGAATTGATTCATGGTGATGACCTGAAAGCTAGTGGCTCTCATCCGTTACACATTCGCATTCACCTTCGTCTGGCCACATTTTTTTTTTGGAACAATGTAATTTCAAATCAAATATGAGGTTACTCACATAATTGTGTTCGTGTTAACTCCCGGCTTAGTGCCGTTAGAAAAGACTAAATAACCTTTAATTAAATAACCACAAGTTAACAGTAAATCATGGTAACAAAAAGTCACAAAAAATAGAGGGAGGGAGAGAAAAACTACCAAATAACCAGCACCACCACCGACCATCAACCACAAAAGAAGCTCTATAAAATGTGCCATAAAATTTTTGGAACAGCTCTTTAGAAGAAAAACAAATGAAACACCACACCATTATGTCGTTTGTATATGTTTTTGTTGTTCTTGTCAAGGTATAAGTTACAAATTTGACTATAATTTAAAATTAACGATTTAAAAGTGATACATAACGATCCACCAGCAACACATACTTAAATTATCCGAAATGAGTTCAACTGAAAATTAGTGTGCACAAAAAAATGTTATTATTTTGAGTGGGAAGATGTTTTGGATGACAGAAATTGTGAACAAGGAAAGAATGCTCTTGACCATGGGTAGGCAGGGCAGATATATATAGGTAGGACCTTTATATCTATATTAATAAAAGAGTAAAGTAATTGACTGACTGACTTAAAAAATCGTCAACGCCCAGACGAAACGGCTGAAGCAAGAATCTTGAAATTTTAGGTGGGGGTCAATGAAGGGGTCAGTGAGGGTTAGGTTTTTGGAAATTCTCACTAGACTGGCACGAAAAGTATTAAATGGTACTAACTAAGATACCCTTGGTATTTGAGGATGCAGTGGAGCTAGAACTCTTAAAATTGAATGAAGATGGAGTGTATGATAGTACCAAAAGTACTAAAATGTACTACATTTGGTATCATTTCGTATCATGTGAACGGTTAGAGTTAAAATCTTGAAATTTGGAATGGGAATCAAGGTTGAGGAGAAGGGTCGATGTAAGGAGTTAGTTTTGGAACTGTGTGTACTCATGTATACGAAAAGTACTAAACGGTACTAAGTTTTGTACAATTTGAGGAACGGATGGAGCTGGAATCCTGAAATTAAAAATTAACAACACTGGCAGATTGTTGGATTAGGAAATGCGTTCTTATGAGTACTAAGTTTTCAAAATGTTATTAACCTTCCAAAATCGCACTATTTGGTATGATGTCACCGGATATAGCTAAAAACTTTAAATTTGGTATAGAATTGAGATATGAAGGGGGTTTTGGAAATATGTACTATAATTGTACGAAATGTACAAAATAGTGCTACATTTAGTAATGAGTGAATGTATAGAGCTGGAATTCTGAAATTAGATATTGGGGTGTATCTTGGTATCTAGTGTTATTCTGGTGGTGGTTTTGCAAATACGAACTATAATTGTTCGAAAAGTACTTATTTTGGATCACTGTTGGTGTCTGTATGTACAGGCTGATATAAAAAGACTGCAACGTCATAGTTTTTACATTTTTTTTTTTAAATTTTATTAAATGAAAGCAAAAAATGTGCGAGATAGCATCAAACGGCCAATGAAACCGTCAAACGCTGCCTAAATGTTTCTATGCAGTATTTTGGCCCATTCCCGGCGAAGCGCTTGCTTGAGGTGATCGACACTTTGGTATTTTTTAGTGACAACCTTGCTTTCCAAAATACTCCAGACTCAATAGTCCAACGGATTGGGATCCGGAGATTTTGGTGGCCATTTTGCGCTGGAAATGAAGCGAAGAACCTCGTCATGTAACCGTTCTTGGGTGGCGCGTGCTGAGTGCGATGGGGCTGAGTCCTGTTGGAACGTCCAAGGTCTGCGGCCAAAATGTTTGCGTGCCCAAGCTTTAATACACACTCCAGAATATTTTCGCGATAGTATTCGGCATTTATTCTGATGCCACGGACGATTAATACAAGAGCGAGAGAGAGCGAGCATCTGCTGTTATGGCGGCCCACACCATCACAATGGCCGACGCTTGAGTTTTGGTGGCCAACCGAAGGTGCACATTTTCAGCTGACCTCTTTAGTAAGTAAAAACGATCATTTTGTTTGTTTACAACGAATGTTTTCTCATCGGAGAAAACCAAATTCGACAGTTCATCACTTTCTGCTAAACGAAGCAACTTGGCAACGTAGCTCGTTTGAGTCTATTTTCTTTCTGTGTCGGTGTAAGTTCTTGCACTTTTTGAAATTTAAATGGCTTTACCCCGAGTTAATTTTTCAATATTTGCCGAATGAAATATTGCGACGCGGGTTTCGATCAAGTCGCTTTTTTACTTTTCGAACCTTTTCTGTTGATGTTGCTGTTTTCTTCCGTTTACTTCCACTTCCTTGACGTCGGGCGATGGTTCGAGACACAAAAGATTTGTTCACATTTTAATGCTGGAGTGGATTGCCACTTGTGGTTTTCCAGCCAAATATAAAGAAATCAGACTAACACGCTTGAATTTCATCACGAATAATTTTTTTTCTGGAAAATTCTCATCAAAATGCTTTTGTACGCTGGTAAACAATATAATGAGCTGTCACTGGAATAATTTTAACAACTGTCGGACGAGTGGCTTATGTATTAGCAGTATGAAGTTGGATGCAGTTTTTTCATCTCACCTTTTATGTGTTCTAAATGTTACCGAATTTGATGTTGGGTTAAGGAATAGAGCTGAAATTCTGAAATTTGATATTGAGGTCACTGTTAGTTTCTAGGGAATGGTTATATGAATATCATCCTTTAACTAACTTTAATACGAAAGATTTTTAAGACTTTTTGGTGTAAAAGATAAACAATCTTTCCGAAAAAAGAAAAGCTTGAAACTTGAAATTCTGAACATTTAGGACGATGTATGAAGTTTGGATTAAAATATTTCAATCTAAAGAAATTGTGCATTTTGAGTACTGAAAAGGTCGAACATGAACTATTGAAACGAATCTAAAATTTCAAGGTGGACTTTTTCATGAGGAAGTAGCGGGCAGTTTCTAGTGCAGGGACGTACACAGCAATGCATTTCGAAACCATATCAGGGGTTGGTGGTACTATCAAAAAAAAAATTGGTGTTAAATGCATAACAAGTTTCAGAAAACCATATAGAAGCTGGCCCGCCGCTATCCTGCGTATGTCCCTGGACATTATTTTTACAAATGTTAGATCTTTTAAATAGTTAAAGTATATAGATATTATATTTATTGTACAGCCATCAAAAAAGTTATGCATAAATATATGGTGAAAGGCTGAGGGTAAATATCCGTCGGAATACCCACTGAATTTTTTTTTTTTTGAAAAACTTTCCTATGGCTGAAAATTTTATCGAATTACATTTCAAGCACCATTAAGAAGTGGCCAAAAATCTCAGAATATCGAATATGGTGTTATGTTTTAAAGTCGTCGACCTACGTTTATATAAAAATATTTTTCCAATATCTCTAATCAACAATACAACTTTATGTACTGTGAGATCTCCAAATAACCAATTATAGTAAAGTCAGTTAAAATTGTGGCTAAACATTTCGAAATTCGCTAGTTATCACCTGACAACAAAAGATAGACCTTGAAATTGGGGTTTACCCTTAAATAAATGCGCCATACCGAAATGGGCATCGACATTATCCAAAGCTCTCTACAAAATCTCAAAGCCCTATACTTAATGTAGCCCAAATAGTTAAAAAATAGATCCTCCTCTAGCAAATTATGTATATAATTTGTATCACATCAATTGCCAACACCCTATACGACCCATAATCATCACTCTGGCATATCACATGACAAGTGCCACTTTTTGTGGCAAATGAAGAGACCTAAAAACAATTCACGCAATATTGGTCACTTTTCGATGCGTTTGGAAAAAAAAAAAACAAACGCAGATCCAATCTAAGTAGCCTCACATACCTCCACACACCGCTCTTCGCTGTTAGGGGAGGGAGATTCATTAATAAATGGTTTTAAATTACACTCTGTGAACTTCACTAATTAGTTAAAAAATAGATCCTCCTCTAGCAAATTATGTATATAATTTGTATCACACCAATTGCCAACACCCTATACGACCCATAATCATCACTCTGGCATATCACATGACAAGTGCCACTTTTTGTGGCAAATGAAGAGACCTAAAAACAATTCACGCAATATTGGTCACTTTTCGATGCGTTAGGAAAAAAAAAACAAACGCAGATCCAATCTAAGTAGCCTCACATACCTCCACACACCGCTCTTCGCTGTTAGGGGAGGGAGATTCATTAACAAATGGTTTTAAATTACACTCTGTGAACTTTACTAATTAACTTAAATTTGTATTTTTATTTTTTTGGCCAAAATCAAAATTTTGTGTTTTTCCTCTCCTTTTGGTTGCTGCTTTCATGCAGCACTACATTTTGATTGCCTTCGTTAACAACAACAACAACGACAACACCAACAAGCAATGGTTGACATTTATGTTTTTGTTTTCATTGCAGAGGACAATATTTTAATTCAAATGGGGGTCACTCCGGACATATTTTATATTACCAGCTACCACCATTGGCAATCGCTCAGATGTGAAAGAAAAATGATTAGTATGTGAGCAGGCAGGAATAGCAGCAACAACAACAACAAACGAGGTTAACGGCAATGCTAAACCGCAATCACGCTCGACAAGTGACCGGAACTTTTTTGTCACCAAAGTGAATATTACGAAAATACCGCTTGTAACATTAAGGGGTGAATTGTTGTTGTTAATATAGTCCAAAACGCAGCTTAATTAATTTTCTCGTTTTTATTATTGTTGTGAAAATAACCATAAAAACATAAATTATGCCGAACATTGCTTTCTCTTTAAAGGAAATGTGGGAGCGAAACAACCGAATGTTGTCAATTAGTTATTATTTTCTTTAACTTTTATATTGCTCAACTTATTGTTATGGTTATTATTATTATTATTATTATTATTATTATTATTATTATTATTATTATTATTATTATTATTATTATTATTAGTTTTTTTATTATTATTATTATTATTTTTAGTATTATTATTATTATTATTATTATTATTATTATTATTATTATTATTATTATTATTATTATTATTATTATTATTATTATTATTATTATTATTATTATTATTATTATTACTATTTTAATTATTATTATTGTTATTATTATTATTATTATTATTATTATTATTATTATTATTATTATTACTATTATTATTATTATTATTATTATTATTATTATTATTATTATTATTATTATTATTATTATTATTATTATACACTCAGCCATATGTCTACCCTATCATTTGATACGGCCAAAACGTGCCTCATCGACATTGTTATCAAACTCAGATCGAATTTGGAGATGGGCAATATCGGTCCACTCCTTCTGGTACCGCCACCACAAAAAGCTGAATTTTCAAAAAAGAAAACAGTAAGGAATAGTCGGAAGTCGAACAGGGCCGACTATATGATACCCTATATCACTATGCATACGTAGTAGAGCTCCCGTAACAAAAGACCTTATTTCAAGTAGATCATACCACCTGTTAACATGTGGCTTTAGACCAGTTTTAGTTTGCTATAGAGTGCATGATATTACTTGGAGGAGGATTATATTAAACAATATGTATCGGAGCCGAGTTGCACAAAATGGAAACGTACGTCCCGAAATTCGCTCAATTTTTGCTGATATCAGCCATTATTTGCACAATAAACTTGAAATTGGTTTAAGGATATATATGTGAGGGGCTTAAACACCAAATCGGATGAAACATATATAAGGGAGCTATAGCTATATCTGAACCAATTTTCTCCAAACTTGATGTACTTGTGTCTAGACTGAATTCGGTTGGATGTACCCAAATTCAGGACTTTTTGACAGATATTGGCCATTTGATGTACACTTGAACGGAAATCTGTTGAAGATATATATGGGATCTATATCCAAATCTGAATCGATCTTGATAACATTTAGCAGAGATATTTCCGAGCTCTATAAGATATCTGGTACCAAATATCATTGTTGGCGAATGCATATTAAGAGTGTGAGGGACTTTAACACCAAATCGGATGAAAGAATTATATGGGAGTTATAGCTATATCTCAACCGATTTTCTCCGAATTCGATGTACTTGCTTCTAGACTGAATTTAATTGTATGTACCAAAATTCAGGACTTTTGGACTGATACTGGCCATTTGGTGCACAATTAAACGGAAATCGGTTGAAAATATGCAGGGTGAGATAAAATAAACTGCAACAAAGTCAAACACCATAATATTTACATTTTTTTAAGTTTTATTGAATTAAAGCAAAAAATGTCGGAAATAACTTCAAATTTTAGAATATTTTTAGATTTGTTCGAATTAGTCACCTTTGGCACGAATTAGGACCGAATTATGAACGGGCAATGAAACCGTCACATGCTGTCTGAATGTTGCTCTCGAGCATTTTGGCCAATTCGCGGCGAAGCCTTGCTTTAGGTGATCGATACTTTGGTATCTTTTAGTGCCAACCATGCATTCCAAAATACTCCAGATACAATAGTCTAACGGATTGGCGGCCACTGTGCGCTGCAAATAAAGCGAGGAACCTTATTTTGTAACCATTCTTGGGTGACGCGTGCTGAGTGCGATGGTGCTGAGTTCTGTTGGAATGTCCAAGGTCTGCGGCCAAAATGTTTGCGATCCCGAGGCTTTAGTACACCCTCCAGAATATTTTCGCGATAATATTCGGAATTTATTCTTAATTTAATACGAGCGCAGAGCAACCATCGGCTGTTATGGCGGCCCACACCATCACCATGGCCGGCGCTTGAGTTCTGGTGCACATTTTCATCGGAGAAAACTAAATTCGGCAGTTCACCACGTTCGGCAAAGCGAAGCAACTCTTTAGCTCTTTTGAGTCTATTTTCTTTCTGCTGCGATGTAAGTTCTTGCACTTTTTGGAATTTCAATGGCTTTAACTCGAGCTCATTTTTCACTCATTGTGATATGTTCAACTCACGAGTCATTTTTCGGCCACTTCGACGAGGGTTTTGATCAAGTCGCTTCTTTACTTTTTGAAGCATTTCTGCTGATTTTGCTGCTTTCTTCCGTCCACTTTCTGACGTCGTGCTACGCTATCAGTATCACAGTAACGAGCGATTGTACGAGACACAAAAGATTTATTCACATTTAAATGCTGGAGTGCTCTAACGAAAGCCACCTGTGGTTTTCCAGTCAAATATAAAGAAATCTCACTATCACGCTTGAATTCATCACGAATAACTTTTTTTCTGGAAAATTCTCACCAAAATGCTTTTGTACGCTTGTAAAGAATATGATGAGCTGTCACTGAAATAATTTTAACAGCTGTCGGACGAGTGGCTTAGAAATTGCAGCAGTTTGAAGTTGGTTCTAGTTTTTTTATCTCACCCTGCATGTCATAACATGCGAAGCAAGTCGCCGATTCTATACAACTTGATATATCTAAATATTTTTCTTAACCAAAATCTGATATCAATATGTAATTTATCGGAATTTATGATTTCGTTTAGATTGGATATAAATGTTCCATTTCCTTTTAATGTTGCGAATACCAATATTTTTATCGGTATTAAATGGAGTGGAATATTTCCGTCCGCTGTATCTGTTACCTCACGCATATTTCCACATTCCCAAAAAATTGCATATATCTCATATAAAGTATTTATATTAGACTTAGGTCAAATACGAATTGGACAATATTGACCAACTGCTTCGGAACTTCCACCAATAAGGGGTCAAAAGTGTGAATAATCATAATTCATGGCTGGGGTTATACATCTGAAGGCATACTCGACTGATACTATTTATTAATTTTTTATTATTATTATTCAAAGACCTACTTTGGTATAATTCTGTTGAAAATGTGAAAAATATAAAAAAATGTTCGAAATCGGAAGGTACCATTATATGGTGTATTTTTCTATCGATAGGTACCACTATATAGGGCAATACAAAAACGTGGACCTATACATACAATGTTTCGCCAACGGAGCTAAAATCAATTATGACTAACAAATTCCAATTTTTAGACACATCCGTGAAAAAATGTGACAAAAACCATCAAAATACCGAATATAGAGAGATACCGTTATATGGGGGCTGTACTAAAGCGTGAACCTATACATACAATGTTCCGCCACACGAACTAGGACCCATTATGACCTACAAATACCACTTTTCAGACAAATCCGTAAAAACGTGTGGCAAAAAAACATCAAAATACCGAATATCGGGAGGTACCATTATATGGGGACTATACCAAAACGTGGGCTGAGATACAATACAAATTATTCTGCTAAATTTTGACGCTCTACGTCAAGTAATGTGGCCTGTATCGTGATTTCAACAGACAGACAGACGGACATCGTTAAATCGACTTAGAATTGTATGCTGGTTATGGATATATATATAAACATTATGGGGGCTACGACGAATATTTAGGGATGTTATAAACGGAATGACAAAGTTAATTAAATGGGGCTGTATGAAAATGTGAACCTATGGAAATAATTATCCCTCAGAGGATGTAGTACCTAAAATGTGGTTATCCAGAACCGTGTAATGTAGTAGATGACCAATAGATGGTTTTTGTCTATTTGCACCCTATTTATCCTTCATGTTTCATGCCAAGTTTTCTAACAACAAAACAAAACAGATTCATTATTTTTCTTGCTCTTAATTCTTTTTACATTTTTACCTCCGATGGTGTCATAAAAACTGCACAATTTTATTAACGATTCATACCATCCCCATTACTCTGCAAACCCACACAAACACATGTATTTACATTTCGCTTTAAAACTTTACGCAATTGCTTGCCAAAAAATTGTGCTTTTAAATGGATAAACATCCTGTCTAGACGTAAACAATACCAGCATTTATATTTATTTCATTGCACAAAATATGTATGAATACAGTGCAAACGAAAATGTACATATGTATATATTATATTCAACGCCTACGTAGAAATTGTATTTTAAATAAGTATTTGGTGTTCGACCGAGCAAAACTTTTTTGGGGAGACATCCACTGAGTAAGGACTTCAAGGAAAAATTCTGCAATTTAGCGTTCGATAGAGATAACATTTGGGGGCAACTTAGATAAACTAGTCGAAAGCTTAAGTTTTCGAAAGGAATGTGCAAAGGCCTTCCATCTCCTGAAACAGATTTTATCTAATGAGAGATGACGTCTAAGCATCTGAAGCTATAAGGCTGAGGGCATAATTAAAGACTTTTGTACTTTAAATAGTTTATACCTTTGGAGTCACTTCAATATTTTCTCCTCACCCCATAACATTATTTTCGTGATCAGCATAATATTCTGAGTCGATGTTGAGTCGATGTCTGAGTCTCTCTGAAATTAAAGAACATGTTATGTTTTGGACGGGTAAAACTTTTAATACTCTCCACCATTTCGAAAGTATCACTTTCGAAAATATGTCTATAAGTACTGAGATCTAGCATCCAGTGATATACAACTTTTCGGTTGTCAGGTATTTGCAATATCAAATAACATAAATTCTGAAAAAAATATGACAATATTTTTACATACAGGGTGAGTTGAAAAAAATACAACGCCATAAATTTGACATTTTTTAATTTTATTGAATGAAAGCAATAAATGTCGGAAAAAGCATCAAATGTTAGAATAAGTTTAGATTTGTTCGAATTGGTCACCTTTGGTACGAATTATGGCCTTCAAACGGCCAATGAAACCGTCATACGCTGCCTGCCTTGTTTATCGCAAGCGTTTTTTTCAATTTGACTTATAATATTGAAGTGTACATTTTGTAATATAATATATAAAACATGATCGTCACGAAAATTTTCATAAGGGTAGGGTTAGGCTCAGAAAGGCAAGGTCTATTGCTTTTAAAGATTTTTTATGCTGATTTCGTTGACGAATATAGCCAAATATCGTAGACAAGCAAATCATATAGATGAGTCTAAATTTGTTTATACAGAGGGGCCTCTTGCATTTGGAGATGATCGCAAAATCCCTAAATAAAAATATTTTCTAATGAACCAAAAACAGAAAAAAATCCTGATCACACAATTGAAACCAATCGACACGGAATTTTGCATGAGAAGAGAGTTAAGGACAGGGAAGAAGTCTTGCATTTTGGATTATATTTCGCTGTATCTAACAGTACGACGGAGTGCGTAAATATTGGGTAAATGTCCCTGGTTAAAAAGCTAAGGGTAATATCTGGGCAGTGCTCTATGACATAGTTTCAAAAGCGAAATCTTCCAAAATGGATTTGAACATAAGGGAAATTCTACCAGAGTTGTAGAGTATCACATGGTCGGCCCCGCACAGCTATTGCCTTTGCTAACTTCTTTGAGTTAGTTTTAATAAGGGTTTTCAGAGCAGCTTAGTGGACTAATATTTTGTTCTTTTTTATTTATATACACATGAATGGGAGCAACGAAATGATTTCACATTTGATTTTATCTCGGGTTTTTGGGAATCTAATCCCATTGGGCACTGTAGAGACCTACATTAAAGAGTGGTTCTATATTAACATTTTGTAGTTTTTATCTACTGAGAACAACAAATCAATAACTGAGAAACAAAATAATAAATATATAAAATAATAAATTCTCAAAATATCTAAAACTAGCTGGCCCGGTCCGCGTTGCCGGCCCATAGTTTTTGTCTATTATGCATATTTGTCAAAGCATGATTATTCAAAGATATGAATGTTATAAATGTTCACGTACTGGTCGATTAGTTTTTAATTTTTAGTCAAATGAGCAGTAATTTGGAATTTACTGTACTTTGTACAACTCGTAATTGAGGGCTAATTGATTTAAGAATAGGCAAAGTTAATTACTTTTTTGAACCCATTAGCACCTCAGATTGTGCATTAGAGTCCTCATAAGTCCCCCTAACAATGTCGGTCTGTTTGTCCGCCAAAAGGTGGACTTGAGGGGATACTATTACATGGAGAAAATCCTAAAATTTGTAGATATGTTGAAATTTTTGTCTAAGATTTTCATCCCCAAATACTCATTTTTAGCCAAATCCTTTGAAATATGGTAAAATGCGAAATATCGACCTACATTGAAAACTTTCTTCACCCCTTATAATCCAAGATGACAAATAGAGGCCAAATCAAAAATATAGCTATTTTACATCCATTACCGTAAGATGGGAATTAATTTTATTTGCCATTTAAATTGTAAGTTGGAGTCCATATTTTTCATCATAGTATAATTTAATGACGATTCAACAAATATTCGGTCCCGTGCTAATTTCTTATATTTGTAATTTGTTCATGTTTTCACAATTTATTTCATATAGATGTATATCCCAAATCTACGTTCCCAACCAATATTCTCTTGGGGGTTACAAATTCAATAGAATACAAATTCAAATTTTTCTTTTCTGACCACACATTAGATGTGAAAGTGGACTTGGGGATACTCCAATGTGGGGACTTTACATGAATAGATTTCTATGTGGCAATTATCTGTACGATGGTTCCTTACCCCAGGGTAGCATAAATAAAATTTTTTAGTGGTCAAGACCAATATGGGCCCTACTCCGAAAATTTTATGCGAAGAGGTTCTCTACCCCCCTTAGAAACAAAGATGCCAAATAAGGGCCAAAATAGAAGAAAATGGCGAAGGCTCCAAAAATGGCTTAAATCATACGATGATTATTTATGATCGATATCATGACCTGCTAAAGCGATTTAAGGTATCTTAAATGTTCAGGCAGAATTTTTGGAAGGATAGAAATCCTTTTCTTACTAAAAGTCCCATTCGCTCTACTATTTTGCACCCTTTATATTTGGTATTTTACTGATTGTACTCCCAAAAATTTTTGCATTTTGAGCTCTCATTGGACGGATTATTGTCACATGAAAGAAGTAGGGCCACGCTTTGAAATAAGCCCCATTAGTCTTTTTCGGTCATTTTTGTTTGTTTAAATGTCTGCGCATCTTCCAGCTGAAGCACGATGTAGGCCCTGGAGTTGAAAGGTAGATGTCAGTTACCATCGTATTTCGCACTTATTTCATTTTTTTGGTGAAAAATTGTATATAGTGAAAAATTATTCTTTATTTTGTTCACAAAAAATCCACTGAATTCAATATGATATTACAAATTGAAAAAATTGACAAAAGAAGAATAACAAATAGAAAAAATCTTTAACTTGTTCGCTGATTTTTTACAGCAACTGTTTAAAGATCCTTACAAAGTTTGTCAATAGAATGTACTTTTATTTTAAAATTCAATTCCATTGGAATTTTTTTTCGATATTTTCCCGTTTTGAGAATTGTTGCAATGAGATCTCTTTTTTCGTGTTTCTTTTTAACGATTTTGAAAAAGTAATTTTCTTTTAACTTTGGTGTGACCGCATTAAATTATTTCGGTATCATCTATTCCGTTTCGCCACCACATAATTCGGTACTTCCATGTAACCCGTTATCAATTTCAGTTCTCAAGAAATCAAGTCAATTAAATAAATTGGTATAAATATTCGAATTCAAAAATAAAATATAAAAAACACTACAAATGTACATTAGAAAAAAGTAAGTCAAAATGGAAAAAATCATGCAAAATAAAACATTACTATTGTACATTTCAAAAGTCAAAATGAAAATGTTAACATATCACATTTTTACGCGATTTTTTTGGATATTATCCTTTTCGGATAAGAGACAATTCCGAATTTGTATGAATCATTAAAATCAGTTCAGCGGTTCTTAAGTTATAAGCGTAGTAACTAACACAACTTTCATTTATATATAGATTTTAAAAGAATTTTTAATGGATTTTATTTTATTTTTTTTTTTTTTTTTTTTGAACATTTTCTAATTCGTTCCATATGGTGGAGGGTATTCAAACTTACTGCTTTTTTACTTGTTTTAAATTTTGTTGAATGAAAGGAAAAAATGCCGGAAATAGCAACAAATTTTAGAATAGGTTTAGATTTATTCGAATTGGTCACCTTTGGCACGAATTATGGCCTTTAAACGCCAATGAAACCGTGTCACGCTGCCCGAATGTTGCTCCGCGGTATTTTGGCCCATTCCCGGAGGAAGACCTCCACTCATACGTTCAAAATCCGATGCACCAAAAACGAGTCCCTGTTTGTTGCGGATTTTGGTCCAGAGGGCAGTGACCGTTACGTTATCGGGCCATGTTGAATGAGATTTTGTTCACAAAAATTGAAGGGGAGGATATTTCAAACCATTATAGAACACATTTTAAAAAACACCTTCATATCCCAATTCCAGATGCCAGCAGAGAATTCAATATCAAATTTAAGGATTCCAGCTCTATCTCTTTTGCCTAATACCAAATTTATTTATTTTTTTTTGTACTTTTCGTACAATTATAGTACACATTTCCAAAACTATTTTCATATCTCAATCCCAGATACTGACAGAGACCTCATTATCAAATTTCGGAATTCCAGCACAATTCCTTCACCCAATACCAAATTTAGTTCCATTTAGCCTATAACATACATACTCAAATGATAAACATCCGTCCGATTACAAGCAAAGTTTCCCAACATGGAACTTTCAATACCTTTAACTTATGTTGGTAAAAATTTACAAGTCAGTTTATTAAAAACTGTTCTAAGTGAGAAGAGTATATCCTACTAAAAATTGGCATCCCTTGAACATTCAAATCAAAGTGTATTATCTTAACTCTGCGTTCCGACATCAGAATTAATATAAAAACTCTTTTAGTCACTTTTAGAAAACAGATGCATAAATTTCTTTCAAAACCACAGTTTTCCTCAAATAACACACCCACCCCCTCTTAACTACCCAAAAACCAACACCAACCCAAATGTGAAAAACAAACTTAAAATCGCATGTAAATAACCCATAAATACTTCTTCAACATTTTTTCAACTTAATTTTATTTTTTGCAAAACCTCATTTAGGTTTTCATTTAACTGCGATATTTTTGCGATTTGATCGCAAAACGTTCATTTAATTAGTTAAAATGGTTAAATGCAAAATGTGCTCAGTAATTAAGTGTAGTTAAACGTAGTTAAAAAGACAATCGACATTGTCGTTGTTGCTGTTCTCATGTTGCAAAAAAAAAAAACAACAACAACAAGCAATTGTTATTATCCACCCATACACATTTCTAGCACCCATGTACCTTACCGTGTATTTCAGATACCGGCAGGTGGTGGGCGGTTGATTGGTTTGCTCGCCGGCCACTGGGAAAAAGGGGTAGAACGAGCATTTATTTAATGACAACAGCTAAAGGCGCTTAAGTAGTAAACACTTTGACAAATGCAATTTTTGTTGGTTTTACCGTCAGCGATTAATTCGCTTTGATGGCATTACACAATTGCCACAAACGATAGCGACGGCGGCGGTAGATAATTTGGGTCTGTCTCTGCACCTCTACCGACCAGGGTCTGACTGGCCGGCCAATAACTTGATTATGACACGGACATGACTTTGGTTGTCTGTTGGCGTGCATAGTGGCGTGCAGGCCAGTGACAAATGCAAACAAATGCTTTTAATAGCGAAACATGGACTTGATACTTTTTGTTATTCTTTGTGTTCTTGTTGTTGTTATTCCTTTTAAATTAAAACACCCACAGCTATGATGTTGGAAAAACAAATAATGTTATTTGTTTTAATCTAACAACATTTAGTTGTTTAGCTTTTAAAAACATGATACTATGTTTTTTTGGAACGAGCAGGTTTACACCCCTGAACAATGTGGAGAAAAAAATAGAAGGTTCTTGTTTTTAAGGTAGTGTGAGATTTTTCTGAATTTGAGATATCATGAAGTGGAGGGGTATAATTTGCTTGTCATTAAGTGTATAAATAGTATTATACCCTACACTACAAGGTGGTCAGGGTATTATGTCTTTGTTCATTTGTTTGTAACAGACAAAGGAGATGGATACAGGATAGGATATAGATCAATAGATCCCTTTGATGATCTGCATAGAATCACATTCTGAGTAGATTTATGCATGTCCGTCCGTCTGTCCATGTATTTTTTTAAACAAAGTACAGTTCGCATTTGTTGCCCGATCCAGATGAACTTTTGCACAAATAATTTGGTAAGCCCAAGGACTAACCCTACTGAAATTGGAAGTAATCGGTAAAAATTAAGATGTAGCTCCCATAAATATCTTCGTCCGATTTGCTTTTATTGTGCACCAAATGTGTAATATCAGCCCGAATAATGTGGAATTTTGCATATACAACCAAATTAGGCCAATACAACCAAATTGATGGAAATCGGTTCAGATATAGCTACAGCTCCCATATATATTGTTCATCCGATTTGTTATTTTTGTCCTCCGCAGCTGTAATATGCACTCTGTAACAACAATATTAGGGGAAATATATCAAATACAGCTCAGAAATACCTTTGCTAAACTTTATTAAGATCTGTTCAGATTTGGATATAGCTCAAATATATAACTTCGTCCGATTTACTTTTTGTTGTGCACCAAACGCCCAATATTTGCCCAAATGGGATGCAATTTGGCACATACGACCGAATTAAGTCTATAAGCTAGTATGCCAAATTTGGTGAAGATCGGTTCAGATATAGAAAGAGCTCCCATATATATTGTTCATCCGATTTGTTGTATTTGTTACCCACAGCCGTAATATGCACTGCGTAACAACGATATTCAGGGAAATATATCAAATACAGCTCAGAAATATCTTTCCCAAATGTTTTCGGTTTAGATCTTGTTGCCGAATTTTATAAATGGTAAAATAAATCTCTGGCGTTATGTCGGACTCCGGTGGGATATGGGCAGTTTGTATCAACGCTAATGTTGGCAACGACATGCAGTGAGCTTAATATAGCTTTGAAATTTTGCTTTGACATTTATATTATCACTAGTATGTTTGGTATTAAAAATGGGACATATCGGTCCATGTTTCGGTATGGCCCCCATATAGCGTAACTTCCTAATTTTCGGTGTTTTGAATTTTTTGACCACAATTTTAAGCTAAATCATACGCAACATGACATTTAGAGTTCCGATTAGATATAATCTCTCATTGTTAAAAATTTTTAAAATTGCTCTAATAGACCCCATATTACCGTACCCCCTAATTTTCAGTATTTTAAAGGTTTTGACCAAACTTTTAAGACCAATCATGAGTTGCTTGACATTTTGAATTCAGAGCTGATACAATCTCTCACTGCTAAATTTTGTGAAGATAGGTTCCCTATTATGTATAAGCCATATATAACGTCACTTCCTAATCTATATATATAAATGAAAGTTGTGTTAGTTACTACGCTTATAACTTAAGAACCGCTGAACTGATTTTAATGATTCATACAAATTCGGAATTGTCTCTTATCCGAAAAGGATAATATCCAAAAAAATCGCGTAAAAATGTGATATGTTAACATTTTCATTTTGACTTTTGAAATGTACAATAGTAATGTTTTATTTTGCATGATTTTTTCCATTTTGACTTACTTTTTTCTAATGTACATTTGTAGTGTTTTTTATATTTTATTTTTGAATTCGAATATTTATACCAATTTATTTAATTGACTTGATTTCTTGAGAACTGAAATTGATAACGGGTTACATGGAAGTACCGAATTATGTGGTGGCGAAACGGAATAGATGATACCGAAATAATTTAATGCGGTCACACCAAAGTTAAAAGAAAATTACTTTTTCAAAATCGTTAAAAAGAAACACGAAAAAAGAGATCTCATTGCAAGAATTCTCAAAACGGGAAAATATCGAAAAAAAATTCCAATGGAATTGAATTTTAAAATAAAAGTACATTCTATTGACAAACTTTGTAAGGATCTTTAAACAGTTGCTGTAAAAAATCAGCGAACAAGTTAAAGATTTTTTCTATTTGTTATTCTTCTTTTGTCAATTTTTTCAATTTGTAATATCATATTGAATTCAGTGGATTTTTTGTGAACAAAATAAAGAATAATTTTTCACTATATACAATTTTTCACCAAAAAAATGAAATAAGTGCGAAATACGATGGTAACTGACATCTACCTTTCAACTCCAGGGCCTACATCGTGCTTCAGCTGGAAGATGCGCAGACATTTAAACAAACAAAAATGACCGAAAAAGACTAATGGGGCTTATTTCAAAGCGTGGCCCTACTTCTTTCATGTGACAATAATCCGTCCAATGAGAGCTCAAAATGCAAAAATTTTTGGGAGTACAATCAGTAAAATACCAAATATAAAGGGTGCAAAATAGTAGAGCGAATGGGACTTTTAGTAAGAAAAGGATTTCTATCCTTCCAAAAATTCTGCCTGAACATTTAAGATACCTTAAATCGCTTTAGCAGGTCATGATATCGATCATAAATAATCATCGTATGATTTAAGCCATTTTTGGAGCCTTCGCCATTTTCTTCTATTTTTGGCCCTTATTTGGCATCTTTGTTTCTAAGGGGGGTAGAGAACCTCTTCGCATAAAATTTTCGGAGTAGGGCCCATATTGGTCTTGACCACTAAAAAATTTTATTTATGCTACCCTGGGGTAAGGAACCATCGTACAGATAATTGCCACATAGAAATCTATTCATGTAAAGTCCCCACATTGGAGTATCCCCAAGTCCACTTTCACATCTAATGTGTGGTCAGAAAAGAAAAATTTGAATTTGTATTCTATTGAATTTGTAACCCCCAAGAGAATATTGGTTGGGAACGTAGATTTGGGATATACATCTATATGAAATAAATTGTGAAAACATGAACAAATTACAAATATAAGAAATTAGCACGGGACCGAATATTTGTTGAATCGTCATTAAATTATACTATGATGAAAAATATGGACTCCAACTTACAATTTAAATGGCAAATAAAATTAATTCCCATCTTACGGTAATGGATGTAAAATAGCTATATTTTTGATTTGGCCTCTATTTGTCATCTTGGATTATAAGGGGTGAAGAAAGTTTTCAATGTAGGTCGATATTTCGCATTTTACCATATTTCAAAGGATTTGGCTAAAAATGAGTATTTGGGGATGAAAATCTTAGACAAAAATTTCTTCTTCTTCTTTCTTGTGACCATTCCGTTGAAAAAAAATGGCTAAAAATATCAAAATACAGAATATCGGGGGTACCGTTATATCGTAGACCTATATATCGGGGGATATACGATATCGTAGACCTGTATATAGACAATTCTCTCTCAGGGGTGAAGTATTCACAAGGAACTACTTGTGGGGATTTTAGACAATTCCATTGAAAAGTGTGGCTAACATCATCAAAATACCGAATATCGGGGGGTACAGTTATATGGGGGATATACGATACCGTGGACATATATAGACAATTCTTTTTGAGGGGGAAAAT
Source organism: Musca domestica (assembly GCF_030504385.1). Taxonomy (NCBI): domain Eukaryota; kingdom Metazoa; phylum Arthropoda; class Insecta; order Diptera; family Muscidae; genus Musca; species Musca domestica. Next base: position 6,081,084 of record NW_026712192.1, on the reverse strand, counting down.
TCCCACAAGGGACTCCTTTTGTGGAATTTCAGACAATTCCATTGAAAAATGTGGCTAAAATCATCAAAATACCGAGTACCACGGGGGTACCGTTATATGGGGCTATACGATGTTGTGGACCTATATAGATAATTCTCTGCCGAGGTATAAAGTACCCATAAGGAACTACTTGTGTGGACTTTCAGACAATTCCATTGAAAAATGTGGCTAACATCATCATAATACCGAATATTTGGGGGCTATACGATATCGTGGACCGATATAGCCCATATTCGATCTTGACCTGCCTGCAGACAAAAGAGAGATCTGTGCACAATTTTAGCTTCCTATCTTAATTCGTTTAGACTGTAGCGTGATTACAACAGACGGACAGACGGACGGACAGGGCTAAATCGTCTTAGAATTTTACGCTGATCAAGAATATATACTTTGTTGGGTCTAAAATGATTATTTCGATGAGTTACAAACGGAATGACGAACTTAATATACCCTCCATACTTTTTACGGTGGAGGGTATAAAAACTTAATATACCCTCCATACTTTTTTGGTGGAGGGTATAAAAAAACTCTAAAAATTATGGCGTTTGACTTTGTTGCAATTTTTTTTTTATCTTATCCAGTTTGTCTTCATCTTCGGGTTAATTGTGCACCAAGTGGACGATATTAGTCCAAATGACCTGTATTTTGGCACATCCGTTTCTTTGGACTAAATCCATTTTAGAACATTTGGAGTCGATCTAGCAATGTCCGTCCGTCCGTCTGTTCATCTGTCTGGCTGGCTAATGCGCACAATAACTCTCGATGGTAGTATTCAATTTGGTCCCAACTTGATACATCTTAATATTATTATCAAACTTAGATCGAGTTCGGAGATGGACAATATCGGTCCACTCCTTATGGTACCTCCGCCGCAGAAATTCGAAATTTTTAAAGAAAATATTTCACTGCACAGAGAAAGAAAGAATAATCCAATATTGCTTTAACTTTGTAAATCCTAATATTTGCACCAGTTCTAGGTTAGGTGCGAAAATGGATAATATCGGTTTAATCCATCAATAGGGTAAAATGTTGAATAATTATAACATTTATAAAATGTTATGTAAGAGTCCGATTTTCTTCAAATTACACACATCACAATACTTTTATTAAGGTGTGGTGTAAAGATGGAATAATATATCGGACCACTCCTTCTGGTAACACCCGCCCAAAGGGTCAAAATTTTGAATGCCTATGAAGACCTGAAATAGACATGCGAATTCATTTAGATTTGGCACATCCCAATATTTCTATCAACAAAAGATCTGTTATAAAGTTAATAAAGATCGGACCATTTCTTCTTATATCTCCTCACATTTTTGAATAACCAAAACGATCATAAAATCCGAAATAAGCATCCGGTTCTTTTCAAATTTCAAATGTGCTCATAAAATGTGAAAAGCATCCGAATTTCTTCAAATTTCACACAATGATGATACATATCTGCCAACCCGTTCTGATACCTCAGCAACAAAGGGTTACAATTTACAATAGTTATATATATCATAATTTGCGAAACAATTCGGTGATTCTTTACAACTTGATATATCTAAATATTTCCCCTAGCCAAAAATCTAAAATGAATATCTAATTAATCGGAATTTATGATTTCGTATAAAATTGGATATAATGTTCGATTTCCTTATTTATTATATTTATACCCCTATTTATATTTATACCCTACAACACTATGTTTGATTGGGCCAAAAATTATGTAACACCACGAAATATTGGTTTCCCACATAGGAAAGTATATATGGATCTTCCTATCTCGCCGAGCTGGGTCGATCTAGCTATGTATGTCCGTCCGTCCCTCTGTCCGTTTGTCCGTCTGTCCATGTTAATTTTTAATCACTCTACCGTTCGCAATTATGGCCCGATCTTCACGAAATTTAGAATGGACATGGGACTAGGGTCAGAATAGAACCCTATTTCTTTTGAAGATGATCGCATAATGTTTAGGTTGAAATGGACCAAAAACTGAAAAAATTCCTGATTTTGCAGTTGCTTTACAGATTGCAATTATAGATCAATCAAAGCGGAAATTAGCATGGGGCTAGAGCTTAGGGCTGGGCAGAGGTCTTCCAATTTTGATGGTCATCGCGTAATATTTAGTGGGTTAAATAAGCCACAACATTTGTGTTAAATAAAAGTCAAATTTTCCATTAAACCGCGAATATTTTTAATCCCGGTTAGTTAGAATGGCTGTACCGATTTTGACAAATTTCGTCAATTCAGAATGCCCTCTGGACATAAAAGTATAAAATCTAAAAAAATCGCAGAAAAATATGCCAATAAAGATGTTAATATAGATTTTGTAGTATTTTGTAACATATATTTATTTTGTCATAATTTTTATCGCATGCGATTTTTTCAATTTGACTTATAATATGTTGTAATGTGTTTTCACCTTACAACACAGGTTGGTGATATAATATAAGTATTGCAAATATCGTCCGATCCTCACGAAAATTTTCACAAGGGTAGGGATAAGCTCAGAAGGGCTAGGCCTATGGTTTTCAAAGATGTCCGCAATATATTAGAATTTTTTTGAAATGGACCAACAACCTGATTTTGCAGCCGTTATAAAGGTCACAAATAGAAACCAAAGGACAGAAATCTAGCATAAAGTTAGAGTTAGGACAGCGGGTACAATAGACCACTAATTTTGTATGAAAAAATGCCAGCATTACTTACAGGCGATATTCGAAATACACAAAAGGCGAATTTCTGGCTTTTTTATGCTGATTTCGTTGACGGATATAGCCAAATATCGTAGACAAGCAAATCATATAGATGAATCTAAATTTGGAGATACAGAGGGGCTTCTTGCTTTTGGAGATGATTGCAAAATATTTAGAGGTTCAAATTAACCAAAAAAAGAAATGTTTTTCCGATCACACAATTGAAGCCAATCGACACGCCTGTGAAGAGAGTTAAGGACAGGGAAGAATTCTAGTATTTTGGATGACCATTGGATTATATTTATCTGTAAAATGGACTACAACAACTAACGCCCGACGGAGTGCATAAATGTTGGGCAAATGTACCTAGTCAAAATCCTAATTTCAAAAGCGTAATCTTCGAATATGGATTTGAACATAAGGTGGCTTCTAACATATTGTAGTGTTGTAGGGTATAACATAGTCGGCCCCGCACGACTATAGCTTTTTCTTACTTGTTTTAATCTACACCAAATTTTCCATCAGACTAAATACTTCTAACACACATTTATGTTATAGAATATGTTGTAATTTCGCATGTTAATTGTAAAAATTATTCCCACATTACTAAACCAACTAAACTGCAACGGAAATTTCAAGTTGAAGTCATCGCCTATTACACTTCATTTCCCATTACCCATTTAGTCTACACACTTTGCATTATGCCTTGGACTTTTACAAGGGGCTCTCACTCACTCACTCACTGGTATACATATGTCAAGTGTCCTTAAGATTTCCTTAACAAAAGAATTAACATTTTTTGTTAAACAATTGCAATTTTTCTGAACAATTGTTTTGTCGAGTTTTTTTTTTCTCTGTTACTCTCTAAACTTGGTTCGAATTAATCTTTTCTCTTCTTTCGAAATCCTGTCGACGTTCATTTAGGTTTTCATCCTTCCGTGGGGCAAAAAATATGCAAGCTATCGGCCAACCACTTGAATGGTTCTTAACAGTTGCGAAAACGTTTCGGCTATTGTTCGATTGTTGGCTTTTTTGTGGTTTTAAGTTTACCCGCTTTGCCACGGCGCATTGTTAACATTTGTGTTCATTTTCAAGTTGATATGGCGATAATTGAACAATCAAGCAACCCCTAAAAAGGGGATTTTATGAGAAATGTTAGCAGAATATTTAAATGTGTAAATGTATATAAATGAGTGTGTGCGAAAAAGTGTTGAAATAATAAAAAGTAACTTTTCGTTTATGATTTTGAGAGCAACCCTTACTAGAATAAAAATCAGTTGAGAAATTGGAATATAAATCTATGTTACATCGCAAATTATACTTCGATGTATTTCTTTCAAAGTACTTTCGATTGTAGAATAGGAGATACATTTAATATTAATAATATTAATTTTGAAGATTTTTTGCAATCCAGGAGATTCGATCTTGCGCCAAAGCGATAAACACCGACCTGTACAACAAGTCTGATTTTATCGAATAAACGTCATATTTGAACGTCAAATTTATCGTTTCGGGACGATGATCTGTAAAATGAATGGTCGATGTGAAAATAACAGTAAATATATTTAGCAGACAGTTTTCTGCAGTTTACATCCACATAAAAATGGATGTGGATAAAATCGGGAAAATATCAAGTATGAGGATGGGCCGTGGGTGGACCTGTTGAGGCAATTTTCTGCAATAGGAAGTAATACCGATTAAGAACCAAGTTAAAATTTTTCAAACAAATCATATATTTATTTCACATAGAACTAATCGACTAACTGATAAATTCCAAATTTAGTATATGGTAACATTTATATCACGCTTACGTCAGGAGCAACAAAAAAAGTATATCCGCATACCTTGTATATCTCCCACAAAAGTTCAAGAATTTCGAATAAAATTTTTTTTATATATATCTAATATCCCAGCCATTTGGAAGCCGTATGTGCCACTTTTGTAATGACTACCACATGTTTTTATACCCTACAACACTATGTGTTGAGGGTATTATAGGTTTGATTGGGCCAAAATTATGTAACACCTCGAAATATTGATTTCCCACATAGGAAAGTATATATGGATCTTCCTATCTCGCCGAGGTGAGTCGATCTAGCTACGTATGTCTGTCCGTCCGCATGTCCATGTTAATTTGTAATCACTCTACAGGTCGCAATTGTGGCCCAATCTAGAAATTTAGAATGAAGGTGGGGCTAGGTCCATAATAGAAGCCTATTGCTTTTGGATATGATCGCATAATATTTAGGGGTTGAAATGGACCAAAAACTAGAAATGTTCGTGATTTTGCAGCCGTTTTAAAGGTCACAAATAAAAACCAAGGGGCACGAAATCTCGCATCTACTTTTGTGTGAAAAAATACCATCATTACTTACAGGCGATATCCGAAATACACAAAAGGCGAACTTCTGGCTTTTTATGCTGATTTCGTTGACGAATTTAGCCAAATATCGTAAAAAAGGAAAATCATATAGATGAGTCTCAATTTGGAGATACAGAGGGGCCTCTTGCGTTTGGAGATGATCGCAAAATATTTAGCGCTTCAAATGAACCAAAATTAGAAAAAAATTCCTGATCACACAATTGAAGCCAATCGACGCGCCTGAGAAGAGAGTTAAGTAGATTGAAGAATACTAGCATTTTGGATGACCATTGGATTATATTCAACTGTAAAATGGGCCACAACAACTTACAGCACGGCGATGTGCGTAAATATTGGCCAAATATCCCAATATATCTAAATGCTAAGGGTAACATCTGTGTAGTGCTCTGCGAAATCTTCCAAAATTGATTTGGATATAAGAGGGCTTCTAACATTTGGTTGGGCCCGCGCGACTATAGCTTACTTTTTTGAATTATTAGTATCCAACAATTATCCATCTATATCTGATTGGAGTACTAGCTTCTAGACTGAATTCGGTTGGATGTGCCAAAATTCGGGTCATTTGGACTGACATTGGCCATTTGGGGCACAATTAACCCGAAATCGGTTGAATAAATAGATGGGAGCTATATCCAAATCTGAACCGTTTCTGCACCAATTTCAATAGGGTTCGTCTTGGGGCCAGGCAAATATTATTTGGAAAATTTCATCTCAGTCGGATAATAAATGCCACCTGCATTTTGTTCACAAGAATACATGGGTGGACGGACGGATTGACATGCATAAATCGACTTAGAAAGTATCTATATGAAGATCCTCAAAAGTAACTATGGGTCTATCTCGCTTTCTTCTCCATGTTAGAAACAAATGCACAAAGACATAATACCCTTTACATGTGGTCTTAGGTATAAAAAGTTGTTAGTATGCAAACTAGTAAAAAATTTTGGTTTGAAATTAAATATGAAATCCGCTTCAAATCTTCCTCATATACCAATGTGGATCCTGAAACTTTCGGAACATCAACCAAGACTTTCGAACTTTTTTCCCTACATAGCTCTTAGGCTCACCATCCAGATTTGAAACCAGAATGCTTTTCTTTCTTCATGTGTGAAGATTCTTTGCTGTATTAGTATTTTTTTAAATTTTTTTAAGGAATCTTAATAGAAAAAATTAATTTTTATATGTGCTGTTAGTCTGGCTTTAAGTTGTAGTCCCGCTACATTTCGAAGGGATTATAATAGAGAACCTACAGTTTGAACACGTATTCAGATTTTCATTTAGAACCATAACACAGTACCTCACAATATTAAATGTTAAGAAGTTTGTGTAAATGGAAGTCTCATTGAGAATTTGATTGTAAATGTGGAATTTTTGGCGTTCGTGTATGTGCGGTCAGCAATGGTTGTCGCCTTATAGACGATCGTACTCCTTGTAAAAGGTGATGTTCAACTCTATGACCACTTTGGGTTTTTATTGTTGAAATAATTAAAATTCAAAGTATAGGAAACATAGACAAATTTGTTTTTGAAAATAGATTTCATTCTGGAAAATTATGAAATCTTTTGACATTCGATAAATAAATTTTAAATTTGTTATTTCGAAACTCGGAAGAATATTCATGTAATCTGAAAAAGAGCCTGTTCTAAGATGATAAAGAATATCGAAGGACGTTGTCTACATTTTTGGAAAGGATGTTGCCTCAAAGTATTTTAAAAGATTGAAAATGTTTATAGCTTTGAATTATTACAAGGATTCCGTAAACAATTTCAAAGGATAAAGAATTTTGTCAATCATTTTCAAAGGAGGAAGTTCGTTGTCAGCGGTTTCATTTATTGCAAACAGAATAGTTGAATAGTTGCTATCTTGGAATTAAGGCCGGTAGATTGAATTATTTGTAAACATTTAAAAAAGACGCATTAACGTTTCACGCCTAGGCACTTTTTGTGGGTACAACTAATCGATATTAAACAAGTAAGCAAAGGCTAAAGACGAGCGGGGCCGACCGTTGAATACCCTACAACACTATAATAAGTGATACAGTTTATATAGGCTAGATACTCGAATGAATTCCCCAAGATATTGTGACAAATAATAAAAGAAAACCATCAGGTTTCGTTCTCTAATTTTCGAATAATAGCAACTTGAGCTAATTTGCTCATTTCCAATTTATTGGTAGATGTTGCACGTAAATGGTCTTCCTGGATCTGGAACCAATATTTCCCAAATACCTATAATCTCTCAGAAGTGGCAAAGGATTAAAATTTATTATTGGTTTTTGACTGAAACGCATCTATATGAGATACAGACATTTGACTATATTCTTCCACGAAATCAGCGTTAACGAAATAGTCAGAAGTGCGTCTTTCCTGTATTTGTGAATTCTCCAAAGAGTCACTGGAATGGACATTTTCGTATTTTGTCTACAAATGTTGGCAAACTATTTCGCACATTGAATATTTTTGGAAGGCCATCCTAAACTGCTTGGCTTTTGCAATGTTCGGTAACCCCCATTCAAATGTGCGTGAGGGTCGGGCGATAATTACGACCTGCTGACAATTTTGCAGTTTTTTGGTCCATTTCAACCCCTAAATATATGGCGATCATCTTCAAAAAGAGTAGGATTCTATTCTGACCCTCATCTTATCCCCATGCAAAGGAGGATCGGGCCATAAATGCGATCTGTATATGATATCCTGATATCCTAACTACTTAGTTTTGTTAGCTGTAGAAATATTAACAAATGTTTAATTCAAAATGAAAATATGCCCTCTATGGTGTAGGTTCCAAAGGAATTGACCAGTATTGTCCATTTCATATCAGACCTACATAAATATGATATTAATATTGCTATGCGCCACTTTTGGTATATATCGACTACTTCCTTCACTGTGGTAATTTTTAGAAAATTTTGAAATGTGCGTGAGGTATCAGATATAGTGGACCGAAGCATTCCATTTTCACACTTCATCTAATACAGATAAAAATTCTGGTATGGGCAAAATAACAAGAAAATCGAACATTTATACCAAATTTTTTGCGAAATCACAAATTCCGATAAATTCCATATTCACATCATGTTTGTGATTGAGAAAAATATTTAGATATAACAAGTTGCAACGAATCGCTGAGATGTTTGGCAAGTTATAACAGATAAGAGTATTGAAAATTAAGACCCTTTGTGTCTGTCTTCATCATAGTTTGGAACAAATCGGATAACCCCGCCAGACAGACAGACGGACGGACGAACACCTCAAGATCGACTCCAAATGTCCTAAAGCGGATTTTGTACAAAGAGACCTAGAGTCCAAAACCGTTAAAAACTGATAATTTTGGTAGCCCTAGAACAGTTGTTTGTCATACTATGTTGCAAACTTGATATCATATTTGTGTTCAAAGTTATGTTCCTTTCCTATTTCCCCCAAACTAAATTGCTTATTTCCTTCTTCTTTGTTATCAATGATTTCCTTTTGCAGTTTTCATCCATTCGCTAACTCAAATATGAGTGAGATGAAACGTTTTTGGTGATTTTAGTTTCGCATTCTGTTTCTTAATTATTCAATTAGCACACAATGTTGCAGTATGCGACATTTTTGTCACAAAGAAACCCCCATCAAAAAAAAAGAAAGGATGCTAACAAAGTTCCATGAAAATGTTGCAGAATGCTGAATATATTCCGCATTGTTTTTATTAGATTTATGGTTTTGATTAAATACAAAGTAAACCAAAATCAGAATATGAATGAGAGATGCTCAAGCAAACAAAGTGAATGAAATTACTTGTTTTTTCCTTGCAACGGCAAATTTCGAAATTGGTTGATGCCATGAAAATTCTGTAATTTTATAGTTGTATGTATGGAATCCTTAGCAAAAACAAGCTAAAAAGCTGTAAGTTTGGCCGTGTCGAATATCTTCCACCATTTATAAGGAATTTCCAAATTTTCAAAAAAATGCGGTGAAAAATACTGCTAAAATCATAAAAATGAGAATACGAAGACCTGAACCTCTCTGTCATAGATTGTAGTACCCATTTGGAATTTCAAATATCAAATTTGATACAATTCCGGTGAATATTGTCCCTAACATCATCAAAATACAGAACATAGGGAGGTACAGATATATGGGGGTTATATGCAGACCTGGACCTGTATAGATAATTTTCTGTCACAGCCTGTAGTACCCATTTTTAAACTTTAAAGAATTCCGGTGGATAATGTCGCTAAAATCATCAAAATACTGAATATAGGAACATATTGATATATGGGGGCTGTACGAAGACCTGAACTTATAGACAATCTTCTATTGGAGATTAAAGTATCCATTGCGAAGTGCAAATACGGTATTTGAAACAAATCAGGTGAATAAGGTCGCTAAATTTTTTAAAAAGCCGAATATAAAGACTGACTTTTTTATGGGACCTATAGAAAATGGACTTCCGTAGGCAATTTTCTTGAATCCTGTCGCTGAAGACATCAAAATATCGAATGTAGGGAGGTACCGTTACATGGGGTTATACGAAGAAGTTGACCTGTATCAGCTATTTTCTGTCACAGGATGTTGTACCCATTAGGAACCTCATTTCCCGAACCATATTTCCGTCAATGATGTCGCAATAATCATTAAAACACCCAATATTAGGAGGTACCGTTATGTGGGGGCTATACCAAAATGTGGACCTATATGGCCCATTTTCAATGGCAAAAGTCCTGCAGACCTAACACACCTGTGTAATAATTTTACCAACCTACTTTATTCCATTCGAAGGCTAAAGTGATTCCCACAGACGGACGGACATCGCTAAATTGAATTTTCCGCAAAAAAAAGTTATTCGTGATGGAATTCAAGCGTGATAGTGTGATTCCTTATATTTGGCCGTGATATTGGTAGCGTAGCCCGACGTCAAGGATGTGGACGGAAGAAATCAGCAACATCAGCAGAAATGGTTCGAAAAGTTAAGAAGCGACTTGTTCGCAACCCTCGTCGCAGTGGCCGAAAAACGGCTCGTGAGCTAAACATATCCCAATATTCCATTCGGCAAATATTGAAAAATGAGCTCGGGGTAAAGCCATTAAAATTCCAAAAAGTGCAAGAACTTACACCGCAACAGAAATAAAATTGACTCAAAAGAGCTAAAGAGTTGCCACGCTTGGCCGAAAGTGGTGAACTGCCGAATTTGGTTTTCTCCGATGAGAAAACATTCGTTGTCCAGCAGTTGTAAACAAACAAAATGATCGTGTTTACTTGCCAAAGAGGTTAGCTGAAAATGTGCACTTTCGGTTGGCCACCAGAACTCAAGCGCCGGCCATGGTGATGGTGTGGGCCGCCATAACAGCCTATGGTTGCTCTGCGCTCGCATTAATCGACCGTGGCTTCAGAATAAATGCCGAATATTATCGCGAACATATTCTGGAGGGTGTATTAAAGCCTTGGGCACGCAAACATTTTGGCCTTAGACCTTGGACATAATTCTCAAAACCTTTTTTCCATTATTTATCATTGCTAATTTCAAAACCTCCGCAGATTGGTAACCTGATTTCTCTGAACTGCTTTCTTTTTTTCTCCATACCTGCATTTTAAAACAATTAAATCTGAACATGTCATGGCATTATGTGTGTTTAGAGAGCACGGCACATCAACATAATATCGCAGAAGAAAGGGCAAACATCCATACTTAGTTAGACTCTCTTTTCGCAGAAGCACAACAACACATTTCATATTTGCAGTTAAGTAAATGAAACCATTGTTAATTTTTTATTTGTCCCTCTTTCGAAATCCGAACATCATTAGTTTAATTCACATGATTTAATTGCTTCATTGCATGTCTTAATTTATCACACAATCAGTGATTCTAAAAATCTCTAATGTTTTTATAATGAATCTTTTATCCATTTCTAGCCGGGCTCATTTCTCCAATTAAAACGGCAACTGATGATGATGCCAACTGTTCCGCTCAGGTAAAACGAAATCTTGGCCACAAATTGGCAAAAAAGCTATTGTTGTGAGAAGTATGGGTGCTTGGAAATGATCACAACTTCTATATTTTTGATAAGATAAACCTATAAACCGAATTCACACAGTCTAACTGAGATAGTCGGAAAGTCTGTCAGTCAGTCCACTAAATGAACAGCAAAATATGAATTATAATTTCATATTAAACCAGACCATACAGACAACAGATGTAGGGAACTAAGGAACAATTAGTTGAAATAATTAACATAAACAAAAACACGATCGACGGATGGATGTTAAAAGAAACAATTCATTTCATTTGTGTGGGAAATTTTCGATATTTTTTTTTTTAAATTAGAAGGGAGGGAGAGAGACAGAAAAACTAGTTATACCCTACAACACTATGTGTTGGGGGTATTATAAGTTTGATTGGGCCAAAAATTATGTAACACCACGAAATATTGATTTCCCACATAGGAAAGTATATATGGATCTTTCTATCTCGCCGAGCTGAGTCGATCTAGCTATGTATGTCCGTCCGTCCGTCTGTCCGTCTGTCCGTCTGTCCGTCTGTCCATGTTATTTTGTAATCACTCTACAGGTCGCAATTATGGCCCGATCTTCACGAAATTTAGAATGGAGGTGGGGCTAGGGTCAGAATAGAACCCTATTTCTTTTGGAGATGATCGCCAAATGTTTAGGGGTTGAAATGGACCAAATACTGAAAAAATGTCGGATTTTGCAGAAGCTATACAGGTCGCAATTATAGACCAATCGACGCGGAATTTCGCATGTAGCTAGAGTTTAGGGCGGGCAAGAAGCCTACCAATTTGGGTGGTCATCGGATAATATTTAGCGGGTAAAATAGGCCATATCTTTTTTGTTGAAAAACTTCAAAATTTTTCATTAAACCGCGAATATTTTAAGTCCCGGCGAAATCACAAAGCCATGAGAAGGTTACTTCTGATCTTTACATTGATGTTAAGATCCAAAAAATCGAATATATAGCAAATACATGCGATATATATGTCTATCAAAGAAGATATGCTTGAAAGATCTCTTATATGTCGAGAACGGCTGAACTGATTTCGACAGTTCTCATTAATTCAGAATGGCCTCTTGGCAGGAAAGAAAAAACGTCTAAAAAATTGCATAACAATATCTCTCTAAAGATGAAAATATTGATTTTGTAATATTTTCTCATATTTTTTCCATTTTGTCATATTTTTGGCATATTTTCATTTTGAATTAAACATTTGGTAATATTTCTACAGCTAACAAAACTAAGTAGTTAGGATATCAGGATATCATATATAGATCGCATTTATGGCCCGATCCTTACGAAATTTTGCATGGGGATAAGATGAGGGTCAGAATAGAAGCCTACTCTTTTTGGAGATGATCGCCATATATTTAGGGGTTGAAATGGACCAAAAAACTGCAAAATTGTCAGCAGGTCGTAATTATCGCCCGATCCTCACGCACATTTGAATGGGGGTTACCGGACATTGCAAAAGCCAAGCAGTTTTGGATGGCCATCCAAAAATATTCAATGTGTAAAGGAGTTTGCCAACTTTTGTAGACAAAATACGAAAATGTCCATTCCAGTGACTTTTTGGAGAATTCAGAAATACAGGAAAGACGCACTTCTGACTATTTCGTTAACGCTGATTTCGTTGAAGAATATAGTCAAATGTCTGTATCTCATATAGATGCGTTTCAGTCAAAAACCAATAATAAATGTTAACCTTTTGCCACTTCTGAGAGATTATAGGTCTTTGGGAAATATTGGTTCCAGATCTAGGAATACCATTTACGTGCAACATCTACCAATAAATTGGAAATGAGCAAATTAGTTTAAGTTGCTATTATTCGAAAATTAGAGAACGAAACCTGATGGTTTTCTTTTATTATTTGTCACAATGTCTTGTGGAATTTATTCGAGTATCTCGCCTATATAAACCGTATCGTTTATTATAGTGTTGTAGGGTATTCAACGGTCGGCTCCGCTCGACTGTAGCCTTTGCTTACTTGTTTTACTTGTTTATGCTGATTTCGTTGACGAATATAGCCAAATATCGTAGACAAGCAAATCATATAGATGAATCTAAATTTGGAGATACAGAGGGGCTCCTTGCTTTTGGAGATGATTGCAAAATATTTAGGGGTTCAAATTAACCAAACAAAGAAATGTTTTTCCGATCACACAATTGAAGCCAATCGACACGCCTGTGAAGAGAGTTAAGGACAGGGAAGAATTCTAGCATTTTGGATGACCATTGGGTTATATTTATCTGTAAAATGGACTACAACAACTAACGCCCGACGGAGTGCATAAATGTTGGGCAAATGTACCTAGTCAAAATCCTAATTTCAAAAGCGTAATCTTCGAATATGGATTTGGACATAAGGTGGCTTCTAACATATTGTAGTGTTGTAGGGTATAACATAGTCGGCCCCGCACGACTATAGCCTTTTCTTACTTGTTAAAGGTTGAAACGGAAGTTTATATTTTCCTCATAACCTTCCAAAATTGGGAAAAAATAATTCCATTCAAGAAGGAAAGAATATCTATATTGATAAAATTTTGAATATGTAAAAATATTATATCATATCTTATATCTTAAAGTATATCTACTACCACCCCACAAAAGGTAAAAGCCTTCACTTTGGCACAATTTTGGAGCATTTTAGTATACAGGGTGAGATGAAAAAAACTGCAACCAATTTCTGACTGCTTTCATTTCTATGCCACTCATCCGACAGCTGTTAAAATTATTCAAGTGACAGCTTATTATATTGTTTACAAGCGTACAAAACCATTCGATGAGAAAACATTCGTTGTCCAGCAGTTGTAAACAAACAAAATGATCGTGTTTACTTGCCAAAGAGGTTAGCTGAAAATGTGCACTTTCGGTTGGCCACCAGAACTCAAGCGCCGGCCATGGTGATGGTGTGGGCCGCCATAACAGCCTATGGTTGCTCTGCGCTCGCATTAATCGACCGTGGCTTCAGAATAAATGCCGAATATTATCGCGAACATATTCTGGAGGGTGTATTAAAGCCTTGGGCACGCAAACATTTTGGCCTTAGACCTTGGACATAATTCTCAAAACCTTTTTTCCATTATTTATCATTGCTAATTTCAAAACCTCCGCAGATTGGTAACCTGATTTCTCTGAACTGCTTTCTTTTTTTCTCCATACCTGCATTTTAAAACAATTAAATCTGAACATGTCATGGCATTATGTGTGTTTAGAGAGCACGGCACATCAACATAATATCGCAGAAGAAAGGGCAAACATCCATACTTAGTTAGACTCTCTTTTCGCAGAAGCACAACAACACATTTCATATTTGCAGTTAAGTAAATGAAACCATTGTTAATTTTTTATTTGTCCCTCTTTCGAAATCCGAACATCATTAGTTTAATTCACATGATTTAATTGCTTCATTGCATGTCTTAATTTATCACACAATCAGTGATTCTAAAAATCTCTAATGTTTTTATAATGAATCTTTTATCCATTTCTAGCCGGGCTCATTTCTCCAATTAAAACGGCAACTGATGATGATGCCAACTGTTCCGCTCAGGTAAAACGAAATCTTGGCCACAAATTGGCAAAAAAGCTATTGTTGTGAGAAGTATGGGTGCTTGGAAATGATCACAACTTCTATATTTTTGATAAGATAAACCTATAAACCGAATTCACACAGTCTAACTGAGATAGTCGGAAAGTCTGTCAGTCAGTCCACTAAATGAACAGCAAAATATGAATTATAATTTCATATTAAACCAGACCATACAGACAACAGATGTAGGGAACTAAGGAACAATTAGTTGAAATAATTAACATAAACAAAAACACGATCGACGGATGGATGTTAAAAGAAACAATTCATTTCATTTGTGTGGGAAATTTTCGATATTTTTTTTTTTAAATTAGAAGGGAGGGAGAGAGACAGAAAAACTAGTTCATATTTAATAATTCTAAATAATTGCAGCTAATTTGCGGTTGAATTCTGCTGAGGATGGTCTATGACAAATGAGAAAGTGTGACGTGGAAGACACCACTACGTATTTTTAGGGACAGGGTTTGCAGCTATTTGTAGAGAAAATATATTTATTTATGTTATATGTATAAGGAGTTATACAAAGGATGATATAAAAAAACTGCAGCTAAGTCAAACGCCATAATTTTTACATTTTTATACCCTACACCACCTAGTGGTAAGGGTATTATGTCTTTGTGCATTTGTTTGTAACATGGAGAAGCAAACGAGATAGACCCATAGTTATTTTTAGTGATCAGCATAGACTCACATTTTGAGTCGATTTATGCTTGTCCGTCCGTTTGTCTGTTTGTCCATCCGTCTGTCCATGTATTTTTTAAAACAAAATGCAGGTCGCATTTATTATTCGATTGAAGGACGAACCCAAATGAAATTGGTGAAAATCGGTCCAAATTTAGATATAGCTCACACATATATTTTCATCCGATTTTAGGTTTCTTGTGCACCAAATGGCTAATATCAGTCCAAATTGTGTGAATTTTGCGACATCCGACCGAATTCCGCCTACAAGTATGTGCTTTAAATTTGGTGAAAATCGGTTCAGATCTAGCTATAGCTCCCATATATATGTTTCATCGGATTTGGTGTTTAAATCTCTCACGTACGTTTTTAGATCTGTTTGAATTGGTCACCTTTGGCGCGAATTATGGCCTTTAAACGGCCAATGAAAGCGTCACACGCTGCCCAAATGTAGCTCTGCGGTATTTTGGCCCATTCCTCGTGAAGGGCTTGCTTGCTTCCCAAAATACTCCATACACAACAGTCCAACGGATTGGTATCCGGAGATTTTGGTGGCCATTGTGCGCTGGAAATTAAGCGAGGGACCTCATTTTGTAACCATTCTTGTGTGGCGCGTGCTGAGTGCTTTGGTGCTAAGTCCTGTTGGAATGTCTAAGGTCTGCGGCCAAAATGTTTGTATACTCAAGGCTTTAATACACCCTACAGAATTTTTTCGCGATAATATTCGTTATTTATTCTGATGCCGCGGTCGATTAATACGAGCGCAGAGCAACCATCGGCCCACACCATCACCATGGCCGGCGCTTGAGTTCTGATGGCCAACCGAAGGTGCACCTTTTCAACTGACTTCCTTGGCAAGTAAACACGATCATTTCGTTTGTTTACAAACTGCTGGACAACGAATGTTTTCTCATCGGAGAAAACCAAATGCGGCATTTCACCACTTTTGGCCAAGCGAAGCAACTCTTTAGCTCTTTTGAGTCTATTTTCTTTCCGTTGCGGTGTAAGTTCTTGCACTTTTGGGAATTTCAATGGTTTTACCCCGAGGTCATTTCATTCATCCAATATTTGTCGAATGGAATATTGCGATATGTTTAGCTCACGAGCCATTTTTCGGGCACTGCGACTCGGGTTTCGATTAAGTCGCTTCTTTACTTTTCGAACCATTTCTGCTGATGTTGCTGTTTTCTTCCGTCCACTTCCTTGACGTCGGGCTACGCTACCAGTAACCAGCAACGGTAACGAGCGATGGTACGAGACACAAAAGATTTATTCATATTTATATGCTGGTGTGCTCTAACGGTAGCCCCTTGTGGTTTTCCAGCCAAATATAAAAAAATAATATAATAAATCACACTATCCCGCTTGAATTCCAACGCGAACAATTTTTTTTCTGGAAAATACTCACCAGAATGGTTTTGTACGCTTGTAAACAATATAATAAGCTGTCACTTGAATAATTTTAACAGCTGTCGGATGAGTGGCATAGAAATGAAAGCAGTCTGAAATTGGTTGCAGTTTTTTTCATCTCACCCTGTATACTAAAATGCTCCAAAATTGTGCCAAAGTGAAGGCTTTTACCTTTTGTGGGGTGGTAGTAGATATACTTTAAGATATAAGATATGATATAATATTTTTACATATTCAAAATTTTATCAATATAGATATTCTTTCCTTCTTGAATGGAATTATTTTTTCCCAATTTTGGAAGGTTATGAGGAAAATATAAACTTCCGTTTCAACCTTTAACAAGTAAGAAAAGGCTATAGTCGTGCGGGGCCGACTATGTTATACCCTACAACACTACAATATGTTAGAAGCCACCTTATGTCCAAATCCATATTCGAAGATTACGCTTTTGAAATTAGGATTTTGACTAGGTACATTTGCCCAACATTTATGCACTCCGTCGGGCGTTAGTTGTTGTAGTCCATTTTACAGATAAATATAACCCAATGGTCATCCAAAATGCTAGAATTCTTCCCTGTCCTTAACTCTCTTCACAGGCGTGTCGATTGGCTTCAATTGTGTGATCGGAAAAACATTTCTTTGTTTGGTTAATTTGAACCCCTAAATATTTTGCAATCATCTCCAAAAGCAAGGAGCCCCTCTGTATCTCCAAATTTAGATTCATCTATATGATTTGCTTGTCTACGATATTTGGCTATATTCGTCAACGAAATCAGCATAAACAAGTAAAACAAGTAAGCAAAGGCTACAGTCGAGCGGAGCCGACCGTTGAATACCCTACAACACTATAATAAACGATACGGTTTATATAGGCGAGATACTCGAATAAATTCCACAAGACATTGTGACAAATAATAAAAGAAAACCATCAGGTTTCGTTCTCTAATTTTCGAATAATAGCAACTTAAACTAATTTGCTCATTTCCAATTTATTGGTAGATGTTGCACGTAAATGGTATTCCTAGATCTGGAACCAATATTTCCCAAAGACCTATAATCTCTCAGAAGTGGCAAAAGGTTAACATTTATTATTGGTTTTTGACTGAAACGCATCTATATGAGATACAGACATTTGACTATATTCTTCAACGAAATCAGCGTTAACGAAATAGTCAGAAGTGCGTCTTTCCTGTATTTCTGAATTCTCCAAAAAGTCACTGGAATGGACATTTTCGTATTTTGTCTACAAAAGTTGGCAAACTCCTTTACACATTGAATATTTTTGGATGGCCATCCAAAACTGCTTGGCTTTTGCAATGTCCGGTAACCCCCATTCAAATGTGCGTGAGGATCGGGCGATAATTACGACCTGCTGACAATTTTGCAGTTTTTTGGTCCATTTCAACCCCTAAATATATGGCGATCATCTCCAAAAAGAGTAGGCTTCTATTCTGACCCTCATCTTATCCCCATGCAAAATTTCGTAAGGATCGGGCCATAAATGCGATCTATATATGATATCCTGATATCCTAACTACTTAGTTTTGTTAGCTGTAGAAATATTACCAAATGTTTAATTCAAAATGAAAATATGCCAAAAATATGACAAAATGGAAAAAATATGAGAAAATATTACAAAATCAATATTTTCATCTTTAGAGAGATATTGTTATGCAATTTTTTAGACGTTTTTTCTTTCCTGCCAAGAGGCCATTCTGAATTAATGAGAACTGTCGAAATCAGTTCAGCCGTTCTCGACATATAAGAGATCTTTCAAGCATATCTTCTTTGATAGACATATATATCGCATGTATTTGCTATATATTCGATTTTTTGGATCTTAACATCAATGTAAAGATCAGAAGTAACCTTCTCATGGCTTTGTGATTTCGCCGGGACTTAAAATATTCGCGGTTTAATGAAAAATTTTGAAGTTTTTCAACAAAAAAGATATGGCCTATTTTACCCGCTAAATATTATCCGATGACCACCCAAATTGGTAGGCTTCTTGCCCGCCCTAAACTCTAGCTACATGCGAAATTCCGCGTCGATTGGTCTATAATTGCGACCTGTATAGCTTCTGCAAAATCCGACATTTTTTCAGTATTTGGTCCATTTCAACCCCTAAACATTTGGCGATCATCTCCAAAAGAAATAGGGTTCTATTCTGACCCTAGCCCCACCTCCATTCTAAATTTCGTGAAGATCGGGCCATAATTGCGACCTGTAGAGTGATTACAAAATAACATGGACAGACGGACAGACGGACAGACGGACAGACGGACAGACGGACGGACGGACATACATAGCTAGATCGACTCAGCTCGGCGAGATAGAAAGATCCATATATACTTTCCTATGTGGGAAATCAATATTTCGTGGTGTTACATAATTTTTGGCCCAATCAAACTTATAATACCCCCAACACATAGTGTTGTAGGGTATAAATATAAATATTACATTCTGTATTATCTGTCATAGCAGCAATGATTTAAGGTACAGGTTTGAAATATGGCACAGAAGTTAATATCACATCGAAATTGAAAAAATGAGAAGAAAATCGTTAATTCGACTTATACCACTGAGTTTTAAAATTCGATATTTCTACATTATTCCGGATATAGCAGCTCATAAATGTATGTTTCTCTTCTAATGTGGTCAACACATTTAGTGAGAAACATAAATCCACACATATTCTCATATCGCTGTAAAAATCTGATTATTCAGATGTACTAATAAGAACGCCCCACACCCCCTCCCCACCTCACCATCGTTGTAATAGCACCACATTAATACGATTAATTGCAGTTTAGCATTTATGTTTTTCTAATAGTCTTAAAATGAAATAAATTTAATCCTGTCATGGCCGAACAATAAACGCCTACAACAATAAATTGTTGTTCCATTGTAGTGGTGGTGGCGGTGATGGTCATTTAAAGTTACAAATATTTTAGTCTCCGATTTTTGTGTGTTCCTGTGTAAATTCTTTGTATTAGAGGTATCTGTATTAAGCCAATTAGTCAAGGAGATCAACAACTTTCTAAATGATCGTACCCACACACATACACATTTGGTACACACATTCACGTAACATGCGAAGAGAAGATGAAAATTGAAGGTGGTGAACCAAAACAAAGCAACAATGGGGAGCGTGGTGAAAAGATCACATAAATGCCGCAAGAGGAAGAAGATTAATTTTTGAATAGGCGTCACGGTGGCGTCTAAATCAAATTAAATTTTTGAAAAAAAAAGAACGAACGCCAACTAAATCACTGGGGGGTTTTATTTAGTTTTCAAACATTGAAATGGTTATTTGTATTGAATATTGGAAAAAAATAAATTGAAATATCTTCGAAATACTATATTATTTATTTCAGATAAATTCAATGAAAAAATTAGAAATTTTATTAAATATTTTTTATTCTATAGGCTACAAAGTTAGTATTTTGCGAGGTTGGAGGAAATGATAAAGGATGCTCAGGATCTAACTGAAAATCAAGTTTTGCGTATTTAGTAGAGAGCTCATAACAAAAAATTTTATATTAGGAAGCTTTGTGAAGTAGGTCATACCAACTATAAACCTTATTTGAATGCGTATCATGGCTTTAGAATATTCACAATTTGGGAACAATATCTAACTCTGAATCGATTTTAAACAAATTTGACAGAGGCGTTTGTTCCTCTAGTACCAAATAACATAACTTCGATAATATTTATATTAAAAATATTTATCGAAGCAATAGATATACCGGATCGAGTTTTACCAAATGGAAAAATTCGGTTGAATATGAAAAAATCTGACCAATTTCGTGAATATATTGTGAAGAATAAGTGTAAAATCGGATGAACATGTATACCGAAGCAACATAAAAATCTGAACCGATCTCGATAAAATTTGTCCGGAATCAAAAATCCTTGTTGTGGAATGCAAATTAAGCATGTGAGGGCCATTAAATCCAAATCGGATGAAACATATATATGGGAGCTATAGCTATATCTAAACCGATTTTCACCCAATTTGACTTACTTGCTTCTAGACTGAATTTGGTTAGATGTGCCAAATTTCAAGTCAGTGGCCATTTGGTGCCTAATTAACCCAAAATCTGTTAAAGATATATGTAGTAGCTATATCTAAATTTGAATCGATTCTCACCAATTTCAATAGTGTTCGTTCATGGGGGAAACAAATATTGTTTGGAAAATGTCCTCTGAATCGGATAATAAATGCGATCTGTTTTTCGTGCACAAAAAACATGAATAGATGGACGGATGGACTGACTGACCTGCATAAATCGACTCAGAAAGTGATACTATGAAGATAAATATGGGTCGATCTCGCTTCCTTCTCAACGTTACACACAAACACATAATACCTTACCACTATGTGGTGTAGGGTATAACAACAATATTCCCGATATTGTTGTTATACCCTAAAACCTGAAACCTGACTAGTTTGCAACAACAAAATTTACGAATTCCCCGATTTTTACACCCTCAGATGGCTACAGAGTGTATATACTATAGGGTATATATTATACGACAAAAATGTGCCTCGACGAAATAACGGTCCATTTGAAGTCCATTTAGGGGTGTTCGACCAACTGGCTGGTGTGCATGATAACTCTCGAAGGGAGTATACCTCGATTTCAAGTATTTTTATACCCTACACAACAAGGTGGTTAGGGTATTGTCTTTGTACATTTGTTTGTAGCAGGCAAAAGGAAACGAGATAGACCCATAGTTCCTTTTAATGATCTGCATAGAATCACATTCTGAGTCGATTTATGCTGTCCATCCGTCCGTCCGTGTGTCCATGTATTTTTGTAAACAAAGTAAAGTTCGCATTTATTGCCCGATCCAGATGAAATTTTATATCAAATGCAGCTCAGAAATACCTTTGCTAAATTTTACCGAGATCGGTTCAGATTTCCATATAGCTCCCATATATAACTTCGTCCGATTTACCTTTTATTGTGCTCCAAACGTCTAATATTTGTCTAAATGGTATGAAATTTGGCACATACGACGGAATTGAGTCTAGAAGCGAGTATGCCAAATTTGGTGAAGATCGGTTTATTGATGAAGATCATTTGTAGCTATAGCCCCCATATATATTGTTCATCCGATTTGTTACCCACAGCCGTAATATGCACTCCGTAACAACGATATTCAGGGAAATATATCAAATACAGCTCAGAAATATCTTTGCCAAATTTTATCGAGATCGGTTGAGATTTGGATATATCTTTATCTGATATCAAATTAATTTTGCACCAAACGGGCAATACAAGTCCGAATTCAAAAGATACATATGCTTCGGCATATTTAGTCCTTTGATTTATTTTTTTATTTAAATTATAATCATAGGGTGTATGATTGAATTCACCAATAAAAACTTTTAATTGTTATGTGGAGCTCAACTAAATTAGCAAAGTGGTGTAGGGTATCATAAAATTGGCCCCGCCCGACTTTGGAACTTTCTTTACTGGTTTTAGAAATACAAAATTCTGGGCCAGGATGTTCTTTCTTAATAATAGACAGAACATTGTTCAAATCCAGTATTTAATTAATTTTTTTCTTATTTTTTGGGAGGTACGAATCATTTTTATACCCTGCACCATACATAGTATGGAGGGTATATTAAGTTCGTCATTCCATTTGTAACTCATCGTAATAATAATTGTAGACCCAACAAAGTATATATATTCTTGATCAGCGTAAAATTCTAGGGCGATTTAGTCCTGTCCATCCGTCTGTCTTTCCGTCTATTGTAATTACGTTCCAGTCAAAACGAATTAAGATAGGAAGCTAACATTTTTCACAAATCAGTCTTTTCTCTGCAGGCAGCCTAATTTCGAAGATGGGCTATATCGGTCCACGACTTCGTATATCCCCATATAACGGTACCCCCCGCTATTCGATGTTTTGATAATTGTTACCACATTTTTCAATGGAATTGTCTGAAAATGCACACAATGAGTTCTTTGTAAGTACTTTATCTCTTGGAAGAGAATTATCTATATCGGTCTACGATATGGTATATCCCTCATATATTCGATATTTTGATGTAGGTTCATACAAGGAGTTCTTTGTGATTACTTTACCCTCTGAAAGAGAATTTTCTGTAAAGGTCCACGGTATATTATATCCCCCACATAACGGTACCCCCGATATTCGGTATTCTGATGATTTTAGGTACATGTGAGTACTCCTAGAAGATAATTATCTATATAGGCCCACGATATAGTGTATATAGAGGTACCCTCCGATATTCGTTATTTTGATGATTTCAGGCAAATTTTTCAATGAAATTGTCTTAAAATCCACAAAAGGAATTCCTTGTGAGTACATTACCCCCTGGAAAAGAATTGTCTATATAGGTTCACCATATCTTATATCACCTAGATATCTGTTCCTCCTGATATTCGGTATTTTGATGATTTTTGCGACGTTATTCATCGGAATTGTTTCATTGCGTATATAAAGTCCGGAACAGTTACTACGACCCATCACACAAATTACTTATGCAGGACCGCGTCTTCGTATATCCCCCAGATGACGGTTTTCTTTTGAATGATATTTTCCGACGGATTTTTTTTTTTTTTTTGAAAAATTTCAATTTTTTTGCAATTGGTGGAGGAAATGCTTTTTTACTTGCTTATTTTTGATGGTCAACTCGTCTCATATGTGATTTAAGATTTTCCAAACTTTACCCCATTTGTGGGATCCATTCATCTCAAAAGGAATAGACTTTAACAAGGAATTAGATCTAAAATTGGTAAAAATATTGAAACGAGCCAAATTTGAAAAAAAAAAAACTGAGAATTATTTATATTTAATGATAGTTTTTAACACTTGGTAGAAGTATTGGAATGCCTGTCCATCTTTTAATTCAATCTAAGTTTGAAAAATTAAAGATATTATCATATGAAAAGGTTTGATCAAATTGACAGATTAGAAACGAATTTCGTTCAGAGAGATTCAAAACCTTTATTTCGAGATATTCATTATTGGCCGTATCAAAGAAATGTGAGAGTGAGAGTATACAGAAGGTCTATTATCTAAGACTTATCAATAATGGCTCGACCTCGAATCCCTAGGGTTTGACAAACGAATTGGGTGAAATATGGCATTCTAGACTCCCAATGTGTGGGCGATCTTATCTCAAGAAATATATCTCAACTTATTTATTCGAAAGTTGCCCCTGAATTACTGAAATTTTCAAGCATCTTATGTTTCTTTTACAAACATTAAAAAAAGAATTCATTTCAAAAAATCCAAAAATCAAAAATCCAAATCAAACGGCTAACTCAAAACGCAAATATGAAAATTGCTCAAAAATTAGACAAATCATTTAAATTGGAAACAATGGCCAATCGCTTTGAAAAGAAGTAGCAGTGGTAGCAATCAATTTTTGGTCAATGGTCTATAATTTATGCCCCGTCATGAGAGGGTAATTAAACAATAATTGGATACGAAACAAACAAAACAAAAAAGTTTCTTCAAATAAAATACCGAAAAAATCCAAAAAAATTGAGATGCCGGTAAATTTTGATTGACACACGCACATGCTCACATATTGGAGGCCAGCATGGAGGGAGACATTCCTTTTTGTCCGCCGCACACAACTGCCGACAAAAAACTTGACGAGAAACCGAAACAAAAACCAACAGATAAAAGATTTCTAAACGATTATTCAAATCGATAAATGATTAGAAATTATTTTGAAAACGACTTTGGACAACCGAAAATGAAGCGATAATAATAGCACTGACTGAGTACGCAAAATTGCCGCGCCGACTTGGAATTGATGAAATTTATTTGAATATTGCCCATGGCAGAGAAGTGGCAGCCGCAACGACAATGGAAGCGATAGCAGTAGCAATGGCCCCAAAACTAAGATTTTTTTTGGTTTATAATTATAACATTACGTCTGGGTAAAAAAAAAATCATTTATAACCAAATTGACAACTTGGTGGTTGGTTGGGATCAGTGGCATGATTGAAATGGAAAAATTTTAAATAATCTGGGGGTCTACTCAATTTAGGGCCTACACAACAACACTGGGATAAAAGATGTGCAACATGAGATTTAAAGTTGCCCCTGCTCCATTTTCCAACAAAAGTCGTTAAAATAAGAAAACCATTCGTATTTAATACAAATTTGACTCAATATTTTTTCTTTGATGAATCCAAGTTTAACCATTGTCTTTTTTATATCTTCCACCATAGTATGGAGGGTATATTAAGCTTCCGAACGAAATGAAGTAGATTGATAAAATTTTACTCAAATATATATTATGTCTGCAGGACTTTTGGTTTTGAAAATGGGCCATCTATCTCCACCTTTTGGTATAGCCCCCATATAACTGTACCTCCCGATATTCGGTATTTTGATGATTTTAGTCATATTTTTCACCGGAATTGTTTCGAATTTGGTATTTGAAGTTCGTAATGGATACTACAGCCTCAGGCAGAAAATGGGCCATGCAGATCCACGTCTTCGTATAGCCCCCATATAACGGTACCTCCCGATATTCGGTATTTTCATGATTTTAGCGACATTATTGACCGGAATTGTTTAAAATTTGGTATTAGAAGTTCGTAATGGATACTACAGCATATGACAGGAGATTTTCTGTGGAGATCAACGTCTTCGTATAGCCCCCATATAACGGTACCCCCCGATATTCGGTATTTTCATGATTTTAGCGACATTATTGACCGGAATTGTTTAAAATTTGGTATTTGAAGTTCGAAATGAATACTACAGCGTAAGACAGTTAATTGTCTGTGCAGGTCCACGTCTTCGTATAGCCCCCATATGACGGCACTCCCCGATATTCGGTATTTTGATGATTTTAGCGATATTTTTCACTGAATTCGTTTCAAATTTGGTATTTGAAGTTCCAAATGGATACTACAGCATATGACAGGAGATTGTTTGTGCAGGTTCACGTCGTCGTATAGCCCCCATATAACGGTACCCCCCGATATTCGGTATTTTCATGATTTTAGCGACATTATTTATCAGAATTGTTTCAAATTTTGTATTTGAAGTTCGAAATAGATGCTACAGCCTGAGACCAAAAATTGTCTGTGCAGGTCTACGTCTTCGTATAGCCCCCATATAACGGTACCTCCCGATATTCGGTATTTTGATGATTTTAGCGACATTATTCACCGGAATTGTTTCAAATATTGTATTTGAAGTTCGAAAAGGATACTACAGCCTAAGACAGAAAATTGTCTGTGCAGGTCCACATTTTGGTATAGCCCCCATATAATAGTATATTGATTATTTTAGCACCGGTTTTTTTTTTAAATGTCGCATTTCAATGTTGTAACGGCTTGTGACAAAAGTTGCTTATGCAGGTCCACGTCGTCGTTTAGACCCTATTATGACGGCTTCATTTGGTATTTTCAAGATTTTAACAGAATTTTTACCAATTTATTTATTTATTTATTTTTTTTGAAAATTGCCAAATTCATTCCAAATGGTGGAGGGTATTTGAAGTTCGGCCCGGTCGAACTTACAGCTTTTTTACTTGTTATTCTTTTAACATTTCTTTAATAAAATACCTTCCTAAAATCACAGAACATTTCTTCACTGCCACACCAAAATATGCACACCCTTCTGCATTAAGCCTTTAACATACGTGAACCATTTACATTTGTATGGGTGGTGGTCAATCAGCAGTGTGTGTGTGTGTGCTGCATGTCTTTCGGCCTTTTTTTCCGTTGTCTTCAAGTTTCTTTTGAAAAAATTTAAATGAGCTTTTAAACATTTTAGCTACTGTTTGACGCAACCAATCGATTTTCATTGCCTTTGTTTGCCGTTGAACATTTGTTTTTTGTCCGCAAAGAGGGCATCACATTTCAAATCGAATTGCCGTGACTGCAGGCTAAATTTATTCAAATTACTGCCTTTCGATCGCAGAGATCATTGACGAGAACGCCTGTTAGCCAGCCGATTAGAAAAAAAAAATGTAGTGGTTTTTACCTTAAAAAAATGCTATCAACTTTGGAAAATATTGGTGGTCTTGAGACAATAAAAAAGAATCCATAGGAATATGTGGCTTAGGTGTTAAAGTGCCAACTATCTTGTGTTACCGTTACAAAATACAAATAATGAAATTACAGGAACATTGGCAAAAAAAACTACATCGGTAACGCCGTATTCTAGGCAAGAAGTTCTGAAAAAATCCCCCGAAATTCCGCTAACGGTTGCGCCACTATTAAAAGCCCTACAAAATAGTGGATTTTTTAAACATTTTTCTGCAGGACCTGTTTCATATTTTTGGAAAATTTGAATCCGTGAATACAGCTAATTTTAGATATTTCGAAGGTTTGCATCTGTTGTATCCTCCATATGTAGGTATAGGGCACATATAGCGGTACCATTTCATTTTCGATATTTTATAGATTTTAAACACAGATTTGCTCAACACACTTATAATTCTCAGTTAGGGTTAAACACCAAATTTACATCCTATCCTATTTTTCCAATTTCTGGATTATTTTACCCTCATCCATATGGCTACAGAGGGTATACAGGGTGAGATTAAAAAAACTGCAACCAACTTCAGACTGCTGTCATTTCTCATTCCACCCGTCCGACAGTTGTTAAAATTATTCCAGTGACAGCTCATTATATTGTTTACAAGCGCGCAAGAGCACTTCGGTGAAAATTTTCCAGAAAAAAGCTATTCGTGATGGAATTCAAGAGTGATAGTGTGATATCTTGATATTTGGCTGGAAAACCACAAGAGGTTATCGTTAGAGCACTCCAGCATTTAAATGTGAATAAATCTGTTGTGTCTCGTACCATCGTTCGTTACCGTAATACTGGTAGCGTAGCCCGACGTCAAGGAAGTGGACGGAAGAAAACAGCAACATCAGCAGAAATGGTTCGAAAAGTAAAGAAGAGACTTGATCGAAACCCGCGTCGCAGTGGTTGAAAAACGGCTCGGCTGAACATAACGCAATATTCCATTCGGCAAATATTGAAAAATGAGCTCGGAGTAAAGCTATTGAAATTCCAAAAAGTACAAGAACTTACACCGCAACAGAAAGAAAATAAACTTGAAAGAGCAGAAGAGTTGCTTCGCTTGGCCGAAAGTGGTGAACTGCCGAATTTGGTTTTCTCCGTTCCGATGAGAAAACATCCGTTGTCCAGCAGTTTGTAAACAAAACAAGTAAAAAAGCAGAAAGTTCGGCCGGACCGAACTTTGAATACCCTCCACCATTTGGAACGAATTAGAAAATTTTCAAAAAAATAAAATCCATTAAATTTTTATTTAAATCTTTACAATATCTAATATAGGAAGGAGCCGATATATGGTGGTATATATGATATTGTGGACCTATTACGACAAATCTATGTCTGGGTGTAAAGTACTCACAAGGAACTTCTTGTGTGGATTTTCAGATAATTCCATTGGAAAAAGTGGCTAAAATCATCAAACTACTATATATCGGGTTGGTATCGTTATATGGGGGATATACGATATTACGGACCTATATAGACAATTCCCTTTCAGGGGGTAAAGTGCTCACAAAGAACTCCTTGTGTCGATTTTCAGACAATACGATTTGAAAATGTGGCCAAAATCATCAAAATACCGAATATCGGAGGTACCGTTATATGGGTGCTACCGTATAGCATCATTAACTTATATAAAGGATTCTCTGTCGGGGAGTAAAGTGCTCACAAAAAACCCCTTGTGTACAATTTCCGTTGAAAAATGTGGCTAAAATCATCAAAATACCGAATATCGAGGGTACCGTTATATGGGGAATATACGATACCGTGGACCGATATAGATAATTCTCTTCCGAGGTATAAAGTATCCACAAGGAACTCCTTGTATGGATTTTCAGACAATTCCGTTGAAAAATGTGGCTAACATCATCAAAACACCGAATAAGGGGGGGTAGAGTTATATGGGGGATATACGATATCGTGGACCTATATAGACAATTCTTTTTCAGAGGGTAGAATACTTACAAGGGACTCCTTTTGTAGAATTTCAGACACTTCCATTGAAAAATGTGGCTAAAATCGTCAAAATATCGAATACCGGGGGATACCGTTATATGGAGGCTATACGATATCGTGAACCTATATAGATAATTCTCTGCCGAGGTATAAAGTACCCACAAGGAACTCCTTGTGTGGATTTTCAGACAATTCCGTTGAAAAATGTGGGTAAAGTTATCAAAATACCGAATATCGGGTACCGTTATATGGGGGATATACGATATGGTGGACCTATATAGAAAATTCTCTCTCAGGGGGTAAAGTATTCACAACGAACTACTTCCTATCTTAATTCGTTTAGACTGTAGCGTGATTACAAGAGACGGACGGACGGACAGGGCTAAATCGTCTTAGAATTTTACGCTGATCAAGACTATATATACTTTGTTGGGTCTAAAATGATTATTTCGATGAATTACAAACGAAATGACGAACTTATTATACCCTTAATATATCATGTATGGTGGAGGGTATAAAAATGATCGTGTTTACTTGCCAAAGAGGTCAGCTGAAAATGAATTATCGCGAAAATATTCTGGAGGGTGTATTGAAGCCTTGGGCGCGCAAACATTTTGGCCGCAGACCTTGGACATTCCAACAGGACTCAGCACCATCGCACTCAGCACGCACCAACCAAGAATGGTTAAAAATGAGGTTCCTCGCTTTATTTTCGAGTCACAATGGCCACCAAAATCTCCAAATACCAATCCGTTGGACTATTGTGTCCGGAGTATTTTGGAAAGCAAGGTTGGTACTAAAAACCAGTAAGGAAAGCTCAAAAGTCGGGCGGGGCCGACTATATGATACCCTACACCACTATGCATATTTAGTAGAGCTCTCGTAAAAAGGTTTATACAGGGCATTTCAGAGCTCTATGAGATATTTGGTACAAAATCAAAATCTATCTAATTCTATCGTGCATTTTACGAACTATAGCTATATCTGAACCGATTTTCACCAAGTTTGATGTATTTGATTCTAGGCTGAATTCGGTCAGATTTGCCAAAACCCAGGACATTTGGGCTGATATTGGACATTTGGTGCGCAATCAACACGAAATTGGATGAATATATATATAGGAGGTATATCCAAATCTGAACCGATATTTGTAAAACTGAAAAAGAAGATATTTCTTGGCTGCATCTGATACCAAATATTATTCTTGTATCGTACATTTTTCGAATTTGAGGGACTTAAAGTACAAATCGGATGAAAGGTATATATAGGAGCTATAGCTGTATCCGACCGATTTTCACTAAATTTGATGTACCAATATTAGCCATTTGCTGCACATTTAATCCGAAATCGGATGAAGATGTATTTGGGAGCTATAGCTATATCTGAAACGACTTTTACTAAAATTGGTGTCCTTGCTTCTAGGCTGAATTTGGGCAGATATGCCAAAATTCATGCCATTTCGGTTGATATTGGCCATTTGTTGCACAATTAACTCGAAATCGAATGAAGATACATATGGGTGCTATATCCAAATCTGAACAGATTTTGAGAAAATTAAAAGCGACTACTTTTGGGCTTTATCTGATATCTGGTACCAAATATCATTCCTGTGAAGAGTATGCTATGCTATACTATATCCAAATCTGAACAGATTTTTATAAAATCAAAATCGACTATTTTTGGGCTTTATCTGATATCTGGTACCAAATATCATTCCTGTGAAGAGTATATTACGAATGTAAGGGACTTAAAGAGCAAATCGGATGAAACATATATATGGAGCTAGAGCTATATCTGAACCGATTTTTACTAAAATGTGTGTACTTGCTTATAGGCTGGTTTCGGTCGGATTTGCCAAAATTCATGCCATTTGGGCTGATATTGGCCATTTGATGCACAATTAACACGAAATCGGATGAAGATATATATGGGAGGCATATCCAAATCGGAACAGATTTTAATAAAATTAAAATCAACTATTTTTGGGCTTTATCTGATAACTGGTACCAAATATCATTTCTGTGGAGTGCATATTACGAATGTGAGGGATTTAAAGACGAAATCGGATGAAACATATATATGGGAGCTATAGCTATATCTGAACCGATTTTTACTAAAATTGGTGTACTTGCTTTTAAGCTGGTTTCGGTCGGATTTGCCAAAATTGATGCTATTACGGCCATTTGGTGGTCAATAACCCGAAATCGGATGAAGATATATATGGGAGCTATATCCAAATCTGAACCGATTTCGATAAAATTTAAAACAGTTATTCCTGTGCTCCATCTAATACCTGGTACCAAATATCACATGTAAGGGACTAAAACACTAAATCGGATGAAACATATATGGTTGCTATATCTGTATCTGAACCGATTTTCACTAAATTTGATATACTTGCTTCTAGGCTGAATTTAGTCCGATGTACTAAAATTCAGTCCATTTGGACTTATATCGGCCATTTGGTGCACAATTAACCCGAAATCGGATGAAGATATATATGGGAGCTATATCCAAATCTGAACCGATTTCGATAAAATTACAAACAGCTATTTCTGGGCTGTACCTTATATCTGGTACCAAATATCACGGTTGTGGAGTGAACATTACGAATGTAAGGGACTAAAACACTAAATCGGATGAAACATATATATGCTTGCTATATCTATATCTGAACCGATTTTCACTAAATTTGATATACTTGCTTCTAGGCTGAATTTGGTCCGATGTACTAAAATTCAGTCCATTTGGGCTTATATCGGCCATTTGGAGCACAATTAACCCGAAATCGGATGAAGATATATATGGGAGCTATATCCAAATCAGAACCGATTTTCTCCAAATTTGTTGTATTTACTTTAAGGCTAATCTCGGTCACATGTGCCAAAATTCGGGCCATTTGGGCTGATATTGGCCATTTGGTGGTCAATTAACCCGAAATCGGATGAAGATATATATGGGAGCTATATCCAAATCTGAACCGATTTCGATAAAATTTAAAACAGCTATTTCTGTGCTCCATCTAATACCTGGTACCAAATATCACGGTTGTGGAGTGCATAGTAGGAATGTGAGGGACTTAAAGATCAAATCGGATGAAAGATATATGGGAGCTATAGCTATATCTGAACCGATTTTCTCCAAATTTGATATACTTGCTTCTAGGCCGAACCCGGTTGGGTGTGCCAAAATTCAGGTAATTTGGACTGATAGTGGACATTTGGTGCTCATTTAACCCGAAATCGGATGAAGATATATATGGGAGCTATATCTAAATTTGATCCGATTCTCACCAATTTCAATAGGGTTCGTCCTTGGGCCAAAAAAATATTGTTTGGAAAATTTCATCTCAATCGGATAATAAATGCGACCTGCATTTTGTTCACAAGAATACATGGACAGACGGACGGACGGACGGACGGACGGACGGACGGACGGACGGACGGACGGACGGACGGACGGACGGACAGACGGACGGACATGCATAAATCGACTCAGAAAGTGATTCTATGAAGGTTCTCAAAAGTAACTATGGGTCTATCTCGTTTCCTTCTCCATGTTACAAACAAATGCACAAAGACATAATACCCTTACCACTATGTGGTGTAGGGTATAAATATCAAAGGGTCGATCACCTCAAGCAAGCGCTTCGCCGGGAATGGGTCAAAATACAGCAGAGCAAAATTCGGGCCGTTTGAAGGCCATAATTTTTTCCAAAGGTGACCAATGCGAACAAATCTAAACTTATTCTAAAATTTGATGCTATTTCCGACAGTTTTTGCTTTCGTTCAATAAAATTAAAAAAAAATGTGAAAATTACGGCATTTGGCTTTGTTGCAGTTTTTTTATCTCACCCTGTATATGAGAGCTACGTTCAAATCCTAGCCAATCTCGATAAAATTTTGCAAATATATTTCTGAGCTCTGTAAGATACCTGGTACAAAGTGTGGTCGATTGCATGTTACGAATGTGAGGCACTTAAACACCAAATCGGATGAAACATATATATGGGAGCTATAGCTATATCTGAACCGATTATCACCACTTTCAATAGGGTTCGTCCTTGGGTCAAACAAATATTGTTTGGAAAATTTCATCTCAATCGGATAATAAATACGATCTGCAATTTGTTTACAAGAATACATGGACTGACGTACATAAACGATTTACCTCTTACTCACACCAGACAAGTCATTGAATTAACAGTCGCCAAAAGCTAGTTATTGGAGACTTTTTAAAAATCCGATGATTAAAGACAGGAAGCTAAAATAACTACCCTGAAGGGAAAACAACCCAACAGAAGCGATAAACAAACGCCATTCATGCCAGCTAGTCAGCCAGCCGATAATCGCCGTTGTTATCCAAATTCATATCTGCATATGGCCCTGATGTGAAGCAATCAACGAACGGCCATACCAAATATTAAAATCTTCAAGTGGCAATAGAATCGCTTAATTATTTATGAATGGGTTAACACACGTGTATTAGCAGCGGGGTTCATACATAGCTGGCGTTTGCGTTTAGCTACTGTCGATTGGATGCTGTTTATTATCAATTTTAAGAGGGATTCGAATTTTTGATGATCGTTTTTTTTTTTTGACCAACAATTTAATTACACTAATTTTTGTTTAAATTTATAATTTATTGGAATTCATTTTTGAGTTTTGTTAGGCGGAGAGGAGATTAAGTGGTCATATATTGGTCACTGCATGTCGTCGTCTATAATTAAGTGCTTGAGTTGAGTTTTTTTTTTTTTTTTTATACCCTACACCACATAGTGGTAAGGGTATTATGTCTTTGTGCATTTGTTTGTAACATGGAGAAGGAAACGAGATAGACCCATAGTTACTTTTGAGAACCTTCATAGAATCACTTTCTGAGTCGATTTATGCATGTCCGTCCGTCTGTCCGTCCGTCCGTCCGTCCGTCCGTCCGTCCGTCCGTCCGTCCGTCCGTCCGTCCGTCCGTCCGTCTGTCCATGTATTCTTGTGAACAAAATGCAGGTCGCATTTATTATCCGATTGAGATGAAATTTTCCAAACAATATTTTTTTGGCCCAAGGACGAACCCTATTGAAATTGGTGAGAATCGGATCAAATTTAGATATAGCTCCCATATATATCTTCATCCGATTTCGGGTTAAATGAGCACCAAATGTCCACTATCAGTCCAAATTACCTGAATTTTGGCACACCCAACCGGGTTCGGCCTAGAAGCAAGTATATCAAATTTGGAGAAAATCGGTTCAGATATAGCTATAGCTCCCATATATATCTTTCATCCGATTTGATCTTTAAGTCCCTCACATTCCTACTATGCACTCCACAACCGTGATATTTGGTACCAGGTATTAGATGGAGCACAGAAATAGCTGTTTTAAATTTTATCGAAATCGGTTCAGATTTGGATATAGCTCCCATATATATCTTCATCCGATTTCGGGTTAATTGACCACCAAATGGCCAATATCAGCCCAAATGGCCCGAATTTTGGCACATGTGACCGAGATTAGCCTTAAAGTAAATACAACAAATTTGGAGAAAATCGGTTCTGATTTGGATATAGCTCCCATATATATCTTCATCCGATTTCGGGTTAATTGTGCTCCAAATGGCCGATATAAGCCCAAATGGACTGAATTTTAGTACATCGGACCAAATTCAGCCTAGAAGCAAGTATATCAAATTTAGTGAAAATCGGTTCAGATATAGATATAGCAAGCATATATATGTTTCATCCGATTTAGTGTTTTAGTCCCTTACATTCGTAATGTTCACTCCACAACCGTGATATTTGGTACCAGATATAAGGTACAGCCCAGAAATAGCTGTTTGTAATTTTATCGAAATCGGTTCAGATTTGGATATAGCTCCCATATATATCTTCATCCGATTTCGGGTTAATTGTGCACCAAATGGCCGATATAAGTCCAAATGGACTGAATTTTAGTACATCGGACTAAATTCAGCCTAGAAGCAAGTATATCAAATTTAGTGAAAATCGGTTCAGATACAGATATAGCAACCATATATATGTTTCATCCGATTTAGTGTTTTAGTCCCTTACATGTGATATTTGGTACCA
This sequence comes from Musca domestica, assembly GCF_030504385.1. Taxonomy (NCBI): domain Eukaryota; kingdom Metazoa; phylum Arthropoda; class Insecta; order Diptera; family Muscidae; genus Musca; species Musca domestica. Next base: position 6,046,228 of record NW_026712192.1, on the reverse strand, counting down.
GGTATTAGATGGAGCACAGGAATAACTGTTTTAAATTTTATCGAAATCGGTTCAGATTTGGATATAGCTCCCATATATATCTTCATCCGATTTCGGGTTATTGACCACCAAATGGCCGTAATAGCATCAATTTTGGCAAATCCGACCGAAACCAGCTTAAAAGCAAGTACACCAATTTTAGTAAAAATCGGTTCAGATATAGCTATAGCTCCCATATATATGTTTCATCCGATTTCGTCTTTAAATCCCTCACATTCGTAATATGCACTCCACAGAAATGATATTTGGTACCAGTTATCAGATAAAGCCCAAAAATAGTTGATTTTAATTTTATTAAAATCTGTTCCGATTTGGATATGCCTCCCATATATATCTTCATCCGATTTCGTGTTAATTGTGCATCAAATGGCCAATATCAGCCCAAATGGCATGAATTTTGGCAAATCCGACCGAAACCAGCCTATAAGCAAGTACACACATTTTAGTAAAAATCGGTTCAGATATAGCTCTAGCTCCATATATATGTTTCATCCGATTTGCTCTTTAAGTCCCTTACATTCGTAATATACTCTTCACAGGAATGATATTTGGTACCAGATATCAGATAAAGCCCAAAAATAGTCGATTTTGATTTTATAAAAATCTGTTCAGATTTGGATATAGTATAGCATAGCATACTCTTCACAGGAATGATATTTGGTACCAGATATCAGATAAAGCCCAAAAGTAGTCGCTTTTAATTTTCTCAAAATCTGTTCAGATTTGGATATAGCACCCATATGTATCTTCATTCGATTTCGAGTTAATTGTGCAACAAATGGCCAATATCAACCGAAATGGCATGAATTTTGGCATATCTGCCCAAATTCAGCCTAGAAGCAAGGACACCAATTTTAGTAAAAGTCGTTTCAGATATAGCTATAGCTCCCAAATACATCTTCATCCGATTTCGGATTAAATGTGCAGCAAATGGCTAATATTGGTACATCAAATTTAGTGAAAATCGGTCGGATACAGCTATAGCTCCTATATATACCTTTCATCCGATTTGTACTTTAAGTCCCTCAAATTCGAAAAATGTACGATACAAGAATAATATTTGGTATCAGATGCAGCCAAGAAATATCTTCTTTTTCAGTTTTACAAATATCGGTTCAGATTTGGATATACCTCCTATATATATATTCATCCAATTTCGTGTTGATTGCGCACCAAATGTCCAATATCAGCCCAAATGTCCTGGGTTTTGGCAAATCTGACCGAATTCAGCCTAGAATCAAATACATCAAACTTGGTGAAAATCGGTTCAGATATAGCTATAGTTCGTAAAATGCACGATAGAATTAGATAGATTTTGATTTTGTACCAAATATCTCATAGAGCTCTGAAATGCCCTGTATAAACCTTTTTACGAGAGCTCTACTAAATATGCATAGTGGTGTAGGGTATCATATAGTCGGCCCCGCCCGACTTTTGAGCTTTCCTTACTGGTTTTTTTTTGGAAAGCCCTCAATGATTGATAATGACAGCAAACATCTGTACTTTTCGGCTTTGACACATTTTAGAATATTCCAAAACCATGATTTATTATCATTTTTATTCCAATTTGGGGGA